>NC_029775.3:48825626-48864684 GCF_000817695.3 Arachis duranensis | reverse complement strand
GCGTTAGTGACAGATGCAAAAGAATCACTGGATTCTATTCCGACCTGATTGAGAACCGACAGATGGATAGCCGTGCCGTGACATGGTGCGTTGAACATTTCCACTGAGAGGATGGGAGGTAGCCACTGACAATGGTGAAACCCTTGCATACAGCTTGCCATGGAAAGGAGTAAGAAGGATTGGATGAAGACAGTAGGAAAGCAGAGAGACAGAAGGGACCAAGCATCTTCATACGCTTATCTGAAATTCCTACCAATGAATTATATAAGTATCTCTATCTTTATCTTTATGTTTTATTCATCATCCATAATCATTTGAGTTTGCCTGACTAAGATTTACAAGGTGACCATAGCTTGCTTCATACCAACAATCTCTGTGGGATCGACCCTTACTCGCGTAATGTTTATTACTTGGACGACCCAGTACACTTGCTGGTTAGTTGTGCGAAGTTGTAGTGATCACAATTTCGTCCACCACGTTGCCATTAAGGTCATGGCTAAATCCACCATTCTCAAGCATAGATTAGTTGAACAGGTCAACCTTACACTTTAGCCTTCTTTGTTTACTTATCTTCACTTATTGAATTTCATTCCTTTTGAATAGTTCAACCTTACACTTTAGCCTTCTTTATTTACTTAGTTGATTGTAAAACCAGATGCAATAAAAGGGTTTACTTCTTAGAAAAATTCACGGAAATTTATTTGTACATGCTCTAGAGAAATGTCTGCCTAAAGAAATAATTAGTTGTCTATCAAATCTCTTGGACTCTTTTGGTGAGTTAAATCTGTGAACTTTTTAGCTTACAATATGAAATAGAGGTAGCAGCCACCAAATATTACATCACCATTCAAGATTTGCAAATGAAAATATTTGCAAAATGTTATTGTTGATTTATATCATTCAAGATTTGACAAATATTTTCATTGTATCCATTGATTCATTTGATTAAAATAGTTTAAACTAAATTTAATAATTTTAACAATAAGTGACGAAGGTGAAAACTGGAGTGTAGGGCAGTGCCAACTCTTTTGTCTAGGAAGAGTACTTCTTAAGAGGAACAGAATTCTTGTGCTGGATAGATGAAGCTACTTCCTCCATTGATTCCACCACCGGCGCCATTTTACAACGAGTTATCAGAGAAGAATTATCAGAATGCATAGTTATAATGGTGGCTCACAGAGTTCCAAACGTAATAGATAGTGACATGGTCATGGTCCTGTCTTATGGTAAGTTCTTATAATTATTTGCAAAGTTTCCTTAGATATAGTACTTCTTTAGTCATATCCATTTTCTTTTTTGTGTTCTTGTTCCTTTTATGTGATCTGGTCATTGTAAGGAAACTGATTGAATTTAATGAGCCTTCAAAACTTATAGAGAGAGACTCTTCATTCTATAAGTTGGTGTCAGAATATTGGTCCAACTGTAATAGGAATGTTATCCAAAAAGACTAGTACTGAAAAGAAACAATATATAATATAAACACATATAATTTGTTCAATAACATGGAACATGATCCAATGAGATATCCATTATGAAGATTGTCAGACATCCAAATATAGTTAAGTTGCATGAGGTATGTTGATAAACCCTAATTTTGTGGTTTATTTTGTACTTAATTTAGGTGATTTTATCAACTTATCTCATATTTATTCAATGAAATAGCATGATTTTTGTAATTCTCCCTAATTTGTGCTTAATAGTTAAAAACATGCTTTTTAGGTCTTAAAATAGCTAAATTTAATTTACTTTAATTCCATTCGATGCCTTGATATGTTTGTTGAGTGATTTCAGGTTCATAAGGCAAGTATTGGATGGAAGATGTGAAGAGAAAAGCATGCAAAGTAGAGAATTCATGAGGAAATGAGGATTTGCTGAATTGAAGGCCATGCGCACCCGTCATCCACGCGTACACGTGAGGAAGAAATTTGTCAGTGATGCGCACGCGTCGACCACGCGCCGACCACACGCACGTGTGACGCTGATCACGTGACCTCATTAAAGTGAATACACTAGGGGCTATTTCTGAGGTTTCCAAGCCCAAATCCAACTCATTTCTGAGACTATTTGATGCAAAATTCAAGATTTGACAAAGGGGGAGCAATTAGATTAGCTTAGGACCATGCTTTAGGTAGTTTCTAGAGAGAGAAGCTCTATCTTCTCTCTAGAATTAGGTTAGAATTAGGTTAATCTCTCTTAGATCTAGGTTTAATTTTTTGTTTTCAATTAGTTTCTCTTGCAATTTCTTGTTCTATTGTCTTGATTTTCCTATTTCTTCTTGTTAATTTCTCATTTTGGTCACTTTTATGTTCATGAACTCTTGTTAATTTTCATTCTCTTTAATGCTCGTTCAGCTCAAAACAATCCAATTAGCTCGCTGGGTGAAAAAACATTAGACAATTCCCATAGTAGTGGCGAGCGAAATGGGAGTAGCCTAAACCGTGAAAACGGGGTTGTGGGAGAGCTATACAAGCGTCGTGCTGCTAGGCAAAGCGGTGGAGTGCTGCACCCTAGATGGCGAAAGTTCAGTAGCCGAAAGCATCACTAGCTTACGCTCTGACCCGAGTAGCATGGGGCAGGTATTTCATGTTTTATGTTCTTTGGATATTTAATTGAGTTGTTATTCTTACTTTTCTTGCATTGGGTAGTAGTAGATTTTATTATTCTTGCTCTTTTACCATGCTTTCCTTTTGTGCATACCAAGTGTTTGACAAAATGCTTGGTTGGATGTTAGAGTAGCTTTTTGAGCATTCTTGGCTTGGAAAGAGAAATTAGGCAATCTAGAGTCATTAATACCCAACTCATGTTGGTGATCTAGAGTTGTTAGTTAATATTATTTCCATTGACTCTAATCTCTTGCTAATTCAATTAGTAAGTTGATTAGGACTTTTGGATTGAGATTAACTAGTCCTATTTGACTTTCTTCCTATGTTGAAGATAACATTGTACCTTCTTTTGATGTTGAAGATGACTTAATAGGATTAGCTCTTTATAATCATTATATGATAATTAATGACTAGGATAGAAAGCCTATATTCTCAATCCTTGCCATGAATGTCTCTCTTTAGTAATTGCTTTCTTTAGTTGTTTGATTTACATTTCTTGCCTTTTTAATTCCTTGTTTTATCAACCCAACCCCCTTTTGACATTATAACTAATAATTGAGCACTTGACTGTGATTCCTAGGGAGAACGATCCGAGACTAATACTCTCGGTTATCTTTATTGGGTTGGACTTGTGACAACCACAATTAAACTTTGATTTGAGGATCGATTGTTGGTTTGGGCTATGCTCACAATGAAATTATTTTGTTAAATTTCGAACCGGTATAAATCCTCATATCAAGTTTTTGGCGCCATTACCGAACAATTGCAAGCTCAAAATTGTCAACTCCAATGGCAGGTACAGAGATACTTCTGCTATAAAAGTCAGAGGTAGGCATGGCGAAGTCACCAAGGACCTTTCTTGGCTCCTCTTGAGGTTCGGCCAAGTCCTCTATCTTTTGTTCAAAATTTTCTGAAAAGTTTTTTCAGGAATGTTGTGCTTTAGCTTGTTGTAATCTTCTTCTTAAAGTCTTTTCAGGCTCAGGATCAGGTCTAAAGAGAGGTTCTTTATTCCTGTTCCTGGTCATAAACTAGAAAAGAGAATAGAAAAGAGAAGAAGAAAGCTTTTTGTGCTACTTGGACTAAAGAGCTTCCAGTTAGATGTGAAGAAAGAAGAAGAAGATAGAAAAGTTAAGATGGAAGATGAGAGAGGGAGAAGAATTCGAATAATAGAAGTGAAAAAGAGAAGAATTATAAATAGAAAAGATAAATAAGAATTAAAATATTTTTGTTTTTATTTTATTTATATATTGTTTTCAAAAATTAAGTTAAATAATTTAAAAAAATCGAAAATTAGTTAGTGATTTTAGAAAATAGAAGAGAGAGATGAGTAATTAATTAAGAAAAGATTGGAATTTAAAATAAGATAGAAGATAAGATAAGAAAAGATTTGAATTTGAAATTAAAAAGATAAGAAAAGATAAGATAGGAAGTTAAGATGATTTGAAAAAAGATTTAAGTTTTAAACTAAAAGATTAGAAAAGATAAGATAAGAAACAAAAAGATATGAAAAAGATAAGATTAGAATTGAATTTTGATTTTGAAAAAGATAAGATAAGATTTTTGAAAAATTTCATTTTGAAAAGATTTAATTTAAAAATTTGAAATTTGAATTCTTAATTTTGAAAATTGAAAAAGATAAGATAAAATTTTGAAAAAGATATGATTTTTAAAAAAGATATGATTTTTATTTTTGAAAAGATTTAATTTTTGAAAATTGAAGACTAAGATATTATAAGATAAAATTTTGAAATTGAAATCTAAATTTTTATTTTAAAATTTCGACAATTACTTGAAAGATAAGATAGAAAAGATATTTTTTTTGAATTTAATGATGAAAGAGAAAAACAAATAAAAGACACAAGACTTAAAATTTTTAGATCTAGTGCTTCTTATTTTCGAAAATTTTGGAGGAAAACATAAGGGAACACCAAACTTAAAAACTTTAAGATCAAACATAAGGAAAACTCAAGAATACTCTGAAGACTAACAAGAATACAAAGAACAAGACTCAAGAAATTTAAAGAACACATGAACACATAAAGGACACCAAACATAAAATTTTTAGAAAACTAAATATAAATTTTCAAAAATTAAAAGAAAAATAATAAGAAGACACCAAACTTAAAGATTTGACACAAGATTTTTTTAGTTAAGAAATTAACTAAATTAATTAATGATGACAAACATTATTTTATTAGGCAAATTAACCAATTAGTGTTGATTATTTCTGATTAAATGTTGCAGGCCAAAATTCTTCGTTGCAACAGCCGAGTAAGATAGATAAGAAAACCAAAGCTGGTGGGCTACAAAACAATAACATCCCAAAGGAATCAAAGCAATGAAATCAAATGGGCCAAAAAAATCAAACGGGCTAAAACAATCATAACCAACCTAAGCCCGAATTCATCCCTCAAGCCAATCCCTCTAATTTGTTTCTAGTAAATCAAGGTTCACTTTTTCTTCTTTGGTCAGAGTTCAGAGAAGTGAGAGAAAGCTTAGTTCCTAAGTCTTTTCATCAAATAAGAAAAGAAAGCGAAAGGTTAAGCAAAAGGTTGAGGTCTAATCACCAAATCAATCCATCTTAAGCTGAGGCAGAGGTCAAAGGTAACTTATTTCCTCTTGCATGCATATTGCGTTCTTCTCTTCTACCCCAACTCTCTGCCACTCCAAATTGGGATAAATGAAGAAAGCAATCTCTGTTAAGCTCTGCTGCAAATCTATGGTCAAATTTGTGTCTTGGGGTCCAAGTAGTATTTTAATGGTTTAGATCTGGGTTTACCATTGAAAATATATTCTTCCTTGCTGTCATGAGGCTTTCGGTCAAGAAAGAAGGTCAAAACCAAAGTTCCTAATTTGAGGATAAATGGAAGAAAGTGAAAAAGTGAGTTGGTGAAGCACACAGCTCGAGGGTTGACCTAGGAGAGAGCAACTCAGCAACATGCTAGGAGATACAAAAGAAGATTTTTTATCATTCAGAAGCCAAGGAGAGATAACCAGTGTTTTTAGGTTTATGTTCTGAGGAGAGTTCTCTGAAGAAGTTCATCAACTTGGACAGTGCTTCCTAGTCAAAGGAGTATTCCGCCAGAATGAGGAACTAAATCAGAGGCAAGCAAATCTGGTTCATCATATAGCAAAGAGCCTGTTGAAGTATTAATCTCCTTCATGTTTTACAGAATGTAATTTTCTTTTTAATGTTTATCTTTTTGTAATTTCTTGAGGTAAAAGGCAGAATGAGAGAGCTCAGGTAAAAGCCTAAGAGTGGAAAGAGGCAGAGTGATACACTTGAGTGAAAAGCCTAGAGTGATTTCAGATTTCTTTAGGTTGATTCTGTGTCTTGTATCTTGTACCAGTGAGGTATCCCTTTCTTAATTGGGTTAGCACTAAGAGTGAAGAGTTAGGTATTAGCATAACCAAGTCAAGTTAGGTTAGAACTTGAGTGTGAAAGGATTATGTCAATCCTGTGGGATTGGTGTATGTAATACTTTAACTATAGTGGAAACTTCACTACTATTGTGGTAGAGATTGGATGTAGGTTACATTGCACAAGGCAACTGAACCAGAATACATGATGGTGTCAGCTTCTCTCTTCCCTGCTCTGTTCTATTTTCTGAAATTCATGAGACAAAATAAAATTTTCTCATAAATTTTCCACTGCTAAGTTCAAACAGATTCAGATTGAAAATTTGTTTTAAGGGGTAATATATTAAAGTTAGAAGAAGGCCATAGATTCAACCCCTCCTTCTCTAAGCCTTCCATAACCTTCAATTGGTATCTAGAGCCAAGGTCTCAAGAATCAAGCTTTACCGCTTGGAGCAAAGGTCCAATGGCAAACAACTTGGGCACAACCATAGTTGCCTATACTTTAACTGAAGGGCAGTCAAACAACAGGCCACCCTTCTTCAATAGGAAGAACTATTCTTACTGGAAAGAGAGGATGAGGATCTTCATTCAATCCATTAACTATAACATATGGAAGATTGTTATAAGCGGTCTCAAGATTCCAACAAAAACAAGTGCTGATGGAGTGGTGACTCCAAAAGAAGAAGCTGAATGGAATGATGACGACAAGAAGAAAATGGAGCTAAATGCTAAAACCATCAACCTTCTTCACTGTGCTATCAGCTTTGAAGAGTACCGAAAGGTGTCTAGATGCAAGACAGCCAAAGAAATCTAGGAGAAACTCTAGGTTACACATGAAGGCACTAAACAAGACAAAGAAACGAGGATTGATATGCTGCGAAAAAAATACTAGATGTTTAACATGAAGGATGGAGAAAGCATTGATGAAGTGTTTGAGAGATTTTCAATTATAATCAACAACCTTGATGCTATGGGTACAACCTACTCATAACAAACCCTAGTGAGAAAACTCCTTAGAAGCCTCACAAAGGAATGGAAAACTACTGCCACTGTCCTATCCGAGAACAATAACCTAAGCCATATAACCTATGATGATTTGAGAGGAAAACTCCTTGCCTATGAAGTCACACACACAAACCCGGACTCAAAGAAAAAGGGAATAGCTCTCAAGTCAAAAATAGAATCAAAAGAGAGTGAGTCTAGTGATGGTATTTCAGATGATGAACTTATGTTTTTTGTTAGGAGACTTAGAAGGATAATGAAGAACAAAGGCAAATACAAGGGTTCAAGCTCAAAGGATTATAAGAAGGACTTAAGCAAGGTGACTTGTCATCATTGCAAGGAGGCTGGACATTTTAAGTTCAACTGTCCAATGCTCAAGAAGTAGGACAAAGGAAAGAAACAAAAGAAGAGAGTGCTCATGGCATCTTGGGAGGATCTTGAGAATGACTCGAATGAGGAAGAAGATTCTGAAGGTGAAGATAAAATATGCTTTATGGCTGGTAATGATCATCTTGATGAGGAAAATTACTATGACTTATCTATAGATGATTTACATGCCATAATAGATGATCTTACACTAAATTCCTCAAAACTGTTGGAAAAATACACTAAATGCAAATCTGAAAAAGAAATGTTGAAAGCTGAAAATGATTTTTTGAGAGAAAAAGTGAAGGAAACTGAATGTGCTTTGGAAATTATTGAAGAAAATAGATTTCTAAAATCTGAGCTTGAAAAACTAAAAGGAAAGCACATTCTGGATCCTTCTCAAGAGCTTATTGCTGAAAATGAAAGACTAAATGAAATGATTAAAAAGCTGAATGGTGATTTAGCAAAATTTGCTCAAAGTTCTAGTAACTTGGACAAATTACTTGCAAGTCAAAGACCATTGTTTGAAAAATCTGGTTTAGGTTATGTAACTAAGGAAAGTGCAGTTCTTAGTGATTCCTTTATGAAATTTGTGGCTTCTTAATCAAAAACTAAATCCACATCCAACAAATCTAGTATTGGATATGTTCCGACACATGAGGAAAAATTTGATGAAGTTTACACCAGTGAAATTGAGCCATCACCAAGAACTGAACCTACATCAAATAGGTCAAGTCTGGGATATATTTTGAATAATGAGGTTGCTTTCAAAAAACCACCATTTTACAACAAAACCTCATATTCAAAAAGTCCTAAAGTTTTCAAAAATTTTGGTTGGAATGCTTTTGCAAAAAGGAACAATTATAACAAAAAATCAGTTTGTCAAAAGAAATACACCTCTTCCAAAAACCAGAAAAATTTCAGTCCTTTAATCATTTCCAGCATAATAACTCACCTTAATTTCAGCGATATGCATCAGAAAATCATTGCTTTAACTGTAAGAAATTTGGTCGCTCATATTTACAATGCTTCATTGAAAAAAGAATTGTAGGAAACCAAATTTACAATGTTGTTTGTGATTTCAATGCACTTAGGCAACCAAGATGGATTAACTTCAAAGGATCCAAATTAATTTGGATACCTAAGGTTACTTGAAGTTTTTAATTCAGATTAGCCTAGCATCCAAGAACAAAAGGGATATGTGGAACTGGATAGTGGATGCTCAAGGCACGTGACTGGAAGGTCAACTTTCTTCATCAAACTAAACAAGTATGATGGAGCTTTTGTGACCTTTGGAGATGATGGTAAAGGTAAAATAGTTGTTGTTGGAAAAGTAGGTAATAATCACTCTACTTTCATTGATGATGTCTTTTTGGTAAATGGCTTGAAGCACAATCTTTTAAGTATAAGTTAATTGTGTGACTTAGGATATTTAGTGACTTTCAAAAGACTTGAATGCTGTGTTGTAAATGAAAAGACCAATGAAGTGCTTTTTATTGCTAAGAATTGTAATAATGTGTATAGACTTACTCTTGATGAACTAAAGGATCAAAATGTATCTTGTTTTCATTCTAAAGATTTCTGAAAATTAGCTATGGCACAAGAGATTGGGTCATGCAAGTATGTTTCAAATAAACAAACTTGTCAAGAAAGGTTTAGTAAGAGGTCTTCCTTTGATAAGGTTTGACAAAGACATCACTTGTGATGCTTGCCAAATGGGAAAACAAACAAAAAGTTCATTTAAACCAAAGGAAAACATCTCTACTAAAACACCACTTGAATTGCTACATATTGATTTATTTGGTCCAACAAGAACTTAAAGCTTATGTGGTAAACATTATGGTTTAGTGATTTTGGATGACTATTTTAGGTATGGTTGGGTTTTTTTTCTTGCGCACATAAATGAAGCCTTTTCGGCCTTTGAAGCTTTTAGCAAGAAAATTTAAAATGAAAAGGATTTAAAGATCTCTTCTATAAGAAGTGATCATGGAACTGAATTTGAAAACTAATTATTTGAATCCTTTAGTGAGGAATTTGGAATATCTCACAACTTCTCTTGTCTAAGAACACCACAACAAAATGGTTTTGTGGAAAGAAGAAATAGAAGCATTCAAGAAATGACAAGAGCTATGCTTTGTGAGAGCAACGTTCCAAAATTTCTTTGGGCTGAAGCAGTTAACACAGCTTGCCACATTTTCAATAGAACAACCATAAGGAAATTTTTGAAGAAAATCCCTTATGAACTTTGGAAAGGTTACCCTCCAAACTTAGACTACTTGCACATCTTTGGATTCAAATGTTTTGTTCTTAACAACAAAGATAATTTGGGAAAATTTGATCCAAAGATGTATGAGTGTTTATTTGTAGCATATTCCACAACTAGTAAAGCATATAGAGTTTATCATCAAGATGCTAGGATAATTGAGGAGTCCAAACATGTTACATTTTGTGATACTAACTTGCTTTAAAGTATTTTAGAAGAATGTAATGTAGGAAATTAGGTTCAAAAGGAAGATGAAACAGCACAGAATCATGAAAATGAAAATTCTGGACAAACTGAACCAGAAACTGCAGTTGCTGAAAATCCAACAAGAGACAATTCCATTTTGTCTCAGGAATCTGAAGAAAATCCTGAAATCAACAGTTCCCTGAATCCCTTGGTGACTGAATTTGCCACCAAGTCCATCAGACCTCGTGAATGGATATTCTTGAAGAATTATCCTGAGGAATTTGCCAATAGCGATGTCTCTCATGGTGTTAAAACTCAGTCTTCAACTAGAAAGGCAAGTGAAGAAACAAACGTTGCTCTTCTCTCTCAAATGGGGCCTCAAAATGTCAAGGAAGTCCTTGATGACACTTCTTGTCACTACAAAAAATTTTGGTAAAAAAGGCAATTTTTTTTGTATTTACGGCGGTTTGAACCGCCATTATTACCAATAATGGCGGTTTCGTAAAGCGACGTAATTCCGGGTGCCATTCTGGTTATTAAGGCGGTTTTTTGAAAACCGTCACAATTCCCTGGGTTAAAACGGTGGTTTTTGAATAGGTTAAAACGACGGTTCAAAATTGCCGTTATTTCCAGGGTTAAAATGGCGGTTCTTTGATATGTTAAAATGGCGGTTTGAACCGCTATCATTATTCTGATAGAGTGGCGTTTTGGTTGGTTAAAACGGCAGTTCAAACTGCCGTTATTTCCAGGGTAAAAATGACGGTTTTTGGATAGGTTAAAATGGCGGTTTGAACCGCCATTATTATCCTGACAGAGTGGCATTTTAGTGGGTTAAAATGACATTTTTGTACCGCCATTTTTACCCTGACAGTAGCGTTTTGGTTGGTTAAATTGGTATTTTTGAACCTCCATTTTACCCTGACAGTGACATTTTTTATCGTTTAAAAAATAATTTTTACTGTTATTTTTATTGCGTTAAATAAATAATTGTGATTAAAATTTCACAATAGCAAAAAATCATAATCCATAAATGAAATATTATATAACTCATAAACAAAATATAATATAATATATAATTTTTTATTATTAAAAATCAAAAGTAATAACTCCTATACAAAACCTTGTCTTACTAAACTTAACAAAATACAAGCATTGCAATAAACACTAATCAGTCAAATCTACCATCCAGTTTCCTAAACTATGTTAATATCTAATAATTTATTTAAACCATCTAATAAGTGTTGTTTTTACTACTTAGAATATGAATATACAAGACAAGTAGCTTAACTAAGTGATGATGAATAAGATTTGGAGGCCAAAAGTTTCCTCCTTTTGTAATTAACTTTAAAACAAGCCTGCTTTAGTTTCTTGGTCTCTTGTGTGAGTTTCATCCCGGGAACTTGTTCCAACTTCATTATCCAACCTCATCTCTCATAAAGATTTGTAGGAACCTCTCCTGTCAGGGAATTTCTATCAAGCCGGCTATTATAAATTGAAATTATTTATATGAAGCTGCAGTGGTGATAATTAATATAATGTTAAGGCCATATCATAAGGACTACAAAATGCCATTGCAACAGAAATTATCAATGTTAGGGTTACCAACTATTTACCTTACCACAAAATGCTTGGAAGTGTACATAGATTCAAGGGATTCATACTGTACATCCTGCAAGAGTAAACATCTACTATTCAGAAATTGACAAAATGACTCATCACCAACATGTCTATATGAATTGCCAAGCAAATTTCAGTCAATGGACTTTCATAAATACTTAAATTGCTTTTAGGATATCCCATGTGATTAAACATTTAATTGATAACTACTCAATTTTTATTGCTTTCAGACTATCCCTTCTGATAACACATATAACTACTCCTTTTAATTGCTTTTAGTTTTATGGCATCCTATGCCAATGGATTTATGGCTTTGAGAGGCTCAGAAAAGGCATCTTTCAGATCCAAATAATTGAATCCTAGGTTCATTACAACAAAGAAAAACACGAATTAATTTACTACTTATTTTATGTGCAAGATGCAATCTAAAATCAAATTAAAAAATGGTAAACTACAGTTGACCTCCGCAAAAAAAGTGATATTAATATATGAAATCCCTTGATCCTTTATGCCTACATGCCTAAATTGACCTGAGTGTCATGTTTGGTAGAGAAATTCAGTGTCATATTTTGCAAAATAAAGTGATATTGTGTGTTGTATAAAACCTAGTGATACAAATGAACGGGTGTGTATCCTCAAGAGAGTTTGCTGTAATTTACACACACAAATTTACCATAGGAGACACCAATAATGTTAGAGCTCTATGGAACATATCAACCCTTATGGGGATTTCACATATATTCTCAATCCTACAAGCAACATTGTCACTTTGTCAGTACCTTTTACCACAGCTTTATCCAAATATATTAATCTAAGGAGGTAAAAAATTTTCATAGAGGAACGTAGAAATGAGTTAATAATTAATAGGCATGACAACCACAAGCACAACAAGCAACTGGGAGAATGATACCCCTAGATTTCAACACTAGATAAGAAAAAGTGATCATCGCCTCTGCTGAAAGTAAAGTGGACCAACCATGCAAATAGCAACACCAACGTAACAGTAATGCCATATAACAGTACCAAAGTGATACAAGAGAAAAGAAAAGATGGGGGTGCAAAAGCAGACAAATAACACATGGATGCACGGCTCCACCATCATGAACCATTACGAAACCAAAACCAACTCCATCTGAACTTGATAGGAAAAAATAAGACCCTTTTAGGACCCATTAATAGTTAAAATAAGAAAACATATGTTATAATTACCAGAATTAAGCTCGTTTTCATAGATGCTGGGATCAAAATTGGTGACGGCCTCTTTGCCATTACATTTGATTGCTGCATTGTCATAAGCCCTACAATCAAAACCCTAGCATGATGCATTTATTTAAATTGAAATTGGAAATAACAAAATTGAGAGAAGTAGATAGGTGACAGCTTCAATCTTAGTATCAAAGAGGCCCAGATAAATGTACCTAATAAAATAAAATAAAATTGAGGGTAGCTTAGCAAAATAGATGAAATTGAAGGGGAGGGGGGAAGAGGGGGCATACTTTTTGCCTAGAAATTGGCCCATACGAGCCTCCCATCTTCCACACTTGTGCAAGGTAATGCCTCTATATTTGGAACTTCCTCTTGGAAACACAGTGCTTTGTCACCGAAGCACGTGCACAAATTCTTTCTTTGTCAAATTCATCATCTATTTATTATTTTACATAAAACACCACCGTAATGTATCAAACTTGGAGAATAGAGATGCAAATCAAATGAATGAATTAATTAATTGATGAATCACCTACTTCAAGTCTTCTTCGTAGTCTTCTATGTTGAAGTTAATGTCAGCCTCCACTCCGTGGAACTTAATTGCCGCTCTATCATAAGCAAGAAATAAGGTTCTTCTTGTCTTCCATTAGTGGAAACAATTGCCTCAAGTAGTGAAATTATTACCTCAACAAAACAGAGTACTGAGCCAAGTAAAAATCTTACTACCGCAAGTAGTGTAAAAACAATAAATTGCCTCAGATTTGATGGATTAGATGCACCAAAATATTCTATCATAAAGAGACAATCAAATATCTAAAATAAATATGATTAGAATTTTATTTTAGGAGTTGAATCATTCTACTTAATTAGTAACCATCCAGGGATATATAGAAGAGAAACTACAGGGACATGAACTCCAATATCAAATATTGTTTAACTACTCCAATATCAAATATTGTTAAACTATTCAGGGATAGGAACTCACAGTCAGAGGGCATATCTTCAAGTCAAGAAATTCAACATCAATAATGAAGCAACCAATGAATGAAGTATCAACAGGCCAGACAAAGTCATCATATGTCCTAAGTATTCTTTCATGGACTGCAGCATCAAAGCAAAAAGAAATAAGAATCAAGCTGTGTTACAACTTCATTGTACAATCCTAAAACTGCTATTACAATCTCAAAAACACCTTGGTTACCACTTTGAGTTGCAATATGAAATTACCATATTTCTTCTTGGAAAATAAAGTGGTAGAGAGTAAGATTTTCAGGAGAGAAGGAGAAGAATAATGATAATAGTAAGGAATGAACTAAAGTAGTTCACAAGGAACTGATCTACCCTTTCTCCCTTGTTGTTATTATATTATTTATAGCAAGCATGCAAAAAATTAAAGGTGAAATTGAAGTGAAAAAAGAGAAAATAAAAAAATGAAGTAGATTTCCATGGAGGCAAGTACCTGCATATTATTGTATCTGTTGAAGGTTTTGTAGCAAACAGGGCAAGAAAACTGGGTAGGACCAATCAGAATCTGAGATGGAGTTTGGATCCAATACTGTCCCTTGGGATCCAGAATCTGTGGAATATTATAATACAAAAATCAGGAACCTTTTATTTATAACACACAAATAAAGTAATAAAGCAATAGTTGCTTCAAAGGAGGGTGATGATCTGGATTTATTATCTTCCAAGCTCACTACCAAACAAGTCTTGCTCCAAGAACAAAATCAAATTTATACTACTCCCTGGAACCTATAGTTCAATCAATTTGCCCTATCTATATCTCCATTCAAATGACCAAAAAAGTTTAGCCCTTTTTTCTTTATACCATTTTCACAAAACAAAGCTATCCACTAATTTAACATCTTAATCTTATGAACATAAACAAGCACTAGACTCATGTTAACTCTAACACATGCATTTTGGTGCAACTTAACACAAGAAAGAAGAAGAATAAGAAAAAAAATCCAACATGGACAATAAAATGAAACAATAGGAGGAAGAATAACAAAAATTAATGCTAGAATCATCCAAGTAAAAGATCCATCAGATATCAATGTTTATAAGATAGTTATTGTTTCATTTGCCTTTCATCCTTTTCACAATGCAGATCAGTATTTGAGTGTATTAGTGGTTTTATTTAGCATACTCAATTAATTAATGCATTCAATTTATGAATTGATCAATCAGTTTGATCTATAATTTAATCCTCCAAATTTTCTACATTAAAACCAACTATTTCTTTTGAATTGAATGACATCTATAACTCTAACATATTTGAACAGACACTAGAGTAAATTCTCAATACTTACTAGAATAAGCTAATTAGCTAAATACACTAGAGAAAATCATTTCTGCATTAGCTCAAAAATTACTTAAACAGTATCATTCTTTTCTGTTTTCATTGTAGCACTCAAAAGAGCAATGTTGATATAATCAATAAAAATAAGTCTCCTAATAGTTACAACCCAATAAACGTAGTGAAAAGTTGGAAAACTTATGTGATAGACCAATTCCAACCAAGAGACCCTCACTCTTCATCAATCTTACAATCTTCTAGTACATCCTTGCATTGCTCTCTGCAAATCAAGTTCTCAATTGGTTTAATTCATTAGAAAAAAAAGAAGATGTTGAATTTAGTTATGTGTCACACCTTGAAAGATTCATTGTCTGTTCTGAAGCTTATTTCTAAAACATACTTTAGCCACACATGAAATCCTCTATATACAACTAAAAAATGATAAATTAAATTAAATTAAACATTATAAAAGTAGTAGGGAAACAAGGACGAGGAGGTGATGGCAACCAGACCAAGGACGTGAACCACGTACATGAAAGGAACGGCTGTTACGCCCAACGCCATCGAAACACTTAACTGTCTCTCTGCGACTCAACAACCATTTTGCCTTCTGATTAGATCTTCCCACATCTGCACAGAAGCCATTTTTCATAATTTAAATATAACTAGAAAGTAATGCACCGACAGCTATTTTGAGACAGATGCAGTGTATTCCATCCATACATTTAAAGTATGCCAGGAACTAAGGTGTTCAAAGTATCCTTCTTAGCTTCATACTCACACACCAAAGAATTAAAACCTAACACCTTGCTGTGAAATTAAAACTTGACTAGTTGATTTTCACAGTATCACGGAGCATAATTGTAAATTTAGCAAAAAAAATAGAGCACTTACCGCAATTTCGTTCATTTGCCGGAGCCAACACTGCCTCCACGATTTTGTTGCAACTGCATTCGCGTTGAGGTGATTATGATGGTTATCTCTTCATCAACGTGTGGTAAAATTCCACCACCTCTAGCACCCTGTCAACAAGAACAACAACGCAGAGGATCAATCAAAGTAAAAATACACAATAAGAAAAAAGAACAAGCATTCTTTGTTTCTTCCTACTAGAGCATGAACTAGATCTAAAAGTATGAAGAGCAAAGAAAAATCAAAAGAAGATGAAGGCGAAACCAAATCACAGAGGCCCGCTAAAGGCAGCAACAACAGCATTGCTTGCGGCTGCGAGGTGATAAATAAAGGCGGTAAGGAAATGAGCGGCGGTGACTAACGTTCAGATCGAAGCCAGAACCTCATTGAAGGTAGCGACATGATGTTGCTTGATATGGCGATGGAATGACTGACAACGAGAAGATGAACAATGGCGGTGAAATAAGCGGCAGCGACAAACCTTTAGATCGTGAACCAGATCGAAAACTCGCTGAAGGCAACAACGTTTCTTGCAACGGCAAGGATATGAGTTGCGATGATGGGATAAGCGGCAGCAAGAAGATGAATGACAGTGGCAAGGGATTAGGGTTCATCATTCGCTTTTCTATTGAGAAATCACACTAAGTTAAAACACATCTAAGTTAACGAAAGAAAAATCACAAATATTCTGGCACCAACAAAAACCGCCGAAATTAGCAGAAAAAATGGCGTTTTTATGAAACCGCCAGAAAATTAATGCCATTTTAATTTTATTTTTTTGTAGTGTGTGTAAAGGCAATGGAGGATGAGCTTCATGAGTTTGAGAAGAACCAAGTTTGGACATTGGTTCTAAGGCCGAATGGAAAGAAAGTGACCGGTATCAAGTGAATATTTCGGAACAAGATAGGAAAGGATGGTAGCATTGCAAGAAACAAAGCAAGGCTAGTGGCAAAAGCATATGACCAAGAAAAAGGAATAGACTTTGATGAATCCTTTTTCCCTATTACCCGAATGAAAGCCATAAGACTTCTCTTAGCTTATGCTGTTTTTGTGGTTTTAAATTATATCAAATGGATATGAAATGTGCATTCTTAAATGGTGTGATAGATAGAGAAGTGTATGTGGAGGAGCCACCAGGTTTTGAAAATAAAGAATTTTCCAACCATGTTTTCAAATTATCAAAATCTCTCTATGGTTTGAGACAAGCTCCTAGAGCTTGGTATGAGAGACTTAGCTCTTTTCTTTTGAAAAATAGTTTCAAAGAGGCACCATAAACACAATTCTATTTATCAAGAACTCTAATGATTCTTTTATTCTAGTCCAAATTTATGTTGATGACATTATTTATAGATCAGCCAATAAATCCCTTTGTACTGAATTTGGAAAACTCATGGCAAGTGAATTTGACATGAGTATGATGGGTGAACTTAATTTTTTCCATGGGCTACAAATTAAACAAACTGAAAATGGTATTTTCATTCATCAAGAGAAGTATGCCAAGGAACTAGTTAAGAAACTTGGTATGAAAAATGCCAAACCCATGGGAACTCCCATGCACCCCAATTCAAAATTAGACAAGGGAGAAATTGAGAAAGATGTAGATGAGACTAGGTATAGAGGAATGATTGGCTCTTTTATGTACTTAACTTCCTCTAGACTTGATATTGTGCAAAGTGTTGGAATGTGTTCAAGATTCTAACTAAACCAAAAGTCTCATCTTTCTGCAGTTAAGAAGATCATTAGATATGTTCATGGCACATCCAATTTTGGTCTTTGATTTTTTAAGATTGATGATTTTTCTGCAGTGGCTTATTGTGATGCAAATTTTGCCGGTGATAGAGTTAATAGAAGAAGCATATCAGGCTTATGTTGCTTCCTTGGAAAGTCTTTGAATGTTTGGTCAAGTAAGAAGCAGTCAACAGTGGCTTTCTCCACTACAGAGGTGGAGTATATAGCTGCTTCTTCTTATTGTTCTCAACTTATGTGGTTAAAAACACAGCTTGCTGATTACGAATTAAATGCTAAAAATATTCCCTTGTTGTGTGATAATATGAGTGCCATTGATATTTCTAAAAATCCAGTTTTGCACACTAGGACTAAACATATTGAAGTGAGATTTCACTCAATAAGAGAACATGTTTAAAAGGGGACATTAGCATTCAATTTGTTAAATCATGGGAGCAATTAGCTGATATTTTCATTAAACCACTAGCTGAGGACAGATTTTGCATGCTTAGGACTAGTCTAGTGATTTTAAGCAATGATTTATTGTTTGAAAGTTGCTGATATGTTTGTTGGAGTTTTTGTCTCATAAACAGGTATGAGACAATTCTGGGCAAATGAAGAACCTTCTTTCTAAACAGCGTTCTCTGGCCTTGTTGCACGTGCAGAATCATCTGGGCCAACCAAAAAAATCAGAACATGGGTGGTCTAATATATTGCCTTAAACCAAACCACCTCTGGACCCAATATGAATGTTACATGATCCATTTGTTTGTTTTATCTTAGTTTTTTTTTAAGTTTTATTAAATTTCTTTTTTGTCCTTCAGTTAAAAGGTTTCAAATTTAAAATTACTTTCCATTTTATTTTTTAATAAAATCAAATCTTTTTTTTGTGATGTCAAGTCCTTTCAAGTCAAATCAGAGGTGATGCAGTTACACGTTTTAAGAAAAAAAATTTTGGGTACGGTTACCAACACTTCTTTTTCTCCCTCTATAACTCTTCGTCAAACTCTTCGGTTTCTCCCACTACCTTTATTGCTTCTCTTTGTTCAAAACCATAAACCAACCAAATGAGGAAGAAAACTGTTTCAAAAAATCCCCCTCGTGAAAAGATCTTCAAGCTTCCTGCAAAATAAAAACCTTCTACTCGCTTTCAAGACTGAAGCTTTACTCCTTCTCCTTCTCCTCCTACCTCACCTCCTCACTCAAATCCCATGACTCGCATTAAGAACCCCTTAAGGTTTCCACCCTCAGCCAAGCAGACACTACCACCTAAGGAACCTCCTTCTAAACCTGGTTCGTCGAAGCCAAGCTCTTCGAAAGGTAAACGCCCAGCTGCTACCGAACCTACCTTGAAGCCCACTCAACCTAAGATAAGGTCTGTTCTCTTGCGCTCTCAGAGAGGTAAACCTCAACTCCCTCTTAAATCTGTTAGAGAACCCGACATTGATCCCTTTGCACACAAATCCCACTTCATGACATCTCACTCCAACTATAACCCTTACAGATTTAAGTCTGCCATGAATAATGATTTTTATGAAGGAGTTATTAAGTACCGTACCCTGTGTCCCTCTTTTCTTGCTGATTTACCAAATCTAAAAAAGAAAGGTTTTTCTTTTGTTGAAAATTTAGAATTTCTATACTGGAATCACCTTTTTAACATCAAAAAACCAATGTACCCTCTTTTGGACAAAGAGTTTTATGCTAACATGACATATTATGAGGGTAATGTTCATTCTTATATCAAGGGCCGAGACATTATATTAAATGATGAAATAATCAGTGATTCACTGATGTTGGGGCTTATGTATATACCTCTGTTAAATAGGATGAAGGAATTGGTATCTCTTTCAATGATGCTTTAGCTCATATTTGTGAATATGTTTCTCTGATTGATGACATCACCCCTACTCATAAAGCCCTGGGTAATGAACGTGCACAGTTGCATCGTATTGTAAATCACAACATACTTCCTCAGAGTGATTCATATCAAAGGGTATCTTATACTGACTCTCTTATTTTGTATGTCCTTCTCACTAAAACAGAAATTTCTTTTGCTTATTTGATGGTAAGATACATGTTTGACTCTGTTAGAAGTGAGAAAGACAAAGCCCTTCCTTATGGCATGTTTCTAACTTGTATTTTTGAGTATTTTGGTGTTGATTTATCCAATGAGGATTATGAAAATAGACATTCATATCTAAAGGGAGGTGGTTCAGTGAAACAACATAAAGGACCTATTCGCTCTAAGAGGGTGGTCCTAGATGATGAAGATGATGAATTCATTCCTGAGGATTCTCCTCCTCCTTCCACTGAGGGTACTTTCATCTCTCTGGATAAAAATCTGCTCTGTTTAATATTGTTAGAGATGTGGTCCAAGAATTTGTCTCCCAATCCAGTCATATGATTGCCATGAGTAAGAAACAAAGGAAGCTAGCAAGCAAGCATGAGAATTTCCTCCGTAAATCAAGAGATCGAGTGGCTGTCTTCATGAAATTCATTGACAATCTCCAACAAGATGAGGATGCTGCCACTGATGCTGAAGAGGAAGTTGATTCAGAGGAAAATGGTTCAGAAGCCTAGATTCGTTCATAAAGTTGTTACTGTCTGCTCACTTTTGTCTCATGAAAACTATTTCTCTTGTTACTTTTGAATGTTTTCTGTTATTTCGGATGACTATAATACTTTAACTACTACTGCACTTACTTTCAATTAATTTGGTGTTTAGACTGTGCATTAACACTTTCTTGCAGGTTTTAAGGTGCAATTTTTACTTGATCTTGCTTATTTTCCACCCTTGATGACAAAAGGGGGAGTAATAGCATGAGTAGCATGAACATGTAAATTTTTTTGGTGAATTTGATGACTGCTACTAAATTTTACTGTGCATTTTGATTGCTGCTGCTGTGGTCATTTTCTGAAAATTATTTCTGACATTTGCTACTTTGAAAGCTTGATAATGCTGTAATAAAGCTAAATTGACTTTACCTTACAAGTTTTGTTGTTTTGTTTTACCCTTATTAGTCTTAATGCTCTGTTTTTGGTTAAAGCATGATCAATTTCTAAAAAGGATTTTTGTCAAAAGTGCTTACATGATATGTTTAGTATTAGGCAGGATTTGTGTTGCTGGTTGTATAAACTCCCTTAGTCAAGTTGAATTGTGTGTAGCTCTTTATTGTGCTCTTTATAAGAATAATGTAAACAGGAACGAAAAGAATAGCATAAAAAAAGGGGGAGCAACCCTTGAAAAAGAAAGGGGGAGCAACACTAAAGCAAGTAACATAAATCAAAGGGAAGTTTCTTAACTCTATTCAAATTCAAATTCCTTTTGGTTAATGTTTTAACTCTATTTTATTGGGAAAATTAACCAATTAATGTTGATTATTTCTAATTAAATATTGCAGGCCAAAATTCCTTGTTGCAGCAACCCAGTAAGATAGATAGGAAAACCAAAGCTAGTGGGCTACAAAACAATAACAGCCTAAAAGAATCAAAGCAATGAAATCATATGGGCCAAAGAAATCAAACTGGCTAAAAGAATCATAACCAGCCCAAGCCCGAATTCATCTCTCAAGCCAATCCCTCCAATTTGCTCTAGTAAAGCAACGTTCACTTTTTCTTCTTCGGTCAGAGTTTAGAGAAGTGAGAGAAAGCTTAGTTTCTAAGTCTTCTCATCAAAGAAGAAAAGAAAGAGAAAAGTTAAGCAAAAGGTTGAGGTCTAATCACCAAAATCAATCCATCTTAGGATAAGGCAGAGGTTAAAAGTAACCTATTTCCTCTTGCATGCATATTGCGTTCATCTCCTCTACCCCAACTCTCTGCCACTCCAAATTGGGATAAATGAAGAAAGCAATCTCTGTTAAGCCCTGCTATAAATCTATGGTCAAATTTGTGTCTTGGAGACCAAGTAGTATTTCAATGGTTCAGATATGGGTTTACCATTGAAAATATTTTGTTCCTTGCTGTCATGAGGCTTTCGGTCAAGAAAGAAGGTCAGAGCCAAAGTTTCTAATTTGAGGATAAATGGAAGAAAGTGAAAAAGTGAGTTGGTGAAGCACACAGCTCAAGGGTTTACCAAAGAGAGAGCAACTCAACAACATGTTAAGAGATACAAAAGAAGATTTTTGATCATTCAGAAGTCAAGGAGAGATAACTAGTGTTTTGAGGTTTATGTTCTGAGGAGAGTTCTCTGAAGAAGTTCATCAACTTGGATAGTGCTTCCTAGTCAAAGGAGCATTCCGCCAGAATGAGGAACTAAATCAGAGGCAAGCAAATCTGGTTCATCACATAGCAAAGAGGCTGTTGAAGCATTAATCTCCTTCATGTTTTACAGATTGTAATTTTCTTTTTAATGTTTATCTTTCTGTAATTTCTTGAGGTAAAAGGCAAAATGAGAGAGCTCAGGTAAAAGCCTAAGAGTGAAAGAGGCAGAATGATACACTTGAGTGAAAAGCTTAGAGTGATTTCAGATTTCTTTAGGTTGATTATGTGGCTTGTATCTAGTACCAGTGAGGTATCCCTTTCTTAGTTGGATTAGCACTAAGAGTGAAAAGTTAGGTATTAGCATAATCAAGTCAAGTTAGGTTAGAACTTGAGTGTGAAAGGATTGTGTCAATCCTGTGAAATTGGTGTATGTAATACTTTAACTATAGTGGAAATTCCACCACTGTTGTGGTGGAGACTGGATGTAGGTTGCATTGCACATGGTAACCAAACCAGGATAAATGATGGTGTCAGCTTCTATCTTCCCTGCTCTATTCTATTTTTTTATATTCATGAGATAAAATGAAATTGTCTCATAAATTTTTCGCTGCTGAGTTCAAACAGATTCAGATTGAAAGTTTATTTTAAAGGGTAATATAATAAAGTTGGAAGAAGGCCATAGATTCAACCCCCCCTTCTCTAAGCCTTCTATAACCTTCAAGATTTAACCAAAGAAAATATTTTTGAAAAATTTTTAGAAAGAAAGACTCAAAAATTTAGAAAATTACCTGGGACACAAACAAAAAGACTCAAAAGGAATGAAAATTTAACCAAGAACAAGCACACAAGACTCAAACTAAGATAAAAGATTAAACAAAGAAAATAAAAATTTTTTGAAAAGATTTTTTATTTTTTCGAAAAATGAAGAAGAAGAAAATAAAAATAAAAGACTCAACAAAATCAAAATTTCCTGATCTAGGGAGCAAGACAAAATCAAACTCGAACAATCCCCGGCAACAGCGCCAAAAACTTGGTGCACGAATCCCCACACTTTCGTACAGCTATACCAGCAAGTGCACTGGGTCATCCAAGTAATACCTGAGCGAGTCAGGGTCGATCCCAGGAGGATTGTGGTTTGAAGCAAGCTATGGTTATCTTTGATGCGAGAGCATCTTCTCTATCTTTTCCTAGTGAATTTGCATTCAAATTGTTGAGTTTAGTCAAGATTTAATTAACTTTAGCCAATATGAATGCTACTTGGAGTTGTTTGTAATTTCTGTTTATTTTAGGTAGTATTCAGATGGATTTGACAGAGTTTTGTAGCAAAAAAGGAAGAAAGTGAATGATACTGTCAACCCTGACCTCCTTGCACTCAAACAGAAATAACTTGAGCTATAGAAATCCAATTGACATGATTCTAGCAGCATTGAAAAGCTAACTTTCAAAACTTTTCAATGATATATAATAGTATTCCCTTTTCTTCTATTTCGAATGGACCACTTCACGCCAAACTTGAGGAAGCTAAAGTTGGGCGCCAACTCAAAAGCATTCCAAGGGAAGCATTCAGCCATCTCCATGCCGAACTTGAAGTTCTTCAAGTTTGGCGCCAGCATCAAGAGTTCCAAGAAAGCACACGCTGCCATCTCCACGCCGAACTTGAGTTTACTCAAGTTCGGTGCCAACTCAAAGAAGAGCCAATGAAGAAGCCTCTGCCTAGTAGTCCACGCCGAACTTGATTCCCTCCAAGTTCGGCGCCAACCTTTACTACTCAAGTGATCCCCTATTCGTCCAAGGAGCAGCACGAGAAGATTTTATTAAACTTTGATTTAACTTTATTTTATTTTACAAATAGGAAAGATATTATTTAGTTTTAAGAAATATAATTTACATTAATTAGGATTAGATATAAAAGGGAAAAGAATAAGCCCTTCGGGCTCATCTCTCTTCTCTTCTACCTCATTCCGCAATTTACAGTTTTTCAGAATTCTAGTTTTCTCTCTGAACCATGAGCAACTACTGTTACGGTTAGGAGCTCTATCTATTGTATGGATTGATACTATTATTTTTCTATTTTAATTCATGTACTGATTTCTATTTCAAGAATTGTTTTCATTCTTTATCTTATGAATTTGGGTGGAACGAAAGTATGACCCTTGTTCTAATTGAGTTCTTGTATAACATGGAAAAGCTCTTTACTTGAACAACATCTTGAAAACATATTCTCCTAAATCAGTAATTATCTGGACTTAACGGGATACGTGACATATAATCCTCTTATATTTGGGTAATTAGGGTTTCTGTGGCATATAAACTAGAACTGAACTTCACCCTCTAATTGGAATTTAGTAACCAAGGAATTGGCAGTTGATGAATTTTAGAAGAGACTAAAAAGGTCTAAGGAATTAAGGTTAGTCACATATAGTTTGCCATGAATTAAATCTTGCATGATTAAAATAGTTAGTAAGAAAAGTCAATCCGGAAAATAGATATCTCTGAAGCCTTAACTGTTTCTCCATATATATTTCACCTCAAGTTACTGCTTGTTTTTTGATTCTCTAAATTACTATTTAATGCAATTGAACTCTCAACACTCTTTTCTATTTGTCTAACTAACTAAATCACTTAATCATTGTTGCTTAGTCCATCAATCCTCGTGGGATCGACCCTCACTCACCTGAGGTATTACCTGGTACGACCCAGTGCACTTGCCAGTTAGTTTGTGGTTGTAAATTCCGCTCCAATCTTGCAGGTCTTAGTCAAGCGAAATTACAAGGTTGTTGGAAGAGTTGTTAAATTTGCGTTAAAGGAATATTGTGTATGTTAAAATCATCAATGGGAATAGAGTTAAGGATTAGAGTTGCTTTGCCTTTTTGGATTAACTCTGGTATTACTGTCTTCTCTGCTTGTGAGTGATTTCTTCAATGGCAGGTTGTATGTGATCAATGCCATGGGCCGTGGTCATTGATGTCCTCTGCTACAGATTGAACACCATTGGCCGTGGTCATCTAATCTGATGAAGGGTGAAGCTCTAGCAGTTCATTCTCTTGGCGATCATACTCAAAACGCCACAGACATGGTCGAATCTTCCGAATCAGAGAATGTTGCTTCTTTGGATTCTAGCATATTCCACAGAGACCCTAATCTCCCCAAAAATCATCTGAACTGGTGTCTCAAGAAGTCCCCAACAAAGTCATGGATTAGCCATCTGAGAAATGTATAAACATAGTTGTTGGTTCGCACTTTCCAGTCACGTATTCACATGAACCCAAGTAGACGCGGGTGTTTGTCAAGCACGTTCGTCTTAGTATGATGAACAGAGTTGATTGTCACTGATCATCCTATTTACCATGTTAAAATGCAGAGATACATCTTAGAAGTAAATCAAACACAGATCGAAGAAGAAACAATAATACTTTTATTAATTCATAGGACTCAGCAAGGCTCCTCCCCTCAACCTAGGTGGTTTAGAAACTCATACTAAAAGTAAAATACAATGGAAAATGAAAATAGGGCTGAATGATGTGCGTCTTCCCTAAGAAGAATGTAAAATACACTTTAAATACTAAACAGATAACTTGTAAGGGTAAAACAGTCTATTTAGTGCTAAAATCTACTTCTAAGACCCACTTTATGAGTGTTTGGGCTGAGCCTTGATGAGATCCACGTGCTATGAGGCTCCTAGGGTGTGAAATCCTAGCTAGGAGGTCCTCTTTGGGCGTTTGGACGCTGGGCTCTGCTCTTTGGGCACTAGACTCCTAGAAATAGGGCAGGAAGCTGGCGTTAGACGTCAGTTTTGGGCCTTCTAATACAAAGAAAAGTATGGATTATTATACATTGCTGGAAAGCTCTGGAAGTCAAATTTCCATAGCCATCGAGTACGCTCCATTTGGAGTCAGATCCGGACAGCATCTGCAGTGCTTTCTCTGTCTCTGAATCAGACTTTTGCTCCAGCTCCTCAATGTCAGCTAGGAATTACCTGAAATTGTATAAAAACACAAAAACTCATAGTAGAATTCAAAAATGTAAATTTAACACTAAAACCTATAAAAACTTAATAAAAGCTAAACATAACAAACTAAAAACTATATGAAAATGATGTAAAAAACGTATAAAATATCCGCTCATCAGCCGTTTATGTTAAAATCTAGTGCAGAATTTACAACCACAAACTGACCGGCAAGTGCACCAGGTCATACCAAGTAGTACCTCAAGTGAATGAGGGTCGATCCCACGAGGATTGATGGACTAAGCAACAATGGTTGATTAATTTACTTAGTTATACAAGCAAAAAATGGCGTTTTGAGAGTTTAAAAGCATTAACAGTAAATTCAGAATATCAGAAAGCAAGCAGTTATCAAGTTGGGAAAACAATATGGAGAAGGCAGTTAAGGCTTCAGAGTTATCTATTTTTCGGATTGACTTTTCTTGCTAACTATTTTAATCATGCAAGATTTAATTCATGGCAAACTATATGTGACTAGACCCTAATTCCTTAGACCTTTCTAGTCTCCTCTAATTCTCATCAACCGCCAATTCCTTTGTCAATTAATTCCAATTAGAGGGTGAAATTCAATTCTAGTTTATATGCCACAGAAATCCTAATTATCCAAATATAAGAGGATTATATGTCACATATCCCGTTAAATCCAGATAATTAGAATTTAGGAGAAATTGTTTTCAAACTGTTGTTCAAGTAAAGAGCTTTTCCAAGTTATACAAGAACTCAATTAGAAAGATGGTCATACTTCCGTTCCACCCAAATTCATAAGATAAAGAACGAAAACAATTCTTGAATTATAAATCAGTACATGAATTAAAATAAAAAACAATAGAATCAATCCATACAAATAGACAGAGCTCCTAACCTTAACAATGGATGTTTAGTTGCTCATTGTTCAGAGAGGAAAACTAGGATTCAGGTAAACTGTAATTTACATTATGAAAATTGAATGGAATAATAATCTCCCAAAAGAAAAGTTTCTTTTCTCCTTTATATCTTATCCTAATTAATTTAAATTATAATTTTTAAAACTAAATAATATCTTTTCCTATTTTTAAAATAAAAATTAAAGTTTAAATCAGAATTAATTATAGCAATCAGCATGTCTTCAATTGATGGATGGGGACCACTTGCTAAATTGACGAACTGGCGCCTAACTTGGAGTGGAGTACGCCTAACGTGGGCTTGGCAGCATGAATTGGAGTTTAGTTGAGTGATGCTGTGCCTAACGTGGACTTTAGTGCGCCTAACTTGAAGTGGGCAGAACCAATCTTGCCTGTTGTTG
Source organism: Arachis duranensis (assembly GCF_000817695.3). NCBI lineage: Eukaryota > Viridiplantae > Streptophyta > Magnoliopsida > Fabales > Fabaceae > Arachis > Arachis duranensis. The sequence goes on along the minus strand of NC_029775.3, from coordinate 48,837,660 downwards.
TTATGCATTGTGCCTAACTTGGTATTTCTCAAGTTAGGCGCAGCCTTGGCAGAGTTGACGGAAATGAAGTATGAACTATTATATATCATTGGAAAGCTCTGGAAGTTAGCTTTCCAAAGCCACTAAGAGCACGCCAATTGGACATCTGTAACTCAAGTTATTTAGGTTTGAGTGCAGAGAGGTTAGGGTTGACAGCATCATTCGCCTTCTTCTCTTTTTCTGCGGAAACTCCATCAAATCTAGCCAAATGCTACCTAAAATAAACAGAATTGCACATGACTCAAAGTAACATCCATAGTGGCTAAAAGATAATTAATTCTTGATTAAACTCAACAAATTAAATGTAAATTCACTAGAAAAAGATAGGAAAGATGCTCATGCATCAGAACACCAAACTTGAATTGTTGCTTGTCCTCAAGCAACCAAATTAATATAGGCTTAGGATGTGAATTTTCATGAGAATAAGAGTTCGATTAAGCTCATGTCTCTTCTTATAGTGGGGTTTACAACTGCAATCCTGAATAGGTTTGGCATCTCACTATCCTTTGAATCAGAAGAATGTTACTGTCATTCGGAATTAAAATCTGGATAATATTATGAATTCTCTAGTCTTTTATACTTCAGTTTAATCCTTGAACACAAAAAATTCCCTTTTATTCTCTTTTCTTTGGTGCTTTGCACCTTGAGCCTAGCCATGACTTTAAATGCTTTGTCTTAAACTTGACTTGACACAAAAACACCACAAGCACTTAACTGGGAACTCTCTTTAAGTTCTGATTTTCCTTTCAATTACTCCCAGATAGTGGTGCTCAAAGCCTTTGGCATACTTTGTTAAATGCATTTGATTTCGACTCTTAGTGTTCAGTCTCAAGGATTACTTGACACAATCACACCACAAGCATATGACCAGGGAAATAACTCTTTGAGCTTTTAATCATGTCTGACCTCCCTAGTCATTGATGCTCAGAGCCTTAGACCTTGCTTTTATTTTTCTTTTGCTATTTCTTTTGCTTCAAGGATTAAACTTTCACTTATTGCAAATTTAAATATGCAATGTTTATGTCATGCATTCAGAGTCACGGAAAATACCACCACATTGAAGTAAATAATATTACCCTTAAATATAAACTCAATTTCTCATGCAATACATCACTTCTTTTTCTTTTGAATTCAAGCTCAGTGAGCAATACATGAGACAATTTTTTTAAAACTAAAAGCAAATGACAAAATGAAACTAAATCTAAGAACTAAAAGTACTAAAGATCATTGATAAACCCATATTTCATGGTTTATCTTGTGCCCAATTGAGTGGTTTTTATCAACTCTTTACCCACTTATTCATACTATTTGCATGATTTTACATTTGCCTTCCTAATTATGAGCTTTGATTGAAAACATGCTTCTTTGGCCTTAAGTTCCCTATGTTTAATCCTCTCTTATTACCATTAGATGCCTTGATATGTGTGTTAAGTGATTTCAGAGATTACAAGGCAGGAATGACTCAGAGGATGGAAAGGAAGCATGCAAAAGTGGAAAGAATACAAGAAGTTGGAGAAACTGCTAAGTTGTCTAGCCTGACCTCTTCGCACTCAAACAATTATAACTTTAGCTACAGAGGTCCAAATGACGCGTTTCGACTTGCATTGGAAAGCTAACGTCCGGGGCTTCGATTTGATATATAATTTACCATAGTGACCGTACATATAGGCGACACAAACGCATCATCCACGTGGATGCATCGCATCTGCGAAAATCAGCGTGGCAGATTTTGCAAACAGCGAATCCTGGGCTATTTCCGGCCCAGCTTCAAGCCTAGAAAATACAGTTTAAAGGCTGCAAAGTGGAGGAATGAGGAGAGACTTGAGAATGCTCTCATAATTCACTTTTCATATTTTTAGATGTAGTTTTTAGTGAGAGAGGTTCTCTCCCCTCTCTTAGGATTAGGATTTAGGACTTCTCTCAGTTTTAGGAGTGACTCTCAATCCCAGGTTCTTTATTTTTATTTATCTTTCAATGTTCCATGTTTAGATTGATTTTCTTGATTAATGTTATTTGAGATATTTCAGATTGATGACTGTTGTCTTTTATTTATATAAATAATTTGGATTTTCCTGTTGCCCAATTGGCTTATGAATGTCTTCCATGTTAGATTTTACTGCTTTGAATGAATTGAAGATATTCCAGATATTTATGATTTTAATTTAGCTTTTTACATTCTTAGCTGTGGTTGATTAATTGGTGACCCTAAGGTTATCAGCTCCATTGTTGATTGAAAATTGGATTTCTTCATCTCATTAATTCATATTCCAATAACTCTAGCCTTTCCCACGGAAAGACTAGGACTTGAGGATTCGAATTAATTCATCCACTTAACTTACCTTCATAGTTTGAGGTTAACAAAGTGGGAGAAAAATCCAATTCTCATCACAATTGATAAAGATAACTAGGATAGGACTTCCAGTTCTTATACCTTGCCAAGAGATTTTATTAGTATTATTTTATTTTACTTGTCATATAACATATTCCCACCTTACTTCCAAAACCCCAATTTTACCTTTTTCATAGCCAATAATAAGAACATACCTCCATGCAATTCCTTCAGAAGACGACCCGAGGTTTAAATAATCGGTTATCAATTTTAAAGGGGTTTGTTACTTGTGACAACCAAAACGTTTGTACGAAGGGATTTCTGTCAGTTTAGAGACTATATCTACAACGCGACTGTTTTTATGAAATTCTTTACTGGCAAAAATCCCAACGTCAAAATGGCGCCATTGCCGGGGAATTGCAAACGTGTGCCTTATTATTGGTTATTGTAAATATTTTTCAAAAAAAAATCAGATTTTTATTTTAAAATTTTTTTTCTTATCTTATCTTTTTCAAAAATCATATCCTTTTCAAAAATATTTTCCTATCTTTTTCAAAAATTATATCCTTTTCAAAATATTTTCTTTTATTAATTTTTGTTTTTATTTTCTCTTACTACTATGAACTCTCACCCCTTTGGCTATGAGTCTGGTTATAATTATGTTGCAGGAAGAGGAGATTATAATGACAACAGGCATCAAGGTTGGAAGAATCAAAGATGGGAGGAGCCACAAGGATTTGATCAACCCTCTTGGCAACAACCCCCTCCAATGCACTACAACCAACAACCATTCTGTGATGCATACCAAAATGATGACTATGGCGGACCCCCTTGTAGTTACCAACAAGTCCCGCCATATGCTTATGAACCATCTCCTCAACATAACTTTGGACCACCAAACTCACAAGCCCCTTTCCACCATTCACCTCCATACGACCATAACCCTCATCCACCATACCAACCACCTTATGAGCCAAATGAACCATACATAGAACCACCACCTTTCCAACACAACTACTCTCATGAACCACCACCTCGATATTCCCCATCTCCATATAATTATCAAGATGAACCATCTTCCTATTATGAACCCTCTCTCCCAACCAATGAATCCTCATATCCACCCCAACCTCCAATGGATGACAGACTTCGTGTTTTTTTTCAAAGTTCTTTAGAAAGGCAAGAAAGGATGAATACGAGTGTGCTAAATTTCGCGGCCGCCTTAGGCGAGTTTATAAATATAATAGCTTCCCAATATCTGAGCACTCAAAGAACTCCCATGGCTACATATGGAGAATCAAAAGAAGAGCAAAGCATGAAGGAGACACTAGAAACTTCGGTGGACAATGAGGAACATGGCTTTGTATTGGAACAAGTGGAGGAAGCCATAATAGTTGCAGAGGAAGAAATGGTTGAAGACTTAGGAGATGCTGAACCTCCATGGGAAAGTCAAGACATAGAGCCTCCTTCCAAGATGGTTGCAATTGATGTTGAGGAGGGTGTACAACCTCCAAGGCATATCATAGCTAAAGACTTTGAAGAGGTTGATCAAGAGATGGAGATTCATGAAGAAGAAGCACACCCTCCTATGCCCTTGGTAAGCAATGAAGAGGAGATTGAATTGGAAGAAAGCTACCAAGAGGAAGAGGTTGAAATTGAAGAAACATACAAAGAGGTTGTAGTTATCAGAGAAGAGCACAAGGGAGTGGAGCTTGCAATTTCATTAAAAATACCTCCCCCTAAGTTGCCATCATCCTTCACAACATTCAAGTGGGTAAAATTCATATCCCTGAGCTTTCTAATTCCACTTGAATATGGGCTACTGGAGACGAATGGTCAACTTAGAACTCTTTGTGACATTAAGAGTAAGCGGAAGATGGCCAGTGGTAAGAATTATCCTGCAAGGTTCATTATGGTTGGAAGCTCTAAGTTTAAATGCAAAGGTTGGTGTAAAGCTCAACTGAATGGGTCTAGGAAGCTGTTTGGTCGCTGCAGTGAGAATTCAGATCACCTTTCACCCGGTTGGAAAAATGCAGATCGAGACAAAAACAGGTGTAAAAGTAAGGTTTGGGATCCTGGAATCCGTTCTAACATTTGTCACCCCGGGAGCCTAAGAATCTGTTTTGAAGCTTCTTAAGGGCTTTACATACGTAGTTTGGGACCCCGGAGGCTACTGGAAGTACAAACATTGGTGGGGATTCCTGGATCAATACAAGCATAAACCACCATGACAAGGAGCTCACCAAAGGTCCAACTTAAGGACTTTAACTAAAAGTGCTAGGTGGGAGACAACCCACCATGGTATGATCGTTCCTTTTTCATTTTTATTTAGTTTTAATTGTTTTCAAGTTTTATTTTATTTTTCATTGAAACTGGAATTACTCATAACATTCATATCATTTTGCATTCTGCATACTGCATAATCACATATCTGCATAAAAAAAAGCACGCACGCGATGCGACAGCGTCGCTGACGCGTCCGCGTCATTGGTGCATTAAGGAAGAAAATAAATCGAACAGAGAGTCACGTGAGAGCGTGGCTGGAGGCGTGCCTTTGGCACAAATCGCTCCACGCGACCGCGTCGCTCACGCGACCGCGTCATGTGGGAACTTTGGTCTCCCACGCGACCGCATCACCCACGCGACCGCGTGCCTCAAATTCGACGTAAAAATGGTGTATGGCTGAAAGTTGTGCTGGAATTGGGCTGGACACGCGATCGCGTCACCCACGCCACCGCGTCACCCACGCAACCGCGTCACCCTAATTTTGGCAAATTTATCAATTTGAACAGAGAGTTGTGGGGCCGCGAGGCTGTACTCGCGCCTGAAGCACAATATGGGTCACGCGACCGCGTCAATTTACAGTGCAATCACGCGAACGCGTGTTCCATGCGGCCGTGTCGCTTGCGCCGCACAGCTTACATAATTTTGCCAAATATCTTATCTTTTCTTCCCCAATCCTAATTTCTTCTATCTTTTCTTCTTTCTTCTTTCTTTCTTACTTTATTTCTTTCACTTCTCATTCTTTTTCACCTTCATCCTATTTTACTTCATTTATTTGCATATTTCATTCATTGCATTTTAAAATTGTGCATATTTTTATTTCCTTTTCTGAATTTTTATTGGTGTTAAAAAAAATTTTATTCTACTATTGCATCTTTTCTTGAATTTATTTCGGTAACTTGTTTTACACTGTTGGGCAATACTATTTAAATCAATGTTAATCTTTTATGTTATTGTATTAATTTTGCATTGACATGAATTTATATTGTCTTACACTCTCTTCCCCATTGTTGTACATTTTGTACCACTGGCATGCCATGGCTTCTATTATTTTCTCACGTACATGTTGAAGCTTCCATGTAAATGAGACCATTATCATTTGGCATTAACCCACCCATACTTCATTTATTTTCTTATCTTTATTACTGGGTTACTTTTTCTTCCCTTTTTCTTTCAGGATGGCCACCCGAAAGGGAACCGGAAGACGTTTACATGGGGAGACAACAAGTCCATCTGCACAATCCTTGAAGAAAGACATCAGTTGGAACAACCCGTCCACCTGCACATCTCAGCATGCACCGAGGACAGTGCAATCTTTAAGTGTGGGGAGGTCGATACCGATCTCCATGGGTTAGTACTTTCTTGTCTCAACACCAATGTTTAAATTAATTGTTGCATTTGCATATTTGTTTGATTTTGTGCATATTTTACCACTTGGTTGAAGTAATATTTTCTTTTTTAAGAAACTTTTTATAGTATTTCACTAATTTAAATCAAAAACTTTTTGAATAACTTGTATGAAGAAATTTTATTTTGGAACATGGTTTAAAGCTTGAACATACAAAAACCAGTGAGATTTTGAGTCTATTTGATTGGTTGCATTTTATCAACCAACATTTTAATTTTGGTGTGTGTTTTTCTCTCAAAAATTGTGATCTTTGTCTTGCTTGATTCTATATTTCCATTGTTTAATGTATGCATACACTTATATGATTCAGGCCTTGTTTCACTGAGCTTACATACCTATATAGCCTTAACCTTTTCATTATCTATTGCAAACCAATTTTGAGCCTATTTTACCCCTTTGTTCTTTATTTTAGCACATCATTAACTCTAAGCGAAAAACAATAATGTCCTTAATTTGAATCCGTGGTTAGCTTAGACTAGTGAGAATGCTTATGAATTAAGTGTGGGGAAGAGTGGGTTTGAAAACATCTGGTTTGAGAATTGAGTATGTTAGAATTTTCTGAAAATGTGAAAGAAATGTTTAGGACATGTTCATGCATTCAATAAATTAATCATATGCATTGAGAAAAACAAAAGAAAAAAATATATAAAAAAAAAGAGCAAAATAAGTGAAAGGGGACAAAATGCCCCAAAGTAAGTGGTGAAAGCAATGCATATGAGTTGTACTTGAAATTAGAATGCATGAATATGTGGAAAACATAGTTAATGGAAAGTCAAATTTTATATTATGATTACATGGATTGTCCTAAGTTAGGTGGAATAGTTTATGTTAATTAAGGATTCAAATTTTAGTCCACTTGGCCAAATACAATCCTACCTTGACCCTAACCCCATTACAACCCTTAAAAGACCTCTTGATTTGTGTATTGGTGCATTGAATTTTTGTTGATTTTTAGATGAAGAGCAAGCTATAGAAAGCAAGATTAGTAGAGAATTGAGAGAATTGACCCTAGACACTTGAGAGTTAGAATGATATACACTACCAGTAAGGGTTCAGTGCTCAATTCTATGTTCCCTACTTTCATGAGCTATCTTCTTCTTGCAAGTTATTTGTATTGTATTTTGTGATTTGGATTAGTGAAATCCAGTTCATATTTGTCTTGAAGAACTTATTTATTTTTCACCAAGTAGGTAGAAACATTTTGCATTTAGTTGCATTCATAGGTTGCATCTCATACATTCTATCATTCCTCTTCATTCCTTTATAGCTTCTCTTGAGCTTAGCATGAGGACATGCTAATGTTTAAGTGTGGGGAGGTTGATAAACCCATATTTCATGGTTTATCTTATGCTAATTGAGTGGTTTTTATCAACTCTTTACCCACTTATTCATACTATTTGCATGATTTTACATTTGCCTTCCTAATTATGTGCTTTGATTGAAAACATGCTTCTTTGGCCTTAAATTCCCTATGTTTAATCCTCTCTTATTACCATTAGATGCCTTGATATGTGTGTTAAGTGATTTCAGAGATTACAAGGCAGGAATGACTCAGAGGATGGAAAGGAAGCATGCAAAAGTGGAAAGAATACAAGAAGTTGGAGAAACTGCTAAGCTGTCTAGCTTGACCTCTTCGCACTCAAACGGCTATAACTTTAGCTACAGAAGTCCAAATGATACAGTTCCACTTGCGTTGGAAAGCTAACGTCTGGGGCTTCAATTTGATATATAATTTCTCATAGTGACCGAACAGATAGGCAACGCGAACGCATCATCCACGCGGACGCGTTGCATATGCGAAAATCAGCGTGGCAGATTTCGCAAACAGTGAATCCTGGGCTATTTCCGGCCCAGTTTCAAGCCCAGAAAACACAGTTTAAAGGCTGCAAAGTGGAGGAATGAGGAGAGAATTGAGAATGCTCTCATAATTCACTTTTCATATTTTTAGATGTAGTTTTTAGTGAGAGAGGTTCTCTCCTCTCTCTTAGGATTAGGATTTAGGACTTCTCTTAGTTTTAGGAGTGACTCTCAATCCCAGGTTCTTTATTTTTATTTATTTTTCAATGTTCCATGTTTAGATTGATTTTCTTGATTAATGTTATTTGAGATATTTCAGATTGATGACTGCTGTCTTTTATTTATATAAATAATTTGGATTTTCCTGTTGCCCAATTGGCTTATAAATGTCTTCCATGTTAGATTTTACTGCTTTGAATGAATTGAAGATATTCCAAATATTTATGATTTTAATTTAGCTTTTTACATTCTGGGCTGTGGTTGATTAATTGGTGACCCTAAGGTTATCAGCTCCATTGTTGATTGAAAATTGGATTTCTTCATTTCACTAATTCATATTCCAATAACTCTAGCCTTTTCCAAGGAAAGACTAGGACTTGAGGATTCGAATTAATTCATCCACTTAACTTACCTTCATAGTTAGAGGTTAACAAAGTGGAAGAAAAATCCAATTCTCATCACAATTGATAAAGATAACTAGGATAGGACTTCCAGTTCTTATACCTTGCCAAGAGATTTTATTAGTATTATTTTATTTTACTTGTCATATAACATATTCCCACCTTACTTCCAAAACCCCAATTTTACCTTTTTCATAGCAAATAATTAGAATATACCTCCCTGCAATTCCTTGAGAAGACGACCCGAGGTTTAAATACTCGGTTATCAATTTTAAAGGGGTTTGTTACTTGTGACAATCAAAACGTTTGTACGAAGGGATTTCTGTCGGTTTAGAGACTATATCTACAACGCGACTGTTTTTATGAAATTCTTTACTGGCAAAAATCCCAACGTCAATCATGCAGGCAATCAAAGCAACAAAAAACAGAAGACAACAAAATAAGAACGGAAGAGAAATAGAATGAAAGGAACTCAACCACCTTAGTTATGCTAGTGGCCATCTCATTCCTCCATGAGGAACATTCATCTCCCTTTGGTGCTATTAAAATAAATAGAAAAGGCCAAAAGCGAAGTGACAATACCAAACTTAAAAGTTTGCTTGTCCTCAAACAAAGAAAATCTGAAAACAGGGTGTCAAAAATTCTTCTTAATTGCTCCTGTTCATGTTCTAATTATTCTGCATGACTAAAACACATGTAAAACCAAAGATACTAGTACTTGGGTTGTCTCCCAATAAGCGCTTCTTTAATGTCACTAGCTTCACACTTGATTGTTGAATTTTCTTCCTCTTCTTCCAGTTGGTTAAAAGAAATGACTCCAAGGAGGGAGAGGTGAAGATTAGTGCCCCCTGAGATAAATTCCTCCTAACAAGCTTTCTTTTATTGTGATTAGCTTGATTCACCATGCTTGTTGTTGTAGAGGTTGGATTATTTTTTTTTGGCCTTCACTTTTTCATGGATATTTTCTTCTGCTTCTTGGTCACAATCCCCTTTTCAATGTTTTCCTTTGTAGCCTTCACTTCTTTGATTTCAAAATTTGGGTTTTGTGTGATGGTTAGAGTGTATCCTTCATCAAGGACTTCTTGAATTTGTGGTTCAATAAACTCACCCTCTATGCCTCTCTCTGCTTCATTGGAGTGTAGATTTCCATAATTGTTTTCATCCCTTACAACGTCCTTTGTTTGTGCATCTTCCTTCTTTGTTTTTGCATCTTCCTCTTTTTCCATGTGTGAGGGTGGAAAGTTCTCTAATTCACTGGAGTATAAACTCCTTTGCTTGATTTCCTCACTTTTTCCATTGGATCTTGCATTATATCTCTTGGGGAAGGAATTTGCTTGTTCCTCTTCTTTGGACTTGATAATCAATTGCACATATTTCTCTACATTTTTGACACTCGTCCTTATATCATGTATGAATTCTTTCAAGAGAAGCTCAAGAGATGATGGTGCTTGATATGAATAAGGACATGTTGGCTCTTGATATGAATAAGAAGGAGATGATGGTTCTTGATAAGAATAAAAAGAAGATGGTTCTTGGTATGAATAGGGAGATGGTGGCTCTTGATATGGGTAGAAAGATGATTGTTCTTGATATGGATAGAGAGGTGGGGGTTCTTGATATGAATATGGAGATGGTGGTTCTTGATAGTTGGAACATGGAGCATTGAAGTTTCTTTAGTTTTGATTTTGCCAACCAAAATTCGGATAGTTCCTCCATCCACAATAATATAAATCACTGCTTGGGTGAGTAGTAACCCATGTGATCTCTCTCCATTATTTTTCCTTAGCATAAAACACCAAAAAGAATTAAACGCACTATGTGGTAAACAGGCAAGTAAAGAAGAAAGAACATAAAGAAAAATAAAATAAAATATAAAAGAAAACGAAAAATAAAAGAAAAATAAAATAAATAAAATAAACTGAATAATTAAGAAAATAAAATAACAAATAAGAAAAAAGGAGTATAAAATTTAGACTCAATAAGTAAAATAACTAAGGAGAATAAAACAACAAAGGGGACACCAAACTTAATTTCAGAAATTAAGCGGAAAAATAATTAATAAAATAAATCAAAATATATTTTTTATTTTAAAGAAATAAGTTAAACGAAATTAAAGCAAAAACGCCTAATCTAAGAAATCAAACAACCAGTAGTTATCAATCACACTCAATCCCCGACAACGGCGCCAAAAACTTGGTGCGGAATTTAAAACCACAAACTAACCAGCAAGTGCACCAGGTCGTACCAAGTAGTACCTTAAGTGAATGAGGGTTGATCCCACGAGGATTGATGGACTAACCAACAATGGTTGATTAATTTACTTAGTTAGACAAGCAAAAAATAGTGTTTTGAGTGTTCAAAAGCATTAACAGTAAATTCAGAATATCAGAAAGCAAGCAGTAAATAAGTTGGGAAAACAATATGGAGAAGGCAGTTAAGGCTTCAGAGTTATCTATTTTCCGGATTAACTTTTCTTGCTAACTATTTTAATCATGCAATATTTAATTCATGGCAAACTATATGTGACTAGACCCTAATTCCTTAGACCTTTTTAGTCTCCTCTAATTCTCATCAACCGCCAATTCCTTGGTCAATTAATTCCAATTAGAGGGTGAAATTCAATTCTAGTTTATATGCCACCGAATTTCTAATTATCCAAATATAAGAGGATTATATGTCACGTATCCCATTAAATCTAGATAATTAGAATTTAGAAGAAATTATTTTCAAGCCGTTGTTCAAGTAAAGAGCTTTTCCAAGTTATACAAGAACTCAATTAGAAAGAGGGTCATACTTCCATTCCACCCAAATTCATAAGATAAAGAACGAAAACAATTCTTGAATTATAAATCAGTACATGAATTAAAATACAAAAACAATAGAATCAATCCATACAAATAGACAGAGCTCCTAACCTTAACAATGGAGGTTTAGTTGCTCATTGTTCAGAGAGAAAAACTTGATTCAGGTAAACTGTAATTTACATTATGAAAATGGAATGGAATAATAATCTCCCAGAAGAGAAGTTTCTTTTCTCTTTTATATTTTATCCTAATTGATGCATGAAAACTTGTCTCTCAACAAATTTCCCTTCGGGAAGTATACCGAATTGTCGTCAAGTAAAACTCACAATAGAGTGAGGTCGAATCCCACAAGGATTGATTGGTCAAGAAACTTTAATTAGAAGAATATTATAGTTGAGCTAAACAGAATTTTAGATTGAGATGCAGAAATTTAAATGACTGGAAAGTAAATAATAGAAATTAAAGTGCAGAATCTTAAATGAGGATTTGGGGTAATGAGCATGAAATTAAATGGCAGAAAGTAAAGAGAATGGGTAAGATCAGAAATGGGGAAATCATTGGGTTTAGGAGATGTTGCATTCTCCGAATCAAGTTCATTCTCATCTCTTCCTCAATCAATGCATTCATTGATCTCCTTGGCAATCCAATCTCTCTAAGCTTGAACAATTGCCCAATTCCTTGATTTAATTGCTCATGGGAAGAGATGAAGTGTGGTCATTGATTATACCACATGTATTTCCAAATCAAAGTGTTG
>NC_029775.3:48803188-48823940 GCF_000817695.3 Arachis duranensis | reverse complement strand
CTCATACATACACACCACAGGCACATGGTTTGTTATTTTTCCTTTCTTGAGACCTTGGTGTCCAGCACCTCTTTGGGTTACTAAGTGTTTTGTAACTAAGGTTACTCTTGATAGTGGACTTTCAGCTGATAATCCCGGATTAGTTAATCCAAGTTACCAAGTGATAAGGCACCCCTAAGAGCTTATTCATCCAAGTATATCCCTTGTACATAAACACCACAGACATATGCCTCAATTTTGAAACCCTTGGTGCCTAGTATTGTTTCTTTTCTTATTGTGTTTCTTTCTTTTTCACTTTTATTGCTCTTTCTCTTTTCTTATTGGGATCTTATTGTTTAGTTAGTCTCAAAGGATGTGTCTCAAACATAGGACTCAGGATAGATAGTTGCTTTCTTTCCTTACTTGGTGAACCAACTTAGCTTATTAATCATCCTACCACAAACATTCAGAATGCACTTCATAAAATAACTCCACTCTTGTTCTTTTCATAACATTTTCTTTTTGATTAACTTAAGGAGACAAGCATACAAGTAAGAAAGATGAAAGTGAGCACGCAAGACATTAAGCTAGCACATTTAAATTGTGAATAAAGAGGAACATGTAAAAGATACAGGTTCTATTCAATCATTTTTCACTTAGAGTTTTACAGTTCGAGATGGGTTGAAACAACCTTATGATATCTTCCTTGGTATTCTCGTCCTAATAATTGCATCCCTGTCTGTTTCCTTAGATGATGGGGTATGCTCATTCCCTGAGATTGATTGAATTCCTGCAACACTTTTGAAAGTTGCTTGTTCTCCAAGCACTTGGAAGAGGGTTAGCATGCATGTGTGCTTGTGAGCTTCAGAACTTAACTTGGTGTGTGAACACCAAACTTAGTTCTTTGCTTACTTGACAAATTGGATGCATGTAAGAATCTTGTGTTTTTTTTATTAAGAAACAACTATGAGCTAAAAAATAATCTATATCTTAGAGGTTAAGCCTCTGTCAAGTAAGTTCTCTAATTGCTAGAGGAATGCTTTATCACTAAAGGTTGCAATGCACTCTTCAGCTGGAGTTTTGGTGGAACACCAAACTTAGAGCCCTATATTCACCCTTGAATTATTTTTGGTGTGTAACACCAAACTTAGTCCCTCACACTATAGAGAATCCAACTTGAAAATTTTTTTATTGAAGGACTTATGAAAAGGGAATTACCTCAGGTTGGGTTGCCTCCCAACAAAGTGCTTTTTTAGCGTCGCTAGCTCAACGGTTGACCCTTGTCAGGGTGGTTGGTGGTGCTTGAAACCCTCCCCTCTTGTAGTGTGTTTGTCTCCAGTGGATTTGTTGAGAAGTTCATCTCCTGGGGAGAAATCCTCTGTAGGGATCTTCTTATTTCTACATCTTTTGGGTACTTTCTTTCTTGTTTCCATTGATGTTGTCTTGTTTTCTATAGACTCTTTCTCTGAGGACTCCTTGTTGCTAGCTTTGCATGATTCTGGTGGGCTTAATGATGATTGGATTTTTGATGGTATAGAATTTCACAAATGAATTCTCGTTGCAAGTATAGTTTCTAAACCAATCAATAATCCTTTCATACAAAAAAATTGTTTGTCACTAGTACAAACCCCTAAAATTTATAAACCGAAGTATTGAACCTCGGGTCGTTCTCCCTAGGAATTACAATAAAGTGTCTTGTTATTGGTTATGAGTTATTTTGGGGTTTTTTTGAGATTTTAGACAAGAAATAGAAATGGCAAAGAAAATAAACTAACAACTAATAAAGCTCTTGGCAAGATATGAGAACTAGAAGTCCTATCCTAGTTATCCTCCTCAATTGTGATAACAAATTGTCCATTACTCCCACTTAGTTAACCTCTAACCATGGAGGAAAGTCAAGTGGATGAATCAATTTGATTCCTCAAGTCCTAATCAACTCCTAAAGGAAAGACTAGCTTTAGAGGCATTCAAATCAATTAGCAACTTCTAATTATCAATCAACAAAGGAATTAGATAACTCAAGAGTCACTAATTACTCTACCTAGGCCAAGAGGAACAAAATCTATACTAAAATCCAACCAAGCATTTCATCAAACACTTGGAAGGCACAAAAGAAAAGCAAAGCAAATTGACAACAAGAATAGAATCTAACAACATTTATTGCAATGAATTAACAACAACAATTAAAAGAAACACATTTATTATGAATTACCTTTTATTGAATTGGAAGAGAGTAGAAGGAACAATACTAGATCTACAACAAAATATAAGAACAACATAAAGGAAATTACAACAAAAGAATAAAAGAAGATGAATGTAGCAACAAAGAATTGAGAGATAGAAGTGGAAGAAAGCAAAGATTAAAACCTAGATCTAAGAACTAAACCTAATCCTAATGCTAATCCTAGAGAGAAGTGAGAGCTTCTCTCTCTAGAAACTACTTTTAAACTAATCCTAATGAGTGGGAATGAACTAATATCCCTTTGCTCTTCAATCCTTGGCTTTAAATAGCATCTTTGGCGCCAGAGTTGGTTGGGATTGGGCCCCACAACCCTTGAGAATTCGTTGGTCACGTTTTCATTAAAAAATCATAAACCAGCACTGACGCGTACGCGCACATCATGCGTACGTGTCCATGGGGTAATTTGCAAGGTGCGCGCGCGCGTCCATGGGCGAGTTCAACTTCTTTGACTTTTCATGATTTCTCCATTTTGCATGCTTTCCTCTTCACTCCTTTGATCCATTCCTAGCTTTTTCAATCTGAAATCACTAACAAACATATCAAGGCATCTAGTGGAATCAAAGGTGAATTGAATTTAGCTACTTTAAGGTCGAAAGCATATTTTCACATCTAAGCACAAATAAGGAGACAATCACAAAACTATGCTAATTCATTGAATAAATGAGGGTAAAAGGTATTAAAATCTCTTAAAATCAATACAAGATAAACTGTCAAAATGGGGTTTATCAACCTCCCCACACTTAAATCAAGCATGTCCTCATGCTTAAACCAAGAATGAAGTAAGGGTATGGCGTTTATTCAAATGGAAACTAACTAAATGCAATCTACTTATATGCAGCTATCTACATGAATGCAATTGCTTGGTCAAAATAAATCATTTCCCAAGAAGCATATATGCACAAGGGCTAAGGACTAGCAAGTCTAATCCACAATTGAATTGAGCTATTAAATATTTTTACAAACTTGCATGAAAAGTGATGATTGTAGGTGGAAACATGTAGTCGAGCATCGAACCCTCACCGGATGTGTTTACACTCTATTCGCTCAAGTGTTTAGGGTTGATTCACTCAATTCTCTCCTAATCATGCTTTCTAAGATTTGTTTTTCTTCTAACAATCAACATATATTTCATGCATGCACACATCTATCATGAGGTCTTTTTCTTAGGTTGTAATGGGGTTAGGGTCAAGGTAGGATGCATGCTTGAAGTTTAAATCTTTGATAAGCTTAGACTTCCCACCTAACCTATGACATCCTATACAATCAAGTTCTAACCTAACTACCCATTTTTCACTTTTTCACATACTCATGCATCCCTTTTCATTTCACAACACTTATGCATTGATTTTATTGGACCTTGCTTTGGGGCATTTTGTCCCCTTTTTATTACTTTTCTTTTTCTTCTTTTTCTTTCTTTTTCTATATTTTTTTCTTTTCCATATTACTTTTTTTCTTTTCTTTTCTTTTTCTTTTGTTTTTCTTATTTTTTTCTTTCTATATACAAGAACATCAATGCATAATATTTTACATTTGATCAATACATGAGTATGTACCCAATTTCCAATATTTTCAATAATAATACAAAACTACCTTTTTTTCTCAACCAATGTCCCAAATTTTCCCATTCTTGAATGATGCTCACACACACTAGCCTAAGCTAATCAAAGATCCAAATAAGGACATTTATTGTTTTCCGCTTTAAGGTTTGTAATGTGCTAAAATTAAGAACAAGTGGGTTAATCGTAGGCTCAAAGTTGGCTAACAATGGAAAATAAAAGGTAAGGCCATTTGGGTAAGTGAGTTAAAAGAAGTGATGGCCTCAATCATATAAATGCATGAATACACAAAATAATGGACATAAAGAATCAAACAATTCAAAGATTACAATCATAGAAAGAGAATAATGTACACAAGAAGGGAAAATAAGTGGTTATAAGATGTAACCACACCATTAGGCTCAAAACTGACTTGCTTGTGTTCTTAGCTCATAACACGCTCCACAATATATATAATTCAAGCAAGTTTTATGAAAAGTTTCCACTCAAATCAATTGGTGTCCTATAGATAGAAATCTTGAAAAATTTTATTATTTTGACTAAGCTTATTGTGTATACATATGCAAAAATAAGAAAATGCAAGTAAAAAACCATAAAATCCTAGAATGAAATGCAAAAGTGTTGGGATTAGAAATTTGTCACCCAAAATCGCCGATCGGTCGGACGACCTCCCCACACTTAAAAGTTTGCACCGTCCTCGGTGCACTCAAAGATGAGCAAGGGGGTACGGCGACTCTCCGGATTGCTACGTGTTCTTCGTCTTGCTTCCGTTATTGCTTGTGGTGCATGAATCATGAAAAACTAAAATATAACACCATAAGATGAGAAAACAAAAGCAAGGAAGCATAATTGTTGGATTGAGGTAAATCACTAGGATTGAGTGAGTGAATTAGTGCAACATTAATGACAAATAAGTGTGTGAATTCTAAATTGCGCAGTTTAGAACACACATTAGCATAAAAGTTATGTCACAAAAGAAGCATGTACTTCACTTATCCTAGTGTGCTTGAGATGCTCTAAGTGAACTTGTAATGTAAAACAAGCATTAAAGAAGTATGAAAGCATTCAAGCTAAAGCATATGGATGCATATAATCATGAAACACCATGCATTAAGGTAAATGCTCAACATCATCCATCAAGAAATTGCCTAATCATAAAATAAGGCTCAAATCACATGGTGGCCAAATCATGCAATTCAAAAAGAGTTACAAGCTCGAAGGCAATTCTCATCACTTGGTATTCTTAAAAGGTAAGCATGAAAAACTCAAAACCAAGTTGCAAAATATAACCTCAATTGAATAGTCCAACAAAGATTATCTAAAAACATTCATGCTAAAATAGCATTTAGGCAATAAGAGGCAACAATGTGTAGTAAACAAGATTAATAAGCTAACACTTATAATGAAAATGGAGAAAATAAAATGAAAACTAAACTAAAGCTATATAACAAACTAACTAACTAACTAATTAACTAACTAAAATAAATAGTTATCCATGGTGTTTGGAAGTGTTGGATGAAGGGTAGGAGAGGGAAAGAAGAAAGGAGGAGGAAAGAAATGGAAAGAGGAGAAGAAAAGGAGTGGATTGAAGGAAGGGCATCCACGTGTACGCATGCATGGCGCGCGCGCGGATGGCTTATTTCGAGAGTGACGCGTACGCGTCATGTGCGCGTGCGCATGAGTGGGTTGTGCCAAAGGCAAAACGTAGGCGCAGCGCAGGCATAACTCTCTGGAAAATGTATGGAATGTGGAACTTCTCAATCCACACATACACGTGGTTGGCGCACGCGCGTGTATGGTCGAAAACGCTTGATGCACGCGTACGCGTGGATGGTGCTCTATTTTTCAAAAATTTTTGCTATGTTTTTGCACCAATCCAAGCATTCCAAACCTCCAAACAGCTACCAAAACACCCTAAAACCTTATTTAACATGATAAAATGCTAATTAAACTCAACAAACTAATCAAAACATGAATTTAAACTACTTTTACCAATGTGTACAAAAAGAAAAATGAAAAGAAGTTACAATGGTAGGGTTGCCTCCCACCTAGCACTTTTGTTTATTGTCCTTAAGTTGGACTTATAGGGAGCTCCTCATCAAGGTGGCTTGTGCTTATACTCATCCTTGAATCTCTAAGGATCTTTGCTTCTCAATTGGTTGATAGAATTTCCAACCATCTGCACTAAGCTTGGGTGAAGTTTCACCCAAGATATGAGTCCCCCTAATTGGTCTTCTTTCTTCGATCTGGGGTCCCATATCTTATTCTCGCACCCGTCTTCAATTTGATCTTCATACTTTTTATTTCCGGGTGGTTGACACATAGAATTCTCTTTAGCACACCAAGCCTCCCGCCGAGACCCATGCAAAGTGGCATTCTTCCAATCATAGTCCCTATACCTTAGAGCTTTGACCTTAACGAGCCTAATACCAAGTTTCCAACCACTACACCATTTGTTCTTACTTTTAAGTCCACAAAGAGCTCTAAGTTGTCCATCCGTTTCAATCAAACCATATTCAAGTGAGAAAGTGAGGCTTGAAGATAAGAATTTTACCCACTTGAATGTTGTGTAGGATGGTGACTTAGGAAGGGTTGGTCCCAATGATCTTGCAAGCTCCACTCCCTTTTGCTCTTTCTTGATTATTTCCACCTCCTTGCAAGCTTCTTCAATTTCAACCTTTCCCCTTTTATCACATGGCTTGGTGTTGTCTTCAAGAACTTCATCTTGCCCAATGGGAGGCGATTCAATTTTGGATAGGAATTCATTGATGAATGAATCCATCTCTTGACCAACCTCTTCAAATTCTTCAATTTTGATATACACCATGCCAACTTTTTCCTCTTGGTAACTCTCTTTCGATTCGCTCTTTTTCTCATTGCTCACCAAGGGTATGGGAGGTTGTGCACACTCTTCTATAACTTTAACTTCATGTCCAATGGGAGAGGATTCGATTGTAGATAGAAATTCATCCATGATAGAATCCATCTCTTGATAGGCCTCTTTCAAGTCTCCAACTATGACATGCCTTGGAGGTTGCGCACCCTCCTCAACATTAATTTCAAGCTTCTTGGAAGAGTGCTCCATGGTGCTACATTCCCTTGGACTTTCATCATCTCCTAAATCTTCAACCACTTCTTCTTTTTCTTCAATGATCATAGGCTCCTCCAATTGTTCCAACACAAAATTCGATTCCTTCTTCTCCACCGGATTTTCCAATTTCTCCTTCATGCTTTGCTCCTCTTTTGACTTTTCACATGTGGTCACAGAAGTACCTTGAGTATTCAAACATTTGTGGGCCAAAGTATGCACCACCTTGGTCAAATTGGTCACAAACTCAAGTGTATCCCGCTTCATGGCTTCTTGTCCTTGAAGTAACAAAGTGAGAGGATCGTCTATTGGGGCTTGGGGTGAGTATGAAGGTTCATTATTTTGGAGAGAGGTTTCATGGTAAGGAGGTGGTTCCTCTTGGTAAAATTATGGAGGTGATGTGCATTGAGGTGGTTCTTGGTAGTAATCTTGATAGGGTTGTGGTGGTTCTAAAGGTTCTTGCTCATAATGATCATGAGGATATGGTACGGGTGATTGGTGATATGGTGGATATGGATCATAGGAGGGTGCTTGGTGTGGAGGGACTTGTGAGTATGGTTGAGGTTCATGTTGAGGATATGGGTCATAGGCATATGGTGGTGGTGATTGATTATCGCAAAAAGATTCACCATAGCTATTGAATTGACATGCATTAGGATGAGAATTATACCTATAAGTATCCGGAAGTTGTTGCCAATAGGAGTGATCAATTCCTTGATGCTCCTCCCATCTTGGAGTGTTCCATCCTTAGTACATGTTACCATTAAAGTCCACATTTCCTACAACACAATTAGAACCAAACTCATAGCCAAAGTGAGAATTCATAATGAAAAAACAAAATAAAACTAACAAAAACTAGAAAACAAGCAAAAGACAAGCTATTCACACTATTCACATATGTACAATAACCAATAACATAACACCATTGCAACTCCCCGGCAACGGTGCCATTTTGATGATTGGATTTTTGATGGTATAGAATTTCACAAATGAATTCTCGTTGCAAGTATAGTTTCTAAACCAATCAATAATCCTTTCATATAAAAAATTGTTTGTCACTAGTACAAACCCCTAAAATTTATAAACCGAAGTATTGAACCTCGAGTCGTTCTCCCTAGGAATTACAATAAAGTGTCTTGTTATTGGTTATGAGTTATTTTGGGGTTTTTTTAAGATTTTAGACAAGAAATAGAAATGGCAAAGAAAATAAACTAACAACTAATAAAGCTCTTAGCAAGATATGAGAACTAGAAGTCCTATCCTAGTTATCCTCCTCAATTGTGATAACAAATTGTCCATTACTCCCACTTAGTAATGTCCATTGCTCTCACTTAGTTAACCTCTAATCATGGAGGAAAGTCAAGTGGATGAATCAATTTGATTCCTCAAGTCCAAATAAAATTCTAAAGGAAAGACTAGCTTTAGAGGCATTCAAATCAATTAGCAACTTCTAATTATCAATCAACAAAGGAAATAGATAACTCAAGAGTCACTAATTACTCTACCTAGGCCAAGAGGAACAAAATCTATACTAAAATCAAACCAAGCATTTCACCAAACACTTGGAAGGCACAAACGAAAAGCAAAGCAAATTGACAACAAGAATAGAATCTAACAACATTTATTGCAATGAATTAATAACAACAATTAAAAGAAACACATTTATTATGAATTACCTTTTATTGAATTGGAAGAGGTAGAAGAAACAAAAGCTAGATCTACAACAAAATATAAGAACAACATAAAGGAAATTACAACAAAAGAGTAGAAGAATGATGAATGTAACAACAAAGAATTGAAGAGTAGAAGTAGAAGAAAGAATAGATGAAAACCTAGATCTAAGAACTAAACCTAATCCTAATCCTAATCCTAGAGAGAAGTGAGAGCTTCTCTCTCTAGAAACTACTTCTAAACTAATCTTAATGAGTGGGAATGAACTAATGTCCCTTTGCTCTTCAATCCTTGGCTTTAAATAGCATCTTTGGCGCCAGAGTTGGTTGGGATTGGGCCCCACAACCCTTGAGAATTCATTGGTCACATTTTCATTAAAAAATCATAAACCAGCGCGTACGCGTCCATGGGGTAATTCGCAAGGTCCGCGCAAGCGCCAGGTGCGCGCGCGCGTCCATGGCCGAGTTCAACTTCTTTGACTTTTCATGATTTCTCCACTTTGCATGCTTTCCTCTTCACTCCTTTGATCCATTCCTAGCCTTTTCAATCTGAAATCACCAACAAACATATCAAGGCATCTAGTGGAATCAAAGGTGAATTGAATTTAGCTACTTTAAGGTCTAGAAGCATGTTTTCACATCTAAGCACAAATAAGGAGACAATCACAAAACTATGCTAATTTATTGAATAAATGAGGGTAAAAAGTATTAAAATCTCTTAAAATCAATACTAGATAAACCGTCAAAACGGGGTTTATCACTTAACTCCCCTTGAGTTACCTTGAAATGAGGTTCTTCCTGAGTACATAGCTTGCCAACCAATGGGATTTCTAGTTGTGTTGTTTGTGTTTCACTGCTTGTTTCTTGCATCAGTGCTTTATTCTGCTCTTCTCTTGATTCTTTGTTCTTTTGACTTAATTCTTGTGAGAGGTTGAAAACATTGAAAGTGAGCTGCTCATCATGTATTCTCAGCACTAGCTCTCCTCGCTCTACATCTATGAGTGCTCTGGCTGTGGCTAGGAATGGTCTTCCCAGAATGATGGGGTAAATAGGATTCTCATCCATTTCCAGAACAACAAAATCTGTGGACAGATAGTAGCTCCCAACCTTCACCAGCACATTTTCAACCACTCTTATTGCTTGTTTTTGAGTTTTGTCAGCCAATCTGATCATTACATTAGTAGGAGTTAGTTCATTGATTTAGAGCCTCTTCATGAGGGAGAGAGGCATTAAGTTGATGCTTGCTCCCAAGTCACAAAGCCCTTTGTCAATCATGTTTCTCCTATGGCGCAAGGAATGTGAAAACTCCCTGGATCCTCCTTCTTTGTGGGTGGCCCTGGTTGAATGAGAGCACTACAATCCCTATTCATCTTTATTGTTTGTCCACCATTCAATGGATTTTTTCTGGCTAGTAGCTCCTTTATATACTTGATGTAGAAAGGCATTTGCTGGAGGGCTTTAATGAATGGTATATTTACATCAATAGATGCAAACATATTAAGGAACCTTGAATACATTCTCCCTGCTACACCACCTTTAAGCCTGTGGGGAAAAGGTGCATATGGGTTCAATACCTCCTTCTTCTTCAGCTCTTCCTTGAATGTAGGTTGGGGTGTATAGCTTCTTTCCTCCTGGCTTTCCTTTTGAATATTTTGGAGGTGTTCTACTCCATTCATACTCCCCTCATCACTTGTGGTTATCATTTTGCATTCTTCCCATCTCACTTTCTTTGTTTCTCCTATTGGATTCTTCTCTATATCACTAGGGAATCCATCAGTGGGTTTGGAAATTTGTTGAGATAGATATCCTACTTGGGACTCCAATTTCTTGATGTTTTCTCCTTGGTTCTTGATATTGGCTCGCACTTCTTCCTTAAACACTTTGTTGTCTTGGACTTCTCTGCATAAGTTTTCAAGTAGAGCCTCAATCTTTGAGAGCCTATCATCTGTTTATGATGGTGGGTTGAGATTAGGTGGTTGAGAAGGTTGGTTAGATGGATGTTGGTAATATCTCTGTGAGGTGTTTTGATGAGTTGCATTGTTGTTGGAGTTGAGTTTGTGGCATCTCTGATCTTGCCCTTGGTCTTGTTGGTTTCCCCATCCAAAGTTGGGGTGATTTCTCCATCCAGAGTTATAAGTTTTAGAGTATGGATCATGGACTTGTCTAGGTGAGTTTCCAACATAGTTGGCTTGCTCTCAGTCACCTTCTTCTCCTATGTTTACTCCTTCTTGAGCTGATGATGAGGTGATGGCTGCTGCAACTTGGTTCTTCTCTACCTTCTTGGTAAGATTTGCTAGCTGCTTGGTGATCATCTTGTTTTGAGCTAATAATGCATCCATGTGGTTCAGTTCCATTACTCCTCTAGTGTTATTTCTTTCGGAGGCATAGAAGTAGTCATTTTCAGCAACTGTTTCAATGACATCTATGGCTTCTTCAACGGTTTTCTTCTTGTCTAGAGAGCCTCCTGATGAATGATCCACAGCCTTCTTTGACTCATAAGAAAGACCTTCATAGAAGATGTGAAGTTGGATCCATTCATTAAACATCTCTGGTGGGCATCTTCTTGTTAGGTCTTTGAATCTCTCCCATACTTCATAAAGAGTCTCACCATCTTGTTGCCTGAAAGTTTGCACTTCAGCTCTCAGCCTATTGATCCTTTGAGGAGGGTAAAATCTTGCCAAAAACTTGTTCACCACATCCTCCCAATTTGTTAAGCTTTCTTTTAGGAAGGATTCAAGCCATTTGGATGCCTTGTTCCTGAGTGAAAATGGGAATAAGAGCAACCTATAGACATCTGGATGGACTCCATTGGACTTCACAGTGTCACAAATCCTCAGGAAGGTGGTTAAATGTTGATTGGGGTTTTCTTGAGTACCTCCTCCAAATGAGCAATTATTCTGAACAAGAGTGATGAGCTGGGGTTTTAGTTCAAAATTGTTGGCATGTATGGTGGGCTTCTGAATGCTGCTTCCACAGTTTCCTGGATTAGGATTGATATAGGAGCCTAAAACTCTCCTTTCTTGTCCATCACAGTTTGCATGGCCTTCTCTGACATGATTATGAGCTTCTTCTTCATGATTGTTCTCCAAATTCTCTTCCATGTTGGGTTCAAAATACTCTTCCTCTTCTTCCTCAGCACCAATAATTCTTTTCCCTCTTGCTTCCCTTCTTAGTCTCCAAAGGGTCCATTTGATGACAGGTCATCATATACCCATTTTTTAAGCTAATTTCACTTGTTTTATTAGTCTTTATGCACTTTCTTGTATCTTAAGTAAGTGATTTGGAATGAAAATGCATAACTTCTTTAAATCAAACAACCACCATTAAATTGATGCTAACTCATGATAGAAAGAATTAATTGATTTTTAATGAATTATAAACCTTATGAGTTTAGAGATACTTTGAGTGGTTGTTTTGGTTTCTTATAGGTGAAGAAAGGAAGAAAAGAGGAAAAACGTGGCTTAAAGAAAGCGTGGCCCAAGGGAAGAAGAAGTGTGGCGCATTAGAAGGAGGAAGCAAACATTACCCTCCACAAGGGCACACTGCCCTCCAGGAGAGCAACATAATGAACCAAGCCTTGAAAAGCAACATTGCCCTGCCCACAACAAGGGCGGAGCTAGTGTGGCGCATGGAAGGGAGGAAGCAAACATTGCCCTCCACAAGGGCACACTGCCCTCTAGGAGGGCAACATAAGGAAGCAAGCTTTGAGAGGCAACACTGCCCTGCTCTCCTCAAGGGCGGAGCACAAATTGGTGCCATGGATCAAGGATAGCAAAAACTCTGCCCTGCCCTCCTCAAGGGCAATATCGGGCTCATCAAAGGAATAAATTCAAAGAAAAAGCTCACCAATGCTTGCCACAAGGATCGAACACGGCACCATGAGGAAACAAGAAACTAGGCCTTAGTTTGGTGCCAAGAAAACCAAGGAAAAAGGAGCAACTTGTGCCTCCACCGAGTATCGAACGTGGGACTTCACCTTTGGCACATTGCCCTGCCCTCCACAAGGGCAGGGCAGCATTTCTTGGTGCATGGCGCAGCATCTTGGCACGGCCAGGACTTGAACACTCGGCCAGCAACAGCACGCACAGGCAGCAGAATCTGGCGCACCAAGAAAACTCTGCCCTGCCCTCTACAAGGGCAGGGCAGCATCCTGCAGTACAAGGGCAGGGCAGCATCCTGTAGCATCACTCTCATCAAGCACGCACGCACGAGGCCGCATGCACCATTTCCTGCTCTGCCCTCCACAAGGGCAGGGCAGCCTCCTGGAAGCCACTTTTCTCATGGGTTGAAAATTGGATCAAAAATCCAATTTAATTCATTTCTTCACCAAATCAAAAGCCCATCCAAATACCAAAATCCAAGAATAGAAAGTGTATAAATAGGAGATAGTTTGATGTAATTAGGACCTCTTCTTTTACTTTTGACTTTAGAACCTTCTTTTGATTTTTGAATTTTGAGATTTCATTGAGAGCCAGGAACTGAGATTTCAGAGAATTGGGGAGGAGAATTGATCTCTCTTCTTCCTCGTTCTTGTTTGAGCATTTTTACTTTTCTTATTTGAGTCTTGGGTGTGAAGAATTGAGAAAATTCTGTCTCAATCTCCATTCAAGATCTCTTTAATTCCTCTTCTGCATAATTGAGTTCAATTACATTTCCTGTACTGCTTCTTCTTTAATTTCTTGTTAATAGCTTAGTGAACTTGGATCTGGGAAGGCAATTGAGATCTAAACTTTGCTCTCTAGTCTCTGGAGTCCTGAGATCCCATTTTTCTTTTTGGTTCTTCTGTGAACCCCTGCTACAAATTAATTTCATTTCCTGCTTGAATTCTAGTTACTTCCAATTCATCTTCTGCTTTATTAATTGTTGCAATTTAATTTCCCTTGCTGAAATTCTGAATTCCCAAACCTCAACTCCCTATTTCCATTCAAGCAATTTATATTTCTTGCACTTTAAGTTACTGCAATTTACATTTCTTGCACTTTAAGTTTCAGTCATTTAATTTCTTGTTCTTTAAGATTCAGCACCTTTACTTTCAGTTCTCTTTAAATTCCACAATTCATCCCTCTCCCTTTACATTTCCTGCTATTTACTTACTGTTGGACACAAAATCACTCAACCAATACTTGATTCGCTTGACTAAATCAACCACTAAACTAAAATTGCTCAATCCTTCAATCCCTGTGGGATCGACCTCACTCCCGTGAGTTTTATTACTTGATGCGACCCGGTACACTTGCCGGTGAGTTTTGTGTTGGATCGTTTTCCACACATCAAGTTTTTGGCACCGTTGTCGGGGATTGAAATAGATTGACAATGATTAAGTGAAGTGGAGGTCTAGATCAAGCACTTTTTCTTTTCTGTTTCTTTAATTTTGACTAACACACTAACTGTTTGAATTTTTGCTTAAACTAACTAAAACTTCATTCTAGCAATAGATTGAAGTTTCACTGGTTTTCTGGATCTGTGTGTTTATTGTTGTGTGTTTGTATGTCAGGTACAGGAAGATCTTCCCCTATCCTCTCTGAAATTGACCAAAGAACTCTTCGAAGATTAAGAAGAGCTGAAAGAGGGAAGAACATCGTTGGAGAGGAAGAATCTGAGGAGGAATTCCAAGAGATAGAAGGAGATCCATCAAATCCCAATCAACCAGAAGGAGGAGCCAACAATAACCCACAACAAAGAAGAGTACTGGCTTCCTACACATTTGCAAATGCTAGACACTGTGGGAATAGCATTCTTACCTCTAATGTCAATGCAAACAACTTTGAACTAAAGCCACAACTCATCACATTGGTCCAAAACAACTGCTTTTTTGGAGGAGGGCCATTAGAGGACCCGAATCAACATCTATCTACCTTCTTGAGGATCTGTGACACTGTCAAAACCAATGGTGTGCCTCCTGACAGCTACAAGTTATTGCTCTTTCCATTTTCTCTCAGGGACAAAGCCACTCAATGGCTAGAAACATTTCCAAAGGAGAGCATCAACACTTGGGATGATTTGGTGAGCAAGTTTCTTGCCAAATTTTATCCCCCTCAAAGGATCATAAGATTGTAGACTGAGGTGCAGACATTCACTCAAATGGAGGCTGAAAATTTATATGAAGCATGGGAAAGATATAAGGCACTACTGAGGAAATGTCCACCAGAGATGTTCACTGAGTGGGACAAGCTGTAGAACTTCTATGAGGGACTTACTCTGAAGGCTCAAGAAGCACTTGATCATTCAGCCGGAGGCTCATTATAACTCATGAAAACTACAGAGGAAGCTCAAAATCTCATTGATATGGTGGCTAACAACCAATATTTCTTTGCTCACCAAAGGCAATGCCAACCATCACAAAGGAGAGGAGTGATGGAGTTGGAAGGAGTGGATTCAATCCTAGCTCAAAACAAAATGATGTAGCAGCAAATTCAACAACAGTTTGAGCAGATGGCCAAGAGAATTGACAGCCTTCAAGTTGCATCAGTGAGTGCCACAAGCCAACCATCAACTACTTGGGGGCAAAATGAAGAAATTCAAGAGGAACAACAGCAAGAGCAAGTCCAATACATGCACAATCAAAATCCTGGAACAAATGAAGTCTATGGTGATACTTACAATCCTTCTTGGAAAAACCATCCCAACCTCAGATGGGGAGACAACCACAATCAAACTTAGCAGCCATGGCAAAGGAACTCAAATCAAAACAATTGGAAAAACACAAACCAAAACAACCAGCCAAACACTAACCAAAACACATACAGAAAACCACAAAACACTTATCCCAACTCTAACCATTATCCACCCAATAACCACCCAACTAACCAAAACACCTACCATCATCTAGCAACACCCCACAACCAACCAATCTCACAAGACTCTCAGAGGATTACTAATCTAGAGATGCTCATGGAGAAGATGATGAAGAACCAAGAATTGACAACAAAGAACCAAGAAGCCTCCATGAAGAGCCTAGAAAGGCAGATTGGACAAATCTCCAAGCAGATTTCTGTTGAAAAACCATCAAGCTCACTACCAAGTGACACCATTCCTAATCCAAAAGAGGAATGCAAGGCAATACAGTTGAGGAGTGGAAAAATACTGCTGAAAGATGAAGAAGCCACCAAGAAGCCCAAAGAAAGTGACAAAAAACAAGTTGAAAAAGAGGCAGCCAATGATGAAGATGCAACAGCAAGCAATCACCCTCAGAATCAACCTCAAGAAAAAGAAGATAGACGACAAAATCTGAAGAAGGGAAAGCAGATCATGGAAGAACCAAATCCAAGACAACATCAAGTGGAGAAAAACTTGACACCTCCACTGCCTTATCCCCAAAGATTCCACAAAGAGGTTAAGGACTAACACTTTTCTAAATTCCTTGAGATTTTCAAGAAGCTAGAGATCAACATACCCTTGGCTAAGGCATTGGAGCAAATGCCTCTGTATGCCAAGTTTTTAAAGGAGCTCATCAACAAGAAAAGAGACTGGAATGAAAAGGAGACGGAAATGCTCAGTGAAGAATGTAGCGCTGTGTTACAAAAAGGAATTCCACCAAAGCTTAAAGATCCAGGGAGTTTTGTAGTATCATGCACCATAGGCAAATTAACCTTGGATAAAGCTCTCTGTGATCTTGGAGCTAGTATCAACTTAATGCCCTTGTCCATGATGAGGAAGCTTGCTATAGAAGAACTCAAACCCACGAGGATGTCACTAGTCATGGCCGACAGATCAATCAAGACACCTAATGGAATTGTGAAAAATCTGTTAGTGAAGGTTGGGGAGTTTATCTTCCCTGCCGATTTTGTGATCTTAGACACCGACGAGGAAGGAAATAATTCAATCATCTTGGGAAGACTATTTCTAGCAACTGCAAGAGCCATTATAGATGTGGAAAAAGGAGAAATGATCTTCAGAGTACACAATGAGCAAATGATCATAAATGTTTTCAAGTCAATGCAACACCCTCCTGAACAAGAAGATTACCTGAGGGTGGATATGATAGAGAACCTGGTGGAAGAAATGTTAGACACTAATCAGCATGAGCGAGAAGAAGAAATTAATCAAGAGATAGCAGAGGAAAACGCGGCTGAGGTCTCTATTGACAAGGAGGTGAAACCAAGCAAGAAGGAAGAAGTGCATAAACAAGAACTGAAGCCATTACCTACCCATCTCAAATATGCATTCCTGGGCACATCAGAGAGTTTCCCAGTGATCATCAATTCATCCCTGACAAAAAAAGAAGAAGGAGAACTTCTTGATGTACTCAGAGCTCACAAGGCTGCTTTAGGATGGACCATTGATGATCTGAAAGGCATTAGCCCTGCAGTGTGTATGCATAAGATTCTCTTGGAGGACAATTTCAAAGCAGTAGTTCAACCTCAGAGAAGGTTAAATCCTGCAATGAAGGAAGTTGTCCAGAAGGAAGTAATGAAATTGTGGAATGCAGGGATAATATATCCTATCTCTGATAGCCCATGGATAAGCCCAGTCCAAGTGGTACCAAAGAAGGGTGGAATGACAGTCATTGTTAATGAGAAAAATGAACTCATTCCCACAAGAACTGTGACGGGATGGAGGATGTGTATTCTCATTCCCACCAGAACTGTGACAGGGTGGAGGATGTGTATTGACTATAGAAGGTTGAATGATGCCACACGCAAAGATCACTTCCCACTTCCTTTCATTGATCAGATGCTTGAAAGGTTGGCTGGCCATGCTTATTTTTGCTTCCTGGATGGCTATTCTGGGTATAATCAGATAGTGGTGGATCCAAAGGACCAAGAAAAGACTTCATTCACATGTCCATTTGGAGTTTTCGCTTATAGAAGAATGCCATTTGGACTATGCAATGCCCCGGCCACTTTTCAAAGGTGTATGCTCTCCATTTTTTCAGATATGGTCGAAAGGTTTTTAGAGGTTTTCATGGACGACTTTTCTGTTTTTGGTGACAATTCAAATACATGCCTAAAATGTCTAACTCTTGTCTTGAAACGGTGCCAAGAAACTAATTTAGTTTTGAACTGGGAAAAGTGCCATTTCATGGTGCCTGAGGGGATTGTTCTTGGTCATAAAGTTTCAAGAAAAGGGATAGAGGTTGACAAGGCAAAGGTGGAAATTATAGAGAAACTCCCTCCACCAACTAATGTGAAATCTGTTAGAAGTTTCTTGGAATATGCAGGATTTTATAGAAGGTTTATCAAGGATTTTTCTAAAATAGCCAAACCTTTGAGTAATTTATTAGTGATTGATAATCCTTTTGTTTTTTATGAAAACTGCCAGCACGCCTTTGAAACTTTAAAACACAAACTCACAACAGCACCAATTATCACACCCCCAGATTGGGAATTACCCTTTGAACTCATGTGTGATGCAAGTGATATTGCAATTGGTGCTGTACTTGGACAAAAAAAGGGAAACTTGCATCATGTCATATATTATGCAAGTAAGGTGTTGAATGAGGCTCAAAAAAATTACACCACAACAGAGAAGGAATTGTTAGCTGTAGTTTATGCATTTGATAAGTTTAGATCATACTTGATAGGATCTAAAATTGTGGTTTATACTGACCATGCTGCCCTCAAGTATTTGATGTCAAAGTAGGATGCTAAACCAAGACTTATCAGGTGGATACTACTCCTACAGGAGTTTGACATTGAGGTAAGAGACAGGAAAGGTACTGAAAACCGAGTTGCTGACCATTTGTCAAGGCTGCCACAAGAAACAATTCAAGAAGCCTCACAACCTGTGAATGAAAACTTCCCAGATGAACATCTTTTGCTGGTTCAACAAATACCGTGGTTTGCTGACATAGCAAACTACAAAGTGGGGAGGAAGATACCTCAAGAATTCACTAAGCAACAAGTAAAGAAGCTAATCAATGAAGCAAGGAAGTTCTTGTGGGATGAACCTTTTCTGTTCAAAAGATGTTCTGATGGAATAATTAGGAGATGTGTCCCTGAGAATGAAATAAGAGATATATTGTGGCATTGCCATGGCTCGGCTTATGAAGGACATTTTGGTCCAGAAAGAACAGCTGCAAAGATATTGCAAAGTGGCTTCTATTGGCCAACTATCTTCAAAGATGCCAGAGAGTTTGTCCACCAATGTAATGAATGCCAGAGAGCAGGAGGATTGACAAAAAGGAATGAGATGCCGCAGAATTTCATTTTGGAATTAGAATTATTTGATCTATGGGGCATTGATTTCATGGGACCCTTTCCCCCTTCCTATTCTTTCAGATATATCTTGGTAGCAGTGGAGTATGTTTCAAAGTGGGTGGAAGCCATAGCCACAACTACCTGTGATGCACAAATTGTCTTTCAATTCCTCAAGAAGCACATTTTCACTAGATATGGAGTACCCAAGGGTCTTATTAGTGATGGTGGTGGTCATTTTTGTAACAAACAAATAGAGAAACTTCTTCATAAATATGGAGTTATTCATAAAGTAGCCACACCATATCACCCTCAGACTAATGGGCAGGCTGAATTAGCAAACAGAGAATTGAAAAAAATCCTAGAGAAAACAGTAGGAAGCACAAGAAAGGATTGGGCTAGGAAATTAGAAGATGCACTCTGGGCGTACAGGACAGCTTTCAAAACTCCCATTGGGAAGTCTCCCTTTCAGCTATTATATGGCAAATCTTGTCATCTCCCTGTAGAGCTTGAACACAAAGCCTTTTGGGCTACTAAACTTCTAAACCTAGACTCTAAAGCAGCAGGGGAGAAAAGGTTGTTGCAGCTAAATGAGCTGGATGAATTTAGGCTAGAAGCCTATGAAAATACCAAGATATACAAGGAAAAAGCCAAGAGGTGGCATGATAAGAAGATCTTGAAGAAAGAATTCAAACCTGGGCAACAAGTACTCTTGTACAACTCACGACTCAAGATATTCCCTGGCAAGCTTAAGTCCAAGTGGACTGGTCCATATTTGGTAACTAAGGTCTTTCCTTATGGGAGTATTGAATTGCTAGACGAAGCAACAAAGAGTTGATTAACAGCCAATGGTCACAGAGTAAAGCTATACCTAGGAGGACAATGGGACAAGGAAAAAGAGGTTCAGAATCTAAATCCTTCTTGAAGTAAAAACAGAAGATGTCAAGCTAGTGACAATAAAAGAGCGCTTGTTGGGAGGCAACCCAACCTGAGGTAGTTTTCTTTCATAGATTTTTCAATAAAAATGTTGAATAATTGGTGCGCATTGCAAGGAGCTAAGTTTGGTGTTGCACACTAAAACAATTTAAGGGAGAATGAAAGATTCTAAGTTTGGTGTTCCACCAAAAATCTCATTTAAAAACACATTCTCACCTCTTGCATAGTGATAGCTCTAAGCAATCAAACAAATTATTCAACTATTTAACTGCTTTCTAGCTTTAATTTCATAACCTTTAGCAAGGACACAAGGTTCCCCATATGGTTAACTTGTTGCATAAGAGGCAGTGGCAAGCAATTAAGTTTAGTGTCTCCAACACCTAAATAAATCCAAAAGCCACACTCAATTTATGCGTACTAACCATGCACTTAAGGGCTTGAGAAGAAAGCAACTTTGAGAATTATGCAGGACATGAGTCAACAATTGAAGATATGGTGCATCTTGACTCAAAGAGAACACAACAGAAGGAAGAATCAAAAGGCTGCAACTTCAAAGGTTGTATCTAAACTTAATCCTTGTTGTTGTGAAATGTTTTAATTCAGAAATTCTTGCATGTCTTGCTAAAGTATTCATCTAGTTGCAAGTGAAGTTGTTTGATTAAGTATGCTAAATCTGCATATTGCTTGTCATCCATAACCGAGCTGAATTTTGTTTTGTTTCCCATATGCTTGAATAAAAGAGAATTGTTTGAATTGGAAAGTAAATATCCAATGTTGCATAAGTTAGAATGGAAGTTAATGGTGGTGTATGTGTTTGATTAAATGCATAACTCATGAAATAATTGCTGCATAATATCATTTTCATTAAAGTGTGAGCTAGCTTGCTGTTATAAAGGTTCCTATCAATAAAGAAAAATCCCTTGAGAACAAAAATAAAACAGAAAGAAAAGGAAGAAGAAAAAGCCAATGTGGCAGGAAAAACAAAGAATAAAGGCTGGACACCAATAGCTTGGACCCTAGGACACATGCCTGTGGTGTTCTTGTACTAGGATATGCTTGGATAAGTAAATTCTGAGGGGTATTTCAAAACCCGATCACTTAGATCAACTGATTTGGGATGACCAATTGAAAGTCCACAATAAAGA
>NC_029775.3:48800373-48803157 GCF_000817695.3 Arachis duranensis | reverse complement strand
AAAGAGTAAACCTTATAACAGCAAGTTTAGTAAGCCTTTAAGGAAAAATGTATATTATGTAACAGCAACAATAATTGAGTTATCATTGTCTGCATAAGAACTCCATAAATCAAGTTCTGCTATATGCCTAATAAGGATATAATTGCTCTTCTTGTTCATTTCATTTTCTCTTAGTTTTGATGCTTGCTTGGGGACAAGCAAGAATTAAGTTTGGTATTGTGATGACAGGTCATCATATACCCATTTTTTAAGCTAATTTCACTTGTTTTATTAGTCTTTATGCACTTTCTTGCATCTTAAGTAAGTGATTTGGAATGAAAATGCATAACTTCTTTAAATCAAACAACCACCATTAAATTGATGCTAACTCATGAGGTTTAAGCTAAATTTAATTGATTTTTAATTGATTTATAAGCCTTGTGAATTTAGTGATACTTTGATTGGTTGTTTGATTATTTGAAGGTGAAGAAAAGAAGAAAAGAGGAAGCGTGGCTTAAGAAAGCGTGGCCCAAGAGATAAGAAGTGTGGCGCATAGAAGGAGGAAGCAAACATTACCCTCCACAAGGGCACACTGCCCTCCAGGAGAGCAACATAATGAACCAAGCCTTGAAAAACAACATTGCCCTGCCCACAACAAGGGTGGAGCACTATTTGATGCTAAGGATCAAAGAAAGCAAAAACTCTGCCCTGCCCTCCTCAAGAGCAATATCGGGCTTCACCCAAGAAAAATTCAAAACGAATTGCTTCATAATGCTTCCTATGGGTTTCGAACCCAAGGACAAAGAGGAAGGGAGTAGCGCTCAAGCACAATAAAATCAAGCAAAAAGTGGCTTGATTTCATTCTCCATAAATCGAACACGGCACCATGAGGAAGTAAGGAACTAGGCATGACTTTGGTGCCAAGAAAACCAAGGAAAAAGGAGCAACATGTGCCTCCACCGAGTATCGAACGTGGGACTTCACCTTTGGCACATTGCCCTGCCCTCCACAAGGGCAGGGCAGCATTTCTTGGTGCATGGCGCAGCATCTTGGCACGGCCAAGACTTGAACACTCGGCCAGCAACAGCACGCACGGGCAGCAGAATCTGGTGCACCAAGAAAACTCAGCCCTGCCCTCCACAAGGGCAGGGCAGCATCCTGCAGCATCACTCTCACCAAGCACGCACGCACGAGGCCGCATGCACCATTTCCTGCTCTGCCCTCCAGGGCAGGGCAGCCTCCTGGAAGCCACTTTTCTCATGGGCTGAAAATTAGATCAAAAATCCAATTTAATTCATTTCTTCACCAAATCAAAAGTCCATCCAAATACCAAAATCCAAGAATAGAAAGTGTATAAATAGGAGATAGTTTGATGTAATTAGGACTTCTTCTTTTACTTTTGACTTTAGAACCTTCTTTTGATTTTTGAATTTTGAGATTTCATTGAGAGCCAGGAACTGAGATTTCAGAGAATTGGGGAGGAGAATTGATCTCTCTTCTTCCTCGTTCTTGTTTGACCATTTTTACTTTTCTTGTTTGAGTCTTGGGTGTGAAGAATTGAGGAAATTCTGTCTCAATCTCCATTCAAGATCTCTTTAATTCCTCTTCTGCATAATTGAGTTCAATTACATTTCCTGTACTGCTTCTTCTTTAATTTCTTGTTAATAGCTTTGTGAACTTGGATTTGGGAAGGCAATTGAGATCTAGACTTTGCTCTCTAGTCTCTGGAGTCCTGAGATCCCATTTTTCTTTTTGGTTCTTCTGTGAACCCCTGCTGCAAATTAATTTCATTTCC
The DNA here is from genome assembly GCF_000817695.3 of Arachis duranensis. Classification (NCBI taxonomy): domain Eukaryota; kingdom Viridiplantae; phylum Streptophyta; class Magnoliopsida; order Fabales; family Fabaceae; genus Arachis; species Arachis duranensis. The sequence goes on along the minus strand of NC_029775.3, from coordinate 48,801,383 downwards.
TGCTTGAATTCTAGTTACTTCCAATTCATCTTCTGCTTTATTAATTGTTGCAATTTAATTTCCCTTGCTGAAATTCTGAATTCCCAAACCTCAACTCCCTATTTCCATTCAAGCAATTTATATTTCTTGCACTTTAAGTTACTGCAATTTACATTTCTTGCACTTTAAGTTTCAGTCATTTAATTTCTTGTTCTTTAAGATTCAGCACCTTTACTTTCAGGTCTCTTTAAATTTTGCAATTCATCCCTCTCCCTTTACATTTCCTGCTATTTACTTACTGTTGGATACAAAATCACTCAACCAATACTTGATTCGCTTGACTAAATCAACCACTAAACTAAAATTGCTCAATCCTTCAATCCCTGTGGGATCGACCTTACTCCCATGAGTTTTATTACTTGATGCGACCCGGTACACTTGCCGGTGAGTTTTGTGTTGGATCGTTTTCCACACATCACCATTCAGGTTCTGAATCAAAGGATGTTGAAACTCCTTCTCTTCTCCCTGTCATACAACATACATATTGCACAACAGGAGATAAAATGAAGAAACTATTCTTATTAGAGTAATTGTTAGTGTGAGTGATGCAAATTATCAAAGAGTTAGTGGGTTAGTGAGCAGAACTGTGATTAACAAAGAAAGAAAGAACGAAAAATTAAAGAGGGTGCAGGGGTGAGGAAGAAATTAAAACAAACTAAAGGAAATTGACTGAATCAAATAAACAAAAAGAAAAATGCCCAATCTAATTATCTTCAAACTTAATCATTGTTGATTCAAAATCAATCCCCGGCAACGGCGCCATAAACTTGATGCATAAAAACTTGTCTCTCAACAAATTTCCCTTCGGCAAGTATACCGAATTGTCATCAAGTAAAACTCACAATAGAGTGAGATCGAATCCCACAAGGATTGATTGGTCAAGCAACTTTAGTTAGAAGAATATGCTAGTTGAGCTAAACAGAATTTTAGATTGAGATGCAGAAATTTAAATGACTGGAAAGTAAATAACA
>NC_029775.3:48745433-48800340 GCF_000817695.3 Arachis duranensis | reverse complement strand
GAAAGTAAATAGCAGAAATTAAAGTGCAGAATATTAAATGGGGAATTGGGGTAGTGCTCATAAAAGTAAATGGCAGAAAGTAAAGAGAATGGGTAAGATCAGAAATGGGGAAATCATTGGGTTTAGGAGATGTTGCATTCTCCGGATTAAGTTCTTTCTCATCTCTTCCTCAATCAATGCATTCATTGATCTCCTTGGTAATCTTAAGTGATTGGATCCCAATTCCTTGGCAATCCAATCTCTCTAAGCTTAAACAATTGCCCAATTCCTTGATTTAATTGCTCATGGGAAGAGATGAAGTGTGGTCATTGATTATACCACATGTATTTCCAAATCAAAGTGTTGGGAGGATTACATGTCACTATATCCGCCCAGACCCCAATTTTGTCCAACATGAGAAAGCATTTCTAGCATGATCTCCTCATCCCTTTTCCAAGGCTCAAAGGAGATCCAATTATGGAGAGTTTCTTTTCCAAGACAACTAACCAATTGAATTAAGATCGAAAGCTTTCTAGTAAGATCAAGATAAAAGAAAGAAGAAGAAGAATGAAAACTATAATTGATCCATCAAATTACAACAGAGCTCCCTAACCCAATGAAAGGGGTTTAGTTGTTCATAGCTCTAGAAATAAAAAATGGCAGAAAAGAAGAATCCATGCTAAAAGTGCAGAAAAGTAAATCTATAGAGAGTAGTTCCCAAAAGTGCCAAGCTCTCTATATTTCAAAACTACTCCTATATATACTACACCTCTTTATCTTCTAGTGAATTCTTCAAGTCTTGGATGTGGGCTCTGGATATTGAGTTGAAGCAGTTCTCATCTTTAGTGGGCCCAACTTGCAGAGAAATATGAATTAGGCTTGGGTATTTAATAAGATTTAACGTTGAGTGCCATTGTGGGTTCGAGAACGTTAGTGGCGTTCACTTTTTCCACTAACGTTCCACCTTCATGTATCCATGTTAAATCCAACATTAGTGGTCTTAACGTGACCACTAACGTTGCCTTTTCAATTTTTGGCCAACGTTATTGGGACTCACTTTTCCCAATAATGTTGGCTTGTACCCCTTCGCGAACGTTAGTGGGAATCACTTTTCCCATTAATGTTGCTTGATGCCTTTTGTTCCTACGTTAGAGTTCACGTTAGTGTAGCTAACGTGACTCTTAACATAGGTGTGTTTCACCTTCGAGAGCGTTAGTGACACTCACCTTTGTCACTAACGCTCCAAATGCCCAAGTTTTCTACGTTGGAACTCACGTTAACTAAGTTAAAAGTTTTCTACGTTGGAACTCACGTTAACTAAGTTAACGTGGCTCTTAACGTAGTAGTGATGCCATCTTCCAACGTTAGTGACAAAAGTGAGTGTCACTAATATTGGCTCTTTGATCTCAACTCCACGTTAACTTTCACGTTAATGGTCTTAACATGAAAGTTAACGTAGGCAATGCTAGTTGGTCCAACGTTAGTGACAAAAGTGAGTGTCACTAACGTTGGCTTTTGTTTTTCTCTTCCACGTTAGAGTTCACGTTAACTAAGTTAACGTGACTCTTAACGTGGATCATTGCCAAGTTCTCCAATGTTAGTTGTGTTCACTTTTACCACTAATGTTGGAGGAAAACGTTATTGATGTTCACGTTTTCTCTTAACGTTGGAGTTCCCTTTTTCTTCTATGTTAACTACCACGTTAACTTAGTTAACGTGGCAAGTAACGTGAGCTTTGGATGGCTTCGCAGGCGTTATTGGTGATCACTTTTCTCATTAACGTTGCAAGCTTTTCACCATTCCACGTTAGTGTTCACGTTAACTAGGTTAACGTGAATACTAACGTGGTTCTTTCTTGCTTCCTTTGCCCTGAAATCAAGCAATTAAAGTGCATCAAAGCTCTAGCCAAAGTCATGAGATTATGCATCATCAATTTATCATGAAGTTCTAGCAAAATACTCATGAAATTATGTAAAGTTCACAAAAGTTGCTTGAATCAAGGTGTGAGTGTAATTTCATCCAAAACTTGCCTTATTCACTAAGAAAATGCATGAAACAACCCTAAAACAGTAAAGAAAAGGTCAGTGAAACTGGCCTAGATGCCCTGGCATCAATAATTAATTTAATTTATAATTTTTAAAACTAAATAATATCTTTTCCTATTTTTAAAATAAAAATTAAAGTTTAAATCAGAATTAATTATAGCAATCAGCACGTCTTCAATTGATGGATGGGGACCACTTGCTAAATTGACGAACTGGCGCCTAACTTGGAGTGAAGTACGCCTAACTTGGGCTTGGCAGCATGAATTGGAGTTTAGTTGAGTGATGCTGCGCCTAACGTGGGCTTTGGTGCGCCTAACTTGAAGTGGGCAGAACCAATCTTGCCTGTTGTTGTTATGCATTGCGCCTAACTTGGTATTTCTCAAGTTAGGCGCAGCCTTGGCAGAGTTGACGGAAATGAAGTATGAACTATTATACATCGTTGGAAAGCTCTGGAAGTTAGCTTTCCAAAGCCACTGAGAGCACGCCAATTGGACATCTGTAACTCGAGTTATTCAGGTTTGAGTGCAGAGAGGTTAGGATTGACAGCATCATTCGCCTTCTTCTCTTTTTCTGCGAAAACTCCATCAAATCTAGCCAAATGCTACCTAAAATAAACAGAATTGCACACGACTCAAAGTAACATCCATAGTGGATAAAAGATAATTAATTCTTGATTAAACTCAACAAATTAAATGTAAATTCACTAGGAAAAGATAGGAAAGGTGCTCATGCATCAGAACACCAAACTTGAATTGTTGCTTATCCTCAAGCAACCAAATTAATATAGGCTTAGGATGTGAATTTTCATGAGAATAAGAGTTCGATTAAGCTCATGTCTCTTATTATAGTGGGGTTTACAACTGCAATCCTGAATAGGTTTGGCATCTCACTATCATTTGAATCAGAAGAATGTTACTGTCATTCGGAATTAAAATTCGGATAATATTATGAATTCTCTAGTCTTTTATACTTCAGTTTAATCCTTGAACACAGAAAATTCCCTTTTATTCTCTTTTCTTTGGTGCTTTGCACCTTGAGCCTAGCCATGACTTTAAATGTTTTGTCTCAAACTTGACTTGACACAAAAACACCACAAGCACTTAACTGGGGAACTCTCTTTAAGTTCTGATTTTCCTTTCAATTACTCCCAGACAGTGGTGCTCAAAGCCTTTGGCATACTTTGTTAAATGCATTTGATCTCGACTCTTAGTGTTCTGTCTCAAGGATTACTTGACACAATCACACCACAAGCATATGACCAGGGAAATAACTCTGAGCTTTTAATCATGTCTGACCTCCCTAGTTATTGATGCTCATAGCCTTGGACCTTGCTTTTATTTTTCTTTTGCTTCAAGGATTAAACTTTCACTTATTGCAAAGAATTCATAATAGTTCTCTAAATTCCTGTTCCTTGTACATCAACATTCTTTTATTCAAATTTAAATATGCAATGTTTATGTCATGCATTCAGAGTCACAGAAAATACCACCACATTGAAGTAAATAATATTACTCTTAAATATAAACTCAATTTCTCATGCAATACATCACTTCTTTTTCTTTTGAATTCAAGCTCAGTGAGCTATACATGAGACAATTTTTTTAAACTTAAAGCAAATGACAAAATGAAACTAAATCTAAGAACTGAAAGTACTAAAGATCATGCAAGCAATCAAAGCAACAAAAAACAGAAGACAACAAAATAAGAACGGAAGAGAAATAGAATGAAAGGAACTCAACCACCTTAGTTATGCTAGTGGCCATCTCATTCCTCCATGAGGAACATTAATCTCCTTTGGTGCTATTAAAATAAACAGAAAAGTCCAAAAGCGAAGCGACAACACCAAACTTAAAAGTTTGCTTGTCCTCAAGCAAAGAAAATCTGAAAACAAGGTGTCAAAAATTCTTCTTAATTGCTCCTGTTCCAATTCTAATTATTCTGCATGACTAAAACACATGTAAAACAAAAAAATTCTAAAAAAATTAGGTAAAGTAATTTAAAACCAAAACTAAAATAACTATATTGCTAAAATCAAAATAACTATAAAATTAAAACAAAAGCAACTACAAAACCAAAGATACTAGTACTTGGGTTGTCTCCCAATAAGTGCTTCTTTAATGTCACTAGCTTCACACTTGATTGTTGAATTTTCTTCCTCTTCTTCTAGTTGGTTAAAAGAAATGACTCCAAAGAGGGAGAGGTGAAGATTAATGCCCCCTGAGATAAATTCCTCCTAACAAGCTTTCTTTTATTGTGATTAGCTTGATTCACCTTGCTTGTTGTTGTAGAGGTTGGATTGTTTTTTTTTGGCATTCTCTTTTTCATGGATATTTTCTTCTGCTTCTTGGTCACAATCCCCTTTTCAATGTTTTCCTTGGTAGCCTTCACTTCTTTGATTTCAAAATTTGGGTGTTGTGTGATGGTTAGAGTGTACCCTTCGTCAAGAACTTCTTGAATTCGTGGTTCAATAAACTCACCCTCTATGCCACTCTCTGCTTCATTGGAGTGTAGATTTCCATAATTGTTTTCATCCCTTACAACATCCTTTGTTTGTGCATCTTCCTTCTTTGTTTTTGCATCTTCCTCTTTTTCCATGTGTGAGGGTGGAAAGTTCTCTAATTCACTGGAGTATGAACTCCTTTGTTTGATTTCCTCACTTTTTCCATAGGATCTTGCATTATATCTCTTGGGGAAGGAATTTGCTTGTTCCTCTTCTTTGGACTTGATAATCAACTGTACATATTTCTCTACATTTTTGACACTCGTCCTTATATCATGTATGAATTCTTTCATGAGAAGCTCAAGAGATGATGGTTCTTGATATGAATAAGGAGATGTTGGCTCTTGATATGAATAAGAAGGAGATGATGGTTCTTGATAAGAATAAAAAGAAGATGATTCTTGGTATGAATAGGGAGATGGTGGCTCTTGATATGGGTAGAAAGATGATTGTTCTTGATATGGATAGAGAGGTGGGGGTTCTTGATATGAATATGGAGATGGTGGTTCTTGATAGTTGGAACATGGAGCATTGAAGTTTTTTTGGTTTTGATTTTGCTAACCAAAATTAAATAAAATAACTAAGAAGCAAAAAGGAGTATAAAATTTAGACTCAATAAGTAAAATAACTAGGGAGAATAAAACAACAAAGGGGACACCAAACTTAATTTCAGAAATTAAGTGGAAAAAAATTTAATAAAATAAATCAAAATATATTTTTTTATTTTAAAGAAATAAGTTAAACGAAATTAAAGCAAAAAACGCCTAATCTAAGAAATCAAACAACCAGTAGTTATCAATCACACTCAATCCCCGACAATGGCACCAAAAACTTGGTGCGGAATTTAAAACCACAAACTAACCAGCAAGTGCACCAGGTCGTACCAAGTAGTACCTTAAGTGAATGAGGGTCGATCCCACGAGGATTGATGGACTAACCCACAATGGTTGATTAATTTACTTAGTTAGACAAGCAAAAAATGGTGTTTTGAAAGTTCAAAAGCATTAACAGTAAATTCAGAATATCAGAAAGCAAGCGGTAAACAAGTTGGGAAAACAATATGGAGAAGACAGTTAAGGCTTCAGAGTTATCTATTTTCCGGATTGACTTTTCTTGCTAACTATTTTAATCATGCAATATTTAATTCATGGCAAACTATATGTGACTAGACCCTAATTTCTTAGACCTTTCTAGTCTCCTCTAATTCTCATCAACCGCCAATTCTTTGGTCAATTAATTCCAATTAGAGGGTGAAATTCAATTCTAGTTTATATGCCACAGAAATCCTAATTATCCAAATATATGAGAATTATATGTCACGTATCCCATTAAATCCAGATAATTAGAATTTAGAAGAAATTATTTTCAAGCCGTTGTTCAAGTAAAGAGCTTTTCCAAGTTATACAAGAACTCAATTAGAAAGAGGGTCATACTTCTGTTCTACCCAAATTCATAAGATAAAGAACGAAAACAATTCTTGATTTATAAATCAGTACATGAATTAAAATACAAAAACAATAGAATCAATCCATACAAATAGACAGAGCTCCTAACCTTAACAGTGGAGGTTTAGTTGCTCATGGTTCAGAGAGGAAAACTAGGATTCAGGTAAACTGTAATTTACATTATGAAAATGGAATGGAATAATAATCTCCCAGAAGAGAAGTTTCTTTTCTCTTTTATATCTAATCCTAATTAATTTAAATTATAATTTTTAAAACTAAATAATATCTTTTCCTATTTTGAAAATAAAAATTAAAGTTTAAGTCAAAATTAATTATAGCAATCAGTACGTCTTCAATTGATGGATGGGGACCACTTGCTAAATTGACGAAATGGCGCCTAACTTGGTGTGGAGTATGCCTAACTTGGGCTTGGCAGCATGAATTGGAGTTTAGTTGAGTGATGCTGCGCCTAACTTGGGCTTTAATGCGCCTAACTTGAAGTGGGCAGAACCAATCTTGCGTGTTGTTGTTGTCCATTGCGCCTAACTTGGTATTTCTCAAGTTAGGCGCAGCCTTGGCAGAGTTAATGGAAGAGAAGTATGTTTTATTATACATCATTGGAAAGCTCTAGAATTTATCTTTCCAATGCCAGTGAGAGCACGTCAATTGGACATTTGTAACTCGACTTATTCAGGTTTGAGTGCAGAGAGGTCAGGGTTGACAGCATCATTCGCCTTCTTCTCTTTTTCTGCAGAAACTCCATCAAATCTAGCTAAATACTATCTAAAATAAACAGAATTGCACACTACTCAAAGTAACATCTATAGTGGCTAAAAGATAATTAATTCTTGATTAAACTCAACAAATTAAATGCAAATTCACTAGGAAAAGATAGGAAAGATGCTCACGCATCAAAAGCCTGTTACATGTTAGGGGTGCATATATGTAAATGATTTGATTGGACTTAGTTAAGTAAATCACTTGGTTATTGATGCATGAGCATCATTTGATAGTTTTCTAGTGAATTGTGTTACTAAAGATGGTGATTTCTCATTAATTCTCTTATATTTTTATCAAGATACTTTGAATATATTATTTTATACGTTTTTGCATAAGATTAGTGAAGATTTACCCAATAAACAAAGGAAAACCCAAAGAAAAGCTCAAATCACAAGCCAAAATCAAGTGAAAAAGCAAACAGAGAAAATAGAGAATTAGAAAAGAGGAAACGGAGGAGGAAGACCCAAACAAGCAAGTTAAACGTGGAGAAGCCATGTTACACATTGGGCCTAACTCTAGGAATAACTTCAAGTCACTTTTCTTCAAGAACGTGTAACATGGAGAAGCCATATTAAAACGTCCAAGCTCATTCTCACCCATGCATGCATCTTCGTTTAACTTGCATCAGCCAAGTTAAACGTTGGGCCAAAGGCCAGTGGCTTTGCCTTCTTCAAGATCGCTGTGATTGAATTTTTGACGGTTTAGAATTTCAGTAATGAAGTCTCGTTGTAAGTATAGTTTCTAAACCAATCAATAATCCTTTCATACAAAAATTTGTTTGTCACAAGTAACAAACCCCTAAAATCTATAAACCAAAGTATTTAAACCTCGGGTCGTTCTCTCTAGGAATTGCAATAAAGTGTTCTTGTTATTGGTTATGAGATATTTTGGGATTTTTGAGATTTTAGACAAGAATTATAAATGGCAAAGAAAATAAACTAACAACTAACAAAGCTCTTGGCGAGATATGAGAACTAGAAGTCTTATCCTAGTTATCCTCCTCAATTGTGACAACAAATTGTCCATTGCTCCCACTTAGTTAACCTCTAACCATGGAGGGAAGTCAAGTGGATGAATCAATTTGATTCCTCAAGTCCTAATCAACTCCTAAAGAAAAGACTAGCTTTAGAGGCATTCAAATCAATTAACAACTTCTAATTATCAATCAACAAAGGAATTAGATAACTTAAGAGTCACTAATTACTCAACCAAAGCCAAGAGGAACAAAATCTAACTAATAGCTAGAAGAGACATTTCATCAAACACATAAAAGACAATAAAAGTAAACAACATGAATTGCAAGAATTAAAGAGAGATCTAACTACAATGGCAAGAGATCAATAACAGAAAAGCAAAACAATTGTGAAACAACAAAGAACTTACCAATTGCATTGAAGAAGAAATGTAGATCTACAAAAGAAAGTTCATAAACTACAACTAACATTAAAAAGGAATTACAAGAGAAATAGAATGATACAACTACAAGAGAACAATTAAGGAAGGAAAAGGAAAATTAAGAGAGAAGAAGAAGAAGTAGATCTAGATCTAAAACCTAATCCTAATCCTAGAGAGAAGTGAGAGCTTCTCTCTCTAAAATTAACTTTCCCTCCAAAACTTAACTAAACTAAACTAATGGTAACTAGTGTGTCCCATCCCTCTTCAATCCTTGGTTTAAATAGCATAAGAAATGAGTTGGATTGGGCCCACAAGGCTTCTAAAATCGCTGGCCACGAGTTGTATTAAGTGGATCATGTGCCACCATTGGCGCGTCCGTGTATTGTGCGCATGCGCACCCCTATACGCGATGCAACTATGGCAAATCTTATATCATTTCGAAGCCCCGGATGTTAGCTTTCCAACACAACTGGAACCGCATAATTTGGACCTCTGTAGCTCAAGTTATGGTCAATTAAACGCGAAGAGGTCAATTTGACAGCTTTTGCGATTCCTCTATTTCTTCATGAGTTCTGCATTTCCACATACTTTTCCTTCATTCCCTTGATCCAATCCTTGCCTCCTAAATCTGAAATCACTTAACAAACATATTAAGGCATCTAATGGAATCAAGGTGAATTAAATTTAGCTATTTTAAGTCCTAAAAAGCATGTTTTCACTTTTAAGCACAATTAAAGGAGAAGTTATAAAACCATGCTATTTTATTGAATAAATGTGGGTGAAAGGTGATAAAAATCCCCAAAAATCAATACAAGATAAACCCTACAAATGGGGTTTATCAATCGCACAAGTTATAAAATTAGATTACTTTTTTCATCTATTCATTGTTGCTTTTAATTGCTTGTTGTTTAGTCATTGAGTTACCTCAAATCAAAATGTTGTTTGTCTGACTAGAATAATCATTTGATCCTTGTTGTTTAGTCCGTTAATCCTAGTGAAAATGATAACTCACTCGCCGTGATATTACTTGATACGATTCGGTACACTTGCTGATAGTTTGTGGTCATATTAAATTCGCATTAGTTATAAAATTTTATTATATATATAATACGGTCATTTTAAACTAAAAGTTATTTTGTAACTAACAAGAGACATATTTTGTAGAAGCGTTAATTATTTTAATACATCAAAAACTCATCTAATTAATTTTAAGAACAAAAGTAAAAAGTTACTTAAATTTATTTTAAAATTAGTTTTAATATATTGATAATATAAAATATTTTATATAATTTAAAAGATCTGAGATCTCTAATGTTGTAGGTTCCGGTGGTGGTGTTGAAATTTATCACTTTTAATGAAAAGAGAGAAATGGGAACACGTGGGTGCACAGAGTCACCGCATTGCCGTGACTGAGTTCTCGTGCCTCTGTCTTCAGTCTTTACCACATGCTTAGGAGCCAAACGGTGACTTAACTATCCGTTAAAGCCATTAGTCATGAAAGTGAAACTGGCACATACCTCTTACTCTGAACGTGTCGCTTCAAAACAAGACAAAACAATACACCCTGCACATGATTCTACCTTACATTATTAACTCTTAACTCCTATTTTATTTGTTTATTTATTTATTCTTTCTTTAGAACCAACCAAAGAAACCAAACTTGGGAACCAAACTTGGGATTTAAAGGGGGAATCTTTCGAAGCATTATTGGCTTCCGTAGTCTCATGTGTCTTCTTGATACCTAACATGCTTCCTGGGTTTTGTTAACACAAGGACCATTGGAAACTGCGGTTACTTCTTCTTGCATCTTATATGCTTTCTTTGTTGTTTACAACTATGGTTTCTGTGCTTCTGTGTTTGTGTGTGTTTCAGTCATATAAGGGTGTGTTTGGTTGATTTCTTTTCAGGGTAATGATTGATGATATGGCTGGGGAGGTTGAAGAATCATTTAGCATTAACTTTCAGGTTTTTGTGTCGTCTTTTCATCCACTTTTGTTGATTTCAGCATGGATCTATGGTTTTCACTTTCTGCTTCAGTTATCATGTTCCATTCATAATCCATTAGCACACATGCTTTTATGTTTTGGTAATTCTTAGTTAGTATATTCAGTTATTGTGTCGTAGTCTCTGATACATTGTAGTTTCGATCTCATATATTATTGCTTCTTGAACTTAATCTAAATTTAGATTTAGGTAAAGAAATTGACTGGAATTGAATAGTGTAATGTTGTTATTATGCCAGTTCATTCTTAGTAAGGTTGAAGGTATACTATTTTGAGTAGATTTTGTTTGTGTTCTAATTTCTATGGGTTGCATCTTAAGGAAACATTCATATCTATGATTTATAATATTGCATATACATGTTTTATCTCTTTTTTTCATGCAATTTTCTCCCCGGTCACTTGCAACTCACTGTAATATCTTCCAATAGTATCAACATTATGAGAATTGAATGGATATGGTATTAATGTTAATACGAAAAACTTTATTTTTGTTCATGACTGTTGTTGCTTTGGATTCTTCCTTGCCAAATTTGCAGGCCAATTCTATACATTCGGGGTCGATCTCATTCGGCAGATTTGAAACAGAACCTTTATCTTGGGAAAGAAGGTCTTCTTTCTCTCACAATAGGTACTTAGAAGAGGTTGAGAAATGTTCAAAACCAGGTTTAGTCACTCAGAAAAAAGCATATTTCGAAGCTCATTGCAAGGAGAAGGGCCTTTTTGGATTTATTCCGTCCGGTGGTCATGATAAATCGGATAGAGCAAACTGCGAAAACAAAGGCTCAGAGGGAATGAGCAACCATGAAGGTTTTGATTCAAATGATGATGTCCATTATGTTCAATATGATGAAATGTCACGAGAGGATTTCGATTCGAATGAAAATACATATTCTGTTCAGATAGAAAAGAATTTCCAAGAGCCAAATGAAGATGACTTCTATATTCAATTTGATCAAAGATTCCAAGAAGATTTCGGAGCAGATGTAGCAAGCAACTATGTTGAAATAGAAGAAAGATCCCAAGAGGAGTTTGTGCATAAACACAATGGTTCAGATTACCATGGAGATTATGAAATGATTACATGTGAAAGAGAATATGTCATCAGAGAATGTCCAATTGTTTCAGTTTCAAGTTTGCAGACAGAATCTCCTATGAACAGTTCAAATTATTTGGAAGATTTCACTCATAAAGATATTACTTTGGATGAAGCTTGTCGATTTGAAAATGAAACAAGAAATATACTCTTAGTCAGTTATGAGGGGGTTACTGAAGCGAAGAAAGACGATGAAACTGCAAATGATGATGAATTTTCAAGAAGCACCAGTATGACTGTGAATGAACCAGCTCATGGTGTTGATAGAGCAATTTTGCATGATCCTGTGAATCCTTCTCCGAAGGTACACATTTCGAGTGTTTGGTGTGAATAGTGTTAATTGGGTGCAGAATAAATACTATGAATATGAAGATAGTACATCAAGATTACTCATCTTAACCATAACAGCATGTGCTTATGCTTATATTTTATATTTCTTCAACTGAAGCCTTGTTTCCCTTTCTTATACAACCTTGCTTCTTATATACATAGGAAACAAAGACCAAGCCTAGTCTGAATTTTGAAGTGAAAAATATTCAAGTGCGCAAAAGCAGTTCTTCAAGATCATCAAAGGACCCTGCAAAATATCATGGTAGAGAGAGTCCAAGGAGAACAACTATGGGAAAGAATTCCTCTAAACCTGCAACTCCAACTACTCGATCATTGAGCAGAACCACCAAAGAGGTAAGAATTTATGAGTATTAAAAATTTTGGTTGTTAATTCCATTGTGTTGCTATACGGTATGAACATGGTTTCCCTTCTATATATTTGGCTTATAGTTGTTGGAGTAGTACCCCAAATCAGTTCCCATAAAATTTTTAGTTGGACGCTTTAATTTTCAACAAATTTTAATCACCAAATTAGTCTCTAACCATTTATTTTGTTAGACAAATCAATTATTACGTCAATAAAAATAGACAAATCTATCCTTATCGTTGTTTAATAATGACATGACAGTTTCTAAGAAATTTTAAAATTCTCATATCAGTCCCTCCATATAGACGAACTATCTGATGTGAGGATTGATGATTTGTCTAAATAAATAAAAGTTTGAATATTCATTTGGTGGATAAAATCTGTTTGTCCGGCTAAAAGTTTGTTAGGGACTGATTTGGGGTATTCTCTACTCTTTGGATTCCCCTTAACTTTTGTGCCTCCGTATGCAGGTTTCTAAAGTTCTGGAAAGCCTAATTCATGAAAGAAAAAGGTAGTTGTTTCTCTTCTGGATATGTTATTATTCACTTCACATTTTCATACCTGAAATGCTTTTAAATTGTGATAGTGATAAAGTATCAAGGGTTAAAAAGGATGCAGAATCCCAAGCTACTGTGCTAAAAACCAATTCCAAAGGAATTCAAGAAGCAGAGAGGTTTGTAACCTGTAGTGCTATATGTACGGATTAATGTTTTGATTTCCTTATTTTTTATCCGTGATTAATGTCATATAGGTCAAATCGAACTTTCAATACAACAAAGTCTGATGGTAAGCCTAAGGCTGCAGCTTTCAACTTTAAATGTAGTGAACGAGCGGAACGGAGAAAAGAGGCAAGTGTTATCATTTTATAGTCTCGCTTTCCCTGTGCTTTTATGTTTTTATCATTAAAAGAAAAAAAATGGGTTTTTAAGAATGTTGATTTGTTTCCATGATTGTTTTACTCAGTTCTACTTGAAGTTGGAAGAAAAATTGCATGCCAAGGAAGCTGAGATGAATCAAATACAAGCAATATCACAGGTAATATAAGTTACCAATAATATCTTATGGTTCTTCTAAGTTGGTATGCATGATAGAATAAAGTTTTCAAACCGGTTAAACTTGAAGAAAGAAATGAAGTTACCAAGTTCCAAATGAGTTTCCTTTTTTTTTAATGCTAATGTTAATATGTAATTTGTCTGAGTAATATGAAAGATCTGGTTTCCAAAGGATTGTGTAACTCTAACTAAATGTAGCTGACTCCACTTAGTTTCATATTTATGAAGCTTGAAGAATTTTCTTATATTCAAGGTCTATTTATGCAGGAGAAGAAAGAAGCTGACATTAAGAAACTCCGGAAGAGCCTTACCTTTAAAGCAACACCAATGCCTTCATTTTATCGCACGAATTCGCCTTCACAATCACAGGGTAATAAGGTACAGGCTTTCTAAGGAGCTGATTAGTTTGTCAAAATATTTTCTGTTTTCCTTTTCTATTTTGATTTTCTAAAAATGATTTTCATTTTCAACTTTTCGCATTTTAGAAAACGCGATTGGTTTGTGAGAGGAAGATTCATTTTTAAGTATTGAAAATAATAAAAATATGTTTTGTTGGTTTGTTTTCAAAATGCATTTTCAATAGTTTAAAATCACAAAACTATATTTTTATTAAATGTACCGAATCAATTAATTAATATCAAAATTTAATAATGTAAACAATTTTTTAACAAATAATTTATTAATAAAATAATGAATAAATAAATATTAAAGTTAAAAAAATTTAAACCAACTTTCTTGTCAATATTTTTAAGTTTTTATATATTCTTTTAATTTTTATTATCAATACTTTCATAATTAATTATCGATTTAAAAAATTATTTTCATAACAAATATTTTTTTAAACGAAAAAATAAAGGTCAAAATAAAAAATTATTTTCATAACAAATATTTTTTTAAACGAAAAAATAAAGGTCAAAATAAAAAATTATTTTCATAACAAATAGGTCAAAATAAAATTTAACAAATACATGTTAATTCGGAGAGTACGTACTCAATACTAAATAAAATAAAAAAAATCAATAAATACATATTTTAATTCTAATTAGAGCTCTATTTTTTTCTTTAATTACCTTGTCTATATACTCAAAGATACAAAAATCAAGCACAAAATAAAAAATTGAGAGTCAATTGAAATAAAAAAAATTAAAAAAAAATTCACTTTTTAAAAAGATGTATGTATAAATTGGTAAATAATAGATATCCTAGCAAAATAGAGAAAGGAAGAGAATACGGAAAAGAACTAGCGAAGTACATTGGGATGCAGCGTGAAAACGTTTTGGTGTGAAAACGTTTTCAAAAGTTAAAACTGGAAAGGCTGAAAACATGAAAATAGCGTATTTAACTTTGTTCTGTTTTTTAAAATGTTTTCGTTGAAAATATTTCTAAAATGTTTAATCAATCATACTTTCATGTCTTATTTTCATTTTCATCGAAAGTGAAAATGAAAACGCCTAAACCAATCAGCCCCTAACTTTTCCTAGTTTGCTTTTGCTTATAAATTAGAACTACATGAACTGTTACGTCTTGTTCATACTCATCTTCAAAATTATGAGACTTTCTTTGACTTGGGCTCGGTTCAGCCTTTCTTTACCTGGTTTAGTTTAATAATTTAGTCAAGAAATTCGTCAAACTGTTATTTTAAC
The DNA here is from genome assembly GCF_000817695.3 of Arachis duranensis. NCBI lineage: Eukaryota > Viridiplantae > Streptophyta > Magnoliopsida > Fabales > Fabaceae > Arachis > Arachis duranensis. Next base: position 48,785,708 of record NC_029775.3, on the reverse strand, counting down.
TGCACCTAATCAATGTTAGTGGCTTCCTCAGGCTGTGTCAAGTAACACCAGAAGTAGCAAAGCACAGAATCAACCAAAATGTTCAGGGAGTGAAGCAGCTGTATCATTACCTTCAAAATCGAAGACCAGAAGTGATCAATCTTCTTGTGAATATGTAACATCAAACGAACGATATAGTATTTTGGTCGAAGAGTGCAGTCAGACAAATGTGTCTAAAGCCAGTCGAACAATTTCTCCTGCTCCATCAACCAGCCAGAGCTGCGGCCCCAATCCTGCAACAAATAATCGCCTTTCTGGAGAGAAAGAACAAGCGAAGGTTACACTGCAAAAACAGAGTATCGGAGAGTAGTAAAGGAGCAAAAAGACAAGACAATGAAGGAAAAGACAGTGATCAAACTCAAAAAACATCAAAACACAGATTTGAGATCATGAGAAACAGTTCTTCTAGAGGTGGTAATCTCACTGTACGTGTTGCTTCCTGAAGAAGATTGCCCCTTCATCTTAAATCTTGAGCCATTTGATTAAAGCATATTGCAGAATGCTGATTGAAGTAGCAGCAGCATGTTTAGACATTATTATGCAGACTGCAGATTGAAATAGCAACAGCATATTAGTGTTCAGGATATTTAATTGATGGTATAGCTGAGGTAATTTAATGCGGGTTACTAATTTTAGTGGTAGTTACAGTTATATAGGCAGCAATAGCATGTAAAAGTGAGCTTTAGAAAATACTAATTTGCATACTTTTTACTGTTGTTCCTGTTAGACCTTAGACCTTAAAGTATTTGTTTATCATAAAATAAATGAACTTGATTGAACTTTTTGTTTTCAAATACATTACCCTTCAATTGATATTTCTTCTAAACCGTATATTGTTACCTATTATAAGAAACTGGCAGTTCTCAATCGAATGTCTCTAATCCCAGGCTTTTCACATTCCTGTTGGTTCTCAATTGAAACACAGTGAAAGTTAATAATATCAACATTATTATGGTCATACTTTCATACATATGGAGATACATAATAGATACAAGTGGTTTTTACAATTCACTTGTATACTACAAATTTTTCTACCCCTCATCCTTGATAACAGAATGTACATGGAAGCTTATAATGGCATAGTAGCCATTACAGTATGAAGAAGGATTAAGAATTGATATAAACAACTAGAAGCTGCAAGAATATGAAAACCTATTGCTTTTGATTCAACAAATCGGGTGAGGCCAAATATTTATCCAGCTTGAATCCTGCTTCCTCTGCCTCCTTGCAGATATCCTTGCACTTTGCCATTCTTCCGGAGGCCATGTAGATTCCAAGCAAGTCCTTGTATATGCCATAAGTGGGAGAAAATCCTGCTTCTTTAAGCTTTGAAAAATATCTCACAGCTCTAGGTAGATCATTCAAAGCAACAAACAGCTTTATCACCACACGATAAGACGGAAGATCAAAGAGGCAGTTTGAAGCCTCCATTTCCCAAACTACAGCCAATGCCTCCCTGTATTTCTTCTGCGTGTAGCGGCTGTGAATCAAACAACTGAACATGACAACATTTGGTTCGGAACTGGACTGTATGAACCAGCTAAACAGGCTCTCGACTAATTCAAATTTCCCTATCTTATTGCACACTTTCATTATAGCTGTACAATCTTGCTGGCTTAGATTCAATTCGTCTCTTTCTCCAAGTTCATCTAATAATGACTCTACATACTTGTGTCTATCAGGGTTCTTTCCAAGTTCTAATATCAGTTTCGCATAAATGCTTGGATCCAACATTCTTTTGTCCCTTCTTGCAACTAAAAGAACCTCCAATGCAAGCTTAAGGTTTCCGCCTTTAATGAAACCCTTTATCATTGCCTCCAAAACACCACGACTTGCCAAAGCAGTGAACTTTTCGATGTTGAATGGAATCTTCAACTCATGGTTCCTGGCCAAAACTTCAACCGTTGAGGCCAGAATCCAATCATCTGGGTAGAGATGATGTTGCTTTTGTGCCCAATTGAATGTCTGCAAAGCTCTCTCAGGGAGCCCCATATGACCTAATTCCCGTATTGTCATTGATAAGGATCCCTTCCTTAGGAACTGCACCCATTTTCCAAGAACTATAGATACATCTTTGTCTGGTTTAAGCTTATTGATCTCTCTTGCTAACCCAACTAGGAAACTTGGGCTCTTATACACTTTCTTAGCCATAGAAGCACGGGATGAAGCTACTGCTGGTGCTGCTAATTTCACTAGCCGTTTTGGTGTAGGTAGTCCCAAAGGTCGAAGCTTGTAGGGAACTGGAAGTGGAAGAGGTCTTTTCCGTTCTAATTTTCCAGGCTTCTGTGGGATTCTCCCTTGAAACAAGGAAGAGATGGCTTCAATCTCATCAGATTCCCAAAGAACAATAGTATTTTCTTTTTCCTCTTCTTCCTCTTCGTTGGCAACAATAGATCCTCCTTCACGGAAATCAGTATCTTCCTCAGTTGTTTCAGGGGTGGTGCTAGGCTTCTTCAAGAACAGATTAACGCCAAACTCTGGAGGTTGCTTGGCACGTCGTGGAAGCTGGACATTCTTTGTTGATCTTCTCCTATTTGAATGTGCAGCTAAAATGAATCTGTCATGTCTGCACAGAATTCTTCCCAATGGAACAAAATGAACACCAGGAAATGACACCGCGTAGGCCATTATTTAGAAGAATGAATCAGAAATATTATGGTTGAACTATCAATTGTCATTGAGAACCTGCAAAAAAGAATGATAATACACAACATATATATTAGTGGATGTTTGGTTTGGCGTTAGTCATCTCCCAACGCATGTTAAGTTTGCCTCAAATGAATACAATTGTACTTGGATAATATTGGGTAAGCTCAATGTAGATTGAGTTTTGTTCTAAATAGTGATAAGATGTTAATTACCTATTTTGACCTTTTATATTGAGTAGTATGTTAATTTTGATCTTTGACTTTCCTTCTAGTAATTTTGCATTTCAATGTAATTTTAGATAACATTGTGCAAACAATATTCATTTTTCAAAATAATGTCCGACAAAAAAAATCTAAACACAAACCACATTGAAATTTATCCAATTTTATTAAAAATTAATTTTACAAAAGAACATTCATACCAACATTCATTTTCAAACACATGATCGAACATAACTTTATCAATTAAATCACATGAACCGAGTTCAGAAACCATATTGATTACAATATAAAAGTAATGGTCGGGCAGAACTTTTATAAAACAGATGGTATACAAATTCTAGATGGTATCAAACAAGTGTGCATTATCTTTTCATTCGAACATAAAGAAACTTGAAGCATACCATAAACCGGTATGTGAAGTGCAAAGGAATAAAGGCATCAGCTAATGAACTTGTCAACAGAAGAACTTACCTGAAGTTCAGAGATCAAGTGTAAAACCATCATTTGCCATTTCCCTTTGCAATTTTCATAATTTTATTCAAATAAGAATTCAAAAACAAGACGAAAACAAACCAAAAACCTCTGACGCTGTTGACGGACGACTACAGCTGAATAACGGCGACGGATATGGAGAAAAGGATAACAGAGAAACACAACAACGCTGACAGGATAGAGACAGCACGAAGAGTGGCTTTCCGCTGCAGTTTTTCCAGCGGGGACGCAGACGCCGAGAAAGAGAGGGACTCGGGGAACGTGGGAAGGGAGGCTGTTGTGAGCAGAACAAGAAGAGCGAAGAGGCAGGGTTTCTATGTACATTTTGGTTTTATATACAGGGACAAAAGAATCTTTCTAGATTTGGATTTTGGAATTCAATCAATTTTGGGCAAGGTTCTGAAAACCAGACTGGTCATCAAACCGTTTTAGTCACTGATTTATTGGTTTATTGGTCTAACTGGTCTAACCGTGACTCAACCGGAAAAACCGTTTCATAATAAAATAATAAATAAATTATAAATAAACATCCTATATATCTTTCAGATTTAAAACCCTACGTAAAATAGTCACACAAAAAAACCCTATGTAAAATATCACCAACTAAATGTAATTAATCATCAAAATATGCAATAACTTGCTGCAAATTTGTTGACAATTAACATAATTATACTTCCATTAAAAATAGCTGGATTGAATTACAATGCACAAGTTAAAGATAGAGAATATTGTCTTAATGTAGCTAAGTCAAAAAGTAAAACCAAAAATGATAGTGTTGCACAATAAACACACAACAGAGCCCGAAACAAACACACAACACAACAGAGGCTGAAACAAAAACACAACAAAGCCTGAAACAAAAAGAATCCAACACGGAAGAGGGGTAGCAAGTCTGCCGAGATCAAGAACAGGGACAGTGCACCCAAACAATGAAAACAGAATTTTGTTTATATAACAAAACAATCAAAACATGAATCATACAATCACTAATTGCAAATTTTTTCTTCATAAGAACAGAACAATGAAAACATGAAGCATATAATAAATCAAGAGATCACCAATTGCAAATCTTTTAATAAGAACAGATGTTAGAACAGTGAAAAATGAAGAAAGATTAGTAGTTTTCAACCCAATTTTAACAAAGCTCATCACAATGATTAACAACAAAAAAAGCAATGAAGGAACAGTGAAACAATAACATAGGCAGTGCAAATTCAAGAAACTTTAATAAAATTTAACTACAGAAACAGACAGTAAAGCAGTAATAGAGTTATCAATTTAAAATTTATCATCAAATACATTCAATGAGCAAAACCAATCAACCATGTACTGACTGGGCATTCGAAAAAAAAAAAAAGAATCAAAAGAAAATTTAAATCACAGCAAAAACACAACAACAATAGGAACATTTAAAACAAAGCAACCCAAAAAAAAATCTAAAAATCACCATTGCGGAAAGCAATGATTTGATCCGTGTATGCTCAAAGAATTAAAAGCTAAGCTTACAGGAAAGTGAAGAATACCAAAACCAAAGAACCTTCAATCACAGCTTAAATCAAGAACAGAAAATCACAACAAAAACAAAAAAAATTAAAAGTAACAGAAGAACAACAGAACAACACAAGAACAATTAGCAAATTAACAAATTCACAATAACAGGTAAATTAACCAGAAGAACACTAATGCAAGTGGAATCATCATGCTAATATGTTTTCTGCAAAGATACTATTTGTGCAGTTAAGATTTCCTAATTACTAAGATCCAAGTATTCTAATTTCACATGCAATCAACTTACCAAGTTTCTAAAAGCTAGAAATTATAAAACCAACCAGAAATATGGTTAAAACATTTCATCAAACATGTTGAGTGCGGTAAAATTAAAACAAAATAAGAGAATTCAAAGCTTAATATCAATGTGATAGAGAAGAGAACATAACTATTGTAACTTTAATTCAGTATATGAAATAGTCCAAACCACTACCAAATCAAATAGTTACTTATTGTAATAGAAATCAGAAGTTGCAGAGTTTGAAGCAGAGTATTGGTGTTGTGTGAGTGTATTGTCTGGTGGCGGGTTTAGGGAACTCACGGCGGCGACAAAAGAGAGCAGTTCGACGGCTAGGTGGAGCGCGCGGGTTGGTCGCAGTGTTTGAAGCAGAGCAACGTGGCTTCCAGACGAACACGAATGCGAACTCGAACGGTGAACGGCGAGTGAACGCGAACAGTGAACGCCGAGCGAACGTGAACGGCGAAGAACGCGAACGAAGACGACAGCTGAACGAAGACGCGAACGTGAACGGCAAACAAACGGCGACGGAAGCGCGGCTGAGCAGACAAAGACGACGGATGCCGAGCTCGAGGAAGCAGCCGCGATCGGTGACTGCGAACAGGGGTTGAAGACTTGGATCACGAGGGAAGCTAGATAGACGGACGGATGGCGAACTCTGAATGCGACGGACACGGCAGTATGCCACTCCTTGCGGCGGTGGCGTAGGCTTACAGTGCTAGGGTTTTTTGGCTGGGGTTGTGTGATTTGATTTCTTTCTGAAAGAAAGGGAGAAAGAAACGAATGAGCTTCCGTTTATGTGAAAACCGGGCGGGTTTCGGTTCGGTCCAACCGACCGATTCTTGTCCGGTTCAACAGTTTTTCATTGGTTTTCTAGACGATGGTTTTACATGGCTGATCGGACTGCTAATCTTGTCGGTTCGCAGTTGAATCAGTCTAACCGATCAGTCTGATCCAATTTTCAGAACTTTGATTTTGGATTAAGAACTTCAATTAATCTCTAATTATTAGATCTTAATGTGATCTATTATTTAGCTTTTTATTATAATAATTTAAAAAAAATTGAAGCAAATATATTTAAAGAGATTTAGTATCTTTTAAAATTAAATACACATTCAAAATATAAATTAAATAAAACTGAAATTTAAAATTTAAAATTTCTGTTTAAGTATTTTTAATTATTAACAGATTATCATTTAAATATACATCTAAAAATTAAATTCAGTAAAATTAAAGATTTTAATTTTAAAATTCAAAAAATAAATCTTAAGGGTTTTAATTATTAATCCGCACACCTGAAACCCCTATAAGAGATCATATTTTGAACTAATATGTTTGATATACTTTTATTGAATAAGATTTAAAACACTTAGCTTAATTATTCATTTTAATAATTTTAAAAACGTTAATAAGAAAATAAGAAAGATTAGATATGTTTTTAGCGAATAAGATATAAAAAAATTTAATTTTATTTTTAACGTTTAAATTTAAATTTTAGATTTATGATTTTGGATGTGTTTCGAACATATTTTGTAGATAAATCAATAATTATAGATGTGTAATAATTGAAAAAAAAAACTAATTTTTACAAACATACATTTTAATAATTTTAAAAGCGTTAATGTTCAAATAAGTAACAATAAAATTCAACTAATAGTAAAAAAAAATAAGAAATATTAGATGAGTTTTTATCGAATAAGATATAAAAAAAATAAGATATAAAAAATTAATTTTATATTTAACATTTAAATTTAAATTTCTGATTTATGATTTTAGACGTGTTTCAAAAATATTTTGTGTATCACTTAATAATTTTAGATGTGTTACAATTAAAAACAAAAAAGAATTTTTACGTACATTTTAATAATTTTTAAAGCATTAATATTCAAATAAGTAACAAAAAATTCTAACTATTAGAAAAAAGAAATATTAGATGAACTTTAATCGAATAAGATATACAAAATTAATTTTATTTTTAATGTTTAAATTTAAATTTTAGATTTATGATTTTGGATGTGTTTTAAAAATATTTTCTGGATAACTTATTAATTTTAGATGTGTAATTGCTCCTTTATTTATCTTTAATTCGGTCTAATGATTTTATGTTGGTGGTCTTCTCTAATCATTTTAGAGATAAAGATTAATAAAACAAAAGAAAGAAAGAAAAAGAAAAGGGAAGAAGAAGAAAATAATATTGATGTATAGACTAGTAATTCATTTATTGTTTAATTCAAATGTTGATATAATGTTATTAAAATTTCATTCGACGATGATGATGAATGAGTTTTGAGTTAGCATGCATAGTCACTCGAGTCAAATAGAAACAAAATAGCACAACTCATCTAATAATAATAATAATAATAATAATAATAATATAAAATATGAACTAGTAAATTTACTTGCAGAGAAGTAGCATTCTTCTATGAAAATTTTTGTGAAGAACGTGAGAGAGAGAAAAAAAAAAGAACGCACGAGAGAGAGGAACGTACACAAAGAATGAAAAATGTTAAAGTAACTACTTTATGAAGTGGGTAAGAAGTAAAAAAATCTAGTATTTAAATTTTACATTTGTTTTAATTACAAACATGTTTAGCTACAAACTAAGAATGTATTTTAATTAAAATTTAATTAAATAATATTATTTGAATTAAAAGACTGATTAAAGGCTGAATTTTAAAGGACACATAACATTTTTCTTATTAGATCATCGGACCATCCAGTTCAACTAAATAACCAATGAACCGGATCTTAATCCAGTTCGTGTGATGTTTTGATCGTTTTAGTCTGAAAACACCGCAAATTCGAAAGAACTGATTTGAATTGGTTTAAACTGTAGAAGAACCGGACATAACAACTGTGGTCAACCTGCGCCTCCACCTTGGACTGGCAATGCCTGGAATATAGTAGGAACGCCAGCTAATTGCCTTTAAAAAAGAGCTATGACATGTCTCGAACTCTCACCATGAAGGAATCTAATGCCACACTAGTCACTGGGCCACATGACAACTGATCCGAACCAGGGTAAACCACTTGCACCATGAAGGAATCTAATGCCATACTAGCCACTAGGCCGCATGTAGGGGTGTACATGGGTCGGGCCACACTGGGTTTGGCTTAACCCAGACCCGACCTGAAATATAGACCGGGCCAAATGTTTAGACCCTAACCCGATCCTAGACCCGATGAAACCTACGCACATTCGGGCCGGATGAAAATCGGATAAAAACAGGGTGAAAACCGGGCCTTTAGCATGTAAAAATCACCTAATCTCCAACCTTTATTTCACAATTCACATAGTAAAATTCACTTAAAAAAATATAATAAGAACCAACCCTTCTCTAAAATTAAAGCATAACCATAACCAATACTAATATTCTCTAACACCAAATATTTAAATCAATACAAATAACACAATATTATGCATTAGTGTAAAGTCTTATGCATTTTAAACATAAAATCTTAACTTATAATCTTATAAATGACTAATAACACAAAATATTAAGGTTTACAATATTTAAATTCCACATAAGAATAGCCATCATCCAACATAAAATATTAATTGTGTATGATGACCGGGCCATCGGGCCGAGTTCGGGTGACCCGAGCTATGGCCCGGACCCGACCCGAAATAATGACCGGGTCTATCTTTGAGACCCTTGCCCGACCCTAGACCCGATGAAATCACACTAAATTAGCCTCTAAAGTGTTCAGGGCCGGGCCGGGTCTTCGGGCCGGGCCAGGCCATGTACACCCCTAGCCGCATGACAACTAATCCGAACCGATGTAAACCACTAAAGAACCGGATATGATAACCGTGGTCAACTCGTGCCTCCACCTTCGACTTGCAATGCGTGGAACATAGTAGGAACGCTAGTTAATTTGTCTTCAAGAAAAAGCTACGACATGTCTCGAACTCTAACCATGAAGGAATCTAACACCACACTAGCCACTAGGGGTAACATCTTAGTTTTTTAATTATGGTTATTATTTAATTAATTAAATTTATAATAATTTAAATTTTAGCCTCATAATAAAATATTAGAAGGTAATATACTTAAAAACTAACATATCTAATTTAAAATTAAAAATTCGAAAATACTAATTTTAGTAAATTTCTAATTGACAATAAGCAACCTTTTAAGATATAACACCCTACCATACAGAGTCTTATGCTTAAGTCATAATTCAGAGATGGCAAGGTATTACGACCTCTAGAAAATAAAATTTAGTACGTATAGTAGTATAAATAATGTTTTTAACTAGGATCCTTTGAAGAAAAAGGGATAAAACAGAATCGCAACTCGAAAAGCGCAACACTCCGATCGCTAACGTAACATAACAGTTACAAGATAAGATAACACGAGATTATATATATACAAAGGAGTACCAAAAATAGGAATATCAAAACTCAAAATTTGGTTGCGAAGATAACCGGTCCGAGCATAGAAATATATACATGTAAGTAAAATAGGAAACCCCAAGGAAACCCAAAGAGACGTAAATACAAAAAAGCTATTCTCCAAAACCTCCTATAAGAGGAGTCATCATAGTTTGTATTATTAGTGGAGATAGTAAGTATCTAAGCAAAACATATAAACCAAAAATAGAGTCCCGAGAAACAAGAAATCTTCGCTGATCCAGAAGGCTCTAGCATGCTTCAGCGAGAAGCCTCACGCCCTGCATCTGAAAACCACAAAATTCACATGGGTGTGTCCCTGAAAACACTTAACACACATATCACGACATCAAAATAAAAATAAGAGAGGATAAAAAAAATAGTGAATTAAAGGCCAAAGAAACATGTTTTCAATCATAACACAAAAACAGGAAGGAAAGTGTAAAACATGTAGATTCTGTGAATAAGTGTGAGATTAGTGGATAAAATCCACTCAATTAAGCACAAGATGTACCACGAATTAGTGGTGCATCAGTGAGAACCAGAGGTTCCCAACATGGTAACAGTTCCCACGTATCTAACATGTAATATACTGGGAAAGCCGAAGGCAATCCTAGAACTTCCACCAGATAAATCAAAGCTTATAAATAGGCTAAACCATCAATGGCAACTGACTAAAGATTCTTCAGTCTAACTGATACTTCATTTTCCAAATCCTTCAGACCTCCCAACCACTAGCAGGAATATAATATAGCAAACACAGTTATATCAGTCAAGAGATATACAAATAGGAACAGATAAGGCATTTTGACAATTAGCAAGTAATATGCAGTCAAATAGGCAATCTCAAACAATTCACATAGTATGCATATGATGAATGCCTGTCCTAATGGCTGATGATATCATCTGTCGGTTATATAGCCAACCCGACAAGTCCTGGTAGCTAACCATTGGATTGTCCCTCTGTTGTGCATCCCCAACTTGAGTTATCCTCGATCATCATCATGATCATAATCATAATCCATATCCAACACCCGCACTGGTGTATATTCACGGGGGCGAGCTCATCCGGGACTTTCACAGTGCCCGGCCATACTTACGACATAGGGTCAACAGAGTCTCGAGTCTCCACCTGGAGCACGTGGTGGCTAGCCACTGCTTTCTTTCAAGGAAACTCGTGTCTCAGATAGTGGAAGTGCAACAAATCATATTTCAATCAATAAGCATATATTCATTTCATACTCAGCCATAATTCAATAATGGCTTTGCCGTAACACGTCAATAACTCAGTCATCTGGCTCATGGTTAAATCCATAACCAGCCAATTCATTAACAATTACAGCCCTTAGGCTCATGGCACATCAAACACTTTCACCGCCATCCTCCGTATCTCAAATAATCATCCTTGATCATCATTGATCATACATATTCCCCTTTCTTCATTCACAAGTTACCATATCTCTTAGCTCCTTTTTCATTGCTAGGCATATCATAATGATTTAAGACATAAAGGGTGAGATCGGAGGCTTAGAAGTATGAAATTTGGCTTTTAAAACTCAAAAATCAACTTTGGGATGAAAACAGGGCCACGCGTACGCGCCCTCCACGCGCACGCGTGGATGGAAAAACAGCCAAATGACGCATACGTGTGGGTGCGTTTGTGCCCCATGCACAAAGCTGGCACAACTCTCGAAAAAATGGCTGGGCATTTGGTGCAGCACATCAACGCGCACGCATGGACAACACGCATGCGTGGATAGCACGTTTTTGAAAAACGACGCATACGTGTCAAGCACGCCTACGCGTGGAGAGTATTCTGTTAAAAATTTTTCTAAGTTAAAAGCTACAGAATTCACATATTAAACCCCCAATCTTCCAACAGATATAACTTCTTCATTTTAAATCATTTTTCGCCTGTTCTTTGAACGGCATGAACATCCCGGATCCAATTTCATTTCTAAACAAGTTTGGCACAAAACGGGGATCTAGAGTCCAAGTTATGTCCCGTCAAAGTATGCCCAAAAACCATATTTTCATACAAAACCACAAGGTGCCATTTTCAAAACAAGTCATTTTCAACCCTTTTCAAAATCAACCAAAACATACCAATTTCAACCCTTTTTGAAATCAATCAAAATATACCAAAATCAACGTCAAGCCTCCTCAACTCACACATTAACACTTTACCACAATTCACAAAACCACCATCCAACCATTTTACCCATCTCAATCAAATGGCTAAATTACAAACACATTAACATGTGATACATCCTTTTTCATCCCAATTTCTAACAACACCATTTCCAATCAACCATCATTATACATAATCAATATCATACTCACCATCAACATGATTTTACCCACAAATCAACCTTAATCATTCATCAAGCAGATATCACAATATGCATTTTTTCATATATCACACCATCAAGGCATCAATATTCATAACCACATATATGACTACATCATACATCTCAACCATTCAATAACATCAACAATTCAATGCTTATCTTAGGGCCTCTAGTCTAAGTTTTCACACCATATTACATTTTAGATACAGGAAATCGAGAACATACCTTAGCCAATTTCCCACGCTCAACCGAAGCACTTCTAAACCACTTGTCCACAAGCTCTCAAGGTTTCAACACCTCCAAGAACATATTTTTGCACACCAAGCCCTTTCTCAAGCTTTCTAAAATCTCAATCAAGCTTCAATATTTACATACACACTACCTAAGCCACAATTATCATACCAAAACACAACATCTCAATTCCCAAGCATCATAAAACAATAAATTACACTAGGATTAAGAATTTTACCACACCCAAGGTTCAAGGACACAAGATTAATCTTCTTCTTCAAAAGAGTTGGGTTCTATAACATCAAAGAGCCCAAAATCTCAACACATTTCTCCATGAAACTCAAAATTTAGGGATGAAGAACTAAAATGATTTCGTGGCTTACCTCAAGAATAGGGTAGTGGGTTTTGTAGAGCTCTTTGCAGTGAATGTATGGCCGCAAACGGTGTGGCAATCGGAGCTCTAAATAAAAAATTATAGTGGTTTGGAGATCAAATGAGAGAAAGAACTTGAGAGAGTGTTCTTTCCCTCCCCATAATCATTTTCAGCGTGTGTTTGTGTGTTGTGAGGAGAGAGAGTGCTGAAAATTAGGGTTTTGATTTAGTTAGGTTGGGCCAAGGGCCCAATATGGGTCCGGTTGGCCCGGTTTGGCCCGTTCGGTCCAATCTTGGTCCGATTTCTACAAAATTGGTATCAAAATTCTCGTCTCAATCTCCTCTATCATATTAAGACATAAAATCACATTTTTAACTCTCTAGAATAAATTCTCATTTATGGGTTAATTAGCCATTAATTAACCAGGTTTTACATAAGATATAGTCATAAGTAATTCTATATTTATTGGATCTAAATGATCTTTAGTTACATGAAAAGATAAGAAAACTAGTTTTATTCTTTAAGTTTAGTGCAAAATCAAATTCAAATTAAATTAGGTAGATAAATCCATTACAAGTTCATAGTAGATAATTGCGCTCTAACCATCCATCCTGATATATTAACATTATTTCATGAATATCTCAAGCAGTGATTATTCGATTGACTTTGTTCAAAGTTTGTTTTAAAACTAACTCAATTCTACATAAATTTAAATCTAATAGCTATTTCAAAATTCCAAATGTAGAAAACTTTATAAGGCTTGCAAAGTGACAATTCAGATTAAAGATTTTACCTAAATGCGAGTTACATTCTCCTAACATAATCTGTACATACCTAAGAGCTATTTGAGTCATTCCTTTCTCATTCTATTTCCTTTTATTTTATATAAAACTTTCTAGGTAACCTATTTTCTCTATCTTCTATTATTTCTATAAATGTCATTCGTACACTTTCTTCGCTTCATTATTAGAAAAATTATTATCTCTTCTCACTTTCTTACTTTCACACTAAATTCTTTGCTAAACTATTCACAAATTTCACTCATATATTGTTCAAGAAGATATCCCCTCTGAACTATGCAAACTACGGAATATGGAGATTTTCTTTCTATCCCTTAGTCAAAGATTCATACCTACATTAAAACATACACAAAGTCTAGCCATGGAATCGTGTCTATTTGAATTGGAACATATATAGGATTTTTACAAACTTTACTAGAGATAAGGTTTTATACTACTTTTTTATATGTCATATTTTAAATATTTTTTAATATAGATGTTAGCATTATATATCATGATATAGTGTTTCTTTATTTCATACACATTAAGCATTATAATAACCATCTTATGTACATTAAAGAACTGAGGAAATGATCCTTTGGTAAGGGAAGGTGACCCCCAAGGACAAGATATTGAAACGATTCTTTGGTAAGAGAAGGTGATCGATCGAGATGATCTTTCGGTAAGGGAAGATGGTCACCAAACTTTTGGGATAAGAACCTTTGATAAGTGAAAGGGACTCCCACCTTTTTATACCAGTTTGAGCTCAGTACCTTCCAAAGTCAAAGTAATGTTAAAAGAATGCTTAAGAAAAGTTAAAGTCTATTTCATGCATTGCATAAGAGTTTTTTGGTCAGCAAGGGATTATTTTCTTTTCATGTAAGAGAAGTTAGGAGAATGTCAAGAGAAACCAAGTCAAGGTCCATGTGTTTGTATTATCTATAATTTAACGTTATAGGCATTCAGTCATGAGTCACATGTATCATAACATAAGCAAATGAGAAGCATATAAAAGTCACACCACTCCAACTAACAAAGACTTTTAAAAATAATAATAATTGAATAATCTTGCATTATCATTATTTTTATTTTATAAACTCAGAGTGGCTAGGGATGAAAACAATGACACCATATAGATAAACTACTGAAAAATTTTTGTTTTTCACCCTTTTCTTCATACCATCTTCAGGAACAATATAGCACGAAATGATATACTGCTCAATTGAGATGAAAAGACCAGTGCATGATTAGGAGCGAGATATTAGGGGCGTAGATACAGAACGTTAAGCACTTACACAAATTCATATTAAGCAGGGAGAATAGGTAGTTGTTTTAGTAATAGTGATGCAAATTAAGAGAATTAGAATTTTCTGTGTGTCTTATTTTATCTTTATTAAGTGACTACAATTGTAACTTTGATTTTTTTTATGATTTGATGTGAGTAAAGTTTGTCATTATTTTTACTTTTATAGTTTAGCACGCCTATTTTTCATATTAGTATCTCTAGATCCACTTATATTTTTTAACTAGTAATGGTTCTAATAAAAATTTGCTATCCACTATTTTTTATATATATAATTATTTTATATAAAGATTTTATTTTTTCAAAAATATTGTAAAATTTCAATATTAATGACTAATATAATTTAAATGAGGCTTAAATCTAGTTTAGAAATATTAGGGTATTACGTTTTGGTATCAGAGCAATTTGATCCAATAGAGCCATATTCTATGCTTGTAAGATTAATTCATTATCATTTAGTTATAATTAATGTCATGCCATGAAATCTTCTTAATATGATGAAATTATATTAGAAATATATGGTCATCTAATAGTAAAAGTTATTCTGCTCCTATATATTTTGTTTGAGGCTTATCACCGTAATTGTTTGATCAAAATGTATACGTGTCAATGTCAAAACATATATCACTTAGGGGTGCTCTAACGATAGATAATCACTGGGTTTTGCCCATGTCATCTGTAGGTAAGGTGAGAAACTCATATCCCTTGTGAATACTTTGATTTTGTGAAATTTAGGTATTGATTTGTGGTTATAAATGGAATTGTATGTATTAGATTAAAATTATGTTAAATTGAAGATTTAATTGGTGAAATTGGATGTTTAGAAGTGAACCTTGGAAGCTAAATTTTCATTGGAAAGATTTGGATCCTTGGGTTTTGTGAAACGGTGGTCAATTGTGACGTTCCAGGATTAATGGAAAATCGGCCAAGGTATGATTTCGGTTTCTCGTAACTAAAATATAATGTATCGTGAAAACTTAGGTTAGTTGACCGTAGGATAAGCATTGAATTATTGTGTTATTGATGATTGTGATGGATTGATATGCATAAGGATTAATGAGTTTGAGGTTATTGTTGTGCTATATTGGTTGTGGTGTTGGTGTTGTGTTTGATAGAGATAATTGATTATGTATATGATCATGATAATGATGATGATGTATATTGAACTTGAATGGTTGGATTATGTTGTTGTTGAAAATGAATTATTGTGTGGAAGTGGTGATATTTGTAAAATTGGGTCCATATGGAGTAAAATTGGTGTGTTGAGGAGTGTTTGGACTTGGTTTGATATGGTTTCGTAAGTTTTAAAAAGGGTTGAAATGAAATTGTTGTGAAAATTGAGGTTTAGAAATCTTTGACAATTTTGTGAAAAGTTGATTTTTGGTAGAATTTTGGTGAGCCATAACTTGGCATCCAAACTCTCAATTTTCCTCAAACTTATTTTATATGAAAATTGGGTCCATGAAGTATATGACGTTTGAAGAACGGATGAAAAACGATTTCTAACAAAAACGTTATGCGCGTTAGAAGTTTAGTGTGTAAAGCTAAAATTTTGCATCATTGAAGGATTTTGCCAACTCTGCATAACTTGTGTACGCAAGCCTCCCACGTGACGCAGGCGTTCGGTTCGGGTTGGCTATCCTGCGTACGCGTGAGGTTGCGTGTATACGCAAGCAAGGGAAAAAACGCACCCACGCGTGCGCGGGACTCCTATTTTCAGTAAAGTGAATTTCATATTTTAAAACCTAATTTTGAACTTCTAAACCTCTATTTTTACTCCCCAGTGTCCTAAACTTAAATTCAATTATAGAGAGGGATTTGAACATTGAGAGGATAATAACTTGCGAGTGAAAAAAGATTATAAAGGGGTGATGTAAGTTGAAAAGTTTAACGGGAATACTGGTTTGTAAATAAATGTGATTGTGGCCCCGGGTAGTAGGCAGTGGCGATGTCCACTTGCTCCGAGTATGAGATAGGGAAGAAGAAGAGTAATTACTCAAATCAGTTCCCAAATATTTTAAAAGCGGATATTTTAGTCTCTAAGAAAAATTAATACACAAATCAATCCCCAAGGTTTTACTCCGGCAGACAAATCAGTCCACAGTTCATTTTTCGGCAGAGTAATTACCCAAATCAGTCCCCAAATATTTTAAAAACAGACATTTTAGTTCCAAAAAAAATTAATACATAAATCAATTCTCAATATTTTTCTCTGTTAGACATAACAGTCCTCCGACTAAAAAATAAATAAAATAAAATAATAATAATTATTATTATAATAATAATAATAATATTTTTTGTTAACAACCAATAGTACTTTTAACAATACACAAAATAATATATTCTTAATAAAAAATCACTAAATTTTAAGAATAATAATATCTCATGTTCTTAATCATGTTTGCGAAAAATTGTATCAAAATTCAATTTCTAATATATTTTTTGAGAAATACATTTTTAATATTAGTTTTTTTTTTTGCAAGATTATCTAACATTAAATATGTATTTCTCAAAAAATACATTAGAGATTGAATTTTGATACAAATTTTTGCAAGAATGATTAAAAAAAGAGATATCATTATCCTTAAAATTTGGTAATTTTTCGTTGTGTATATATATTTTTTTGTAATTTTTCGTTAACAACTAATAATACTTTTAAAAAATCACAAAAAAATATATACTTGGAAAAAAATTATTAAATTTTAAGAATAATAATATCTCATTTTTTGAATTATGCTTGTAAAAAAACACATTAAAACCAATCTTCAAGGAAATTTTTGAAAATATATATTTACTGTTGGCTATTGTTGTTGTATAAAAGTATTTTTATTGATAGTAAATTCAAGTGCATTTTTGTCAGCGTTTGAATAATTCAGAATAATTTTTTGTGGTTAACCCTTTTGTTTTAATACAAACATGATTTTAAAATAGGACATTTTTTTATTATATTAAATACAAAATATCAAATAGTTTTAACTTTAATGCAAAATCAATTGTTAAAATGTAAAATAATAAAGGGCTTAGTCTACTATAAAAGGGGAGGGGGAGCGGGTTGTTGATCATCCCCAATTATACACACATCCTTTCATACTTTGAAACACAAACACTTTTAAGCTTTCATCGCAATCCTTGTATTTAAAAGTTTCATCCTTTGTATTTTGGTTCAAGCCTTTAAATTATAATATAGTTCATATTACTCCATCATCAAGTGAGTATTAATATTTAGTTCATTATTGATATATTAGATTTTATTATTATATTAACAGTACTTTTTAGTACTCTATTTATTATTAATTTAAATATTTTTTATGGTACTCATAATAGTTGGTATCAGAATCAGGTGAAAGCCTGGTTCTCGTATCTTCTCATGAGACCACCATATAAACATAGTATTATGAGAAGATCTACTAAACTCTGTCCTTACTGTTATAACTTTAGGGCTAAAAGAGAATCATCAAAAGATGAAACTATTATTATTCATGCTAATTTACGAAGGTCTTTTGTTCAAACACCTAAAAAACTTTAACATGAAGAACTAATGGGGAATATCCCTGAAGAATGGATTTTAGAAGATATAGTAGAAGAAGAAAAAATAGAAAATACAGAAATTAGGGACATTATTAGAGAAGGTCTACATATTAGACTAAGAATTAATAGGTCTCATTCAGTTAGAATACCAAATTATCAGAATAAAGAAGAAATTTCACCAAAACATTCTATAGATAATTCCTTCATAAACGATGGAGTTATAGGAATAAATAACAATAGACCACATATAGCAACTCCTTTATATGGAACAGAGAATAATTATTCGCCAACTACCTCTCAAATCCTAGGAGTTATAATGAAAGAAGAACCTTTTGAGATTGATAAAAATTGGATTAGTAAAGATTTTTATACACAATATAATATAGGATTAAGAAACTGGTATTTTACTAGATATTCTGAAAAAGAAACTATCGAAATAAGAAAGGAATTTTATGATTATTTAATAAAAAATAAAATCAATTTATACTTCTTCTACTGGTTAAAAACCTATTTTCATGATTTCAAAAAAGAATTTTGTCCTTTAACTAAGACAAACACTACTTGAAAAACAAGCACAGGGCAAACCGTAGAATCCCAATATCCACTAAAAGAAACCATAAAACTAAAGGTAGCACACAATTTAGAACTAGAAGCCACCCCATATAAAGATAGTGGAATAGAAGGATGTGTAGACAAAAGAGACATTAAAAAGGTACATCAACAACTCAACTACACCAGCATAGTCCTAGATATTATGAAAAACCAGTTAGAAAGAATTGAACATAAATATGAACAACTTAAGCCCATTGAAAAACCTATATATAAGTTTCAAAGTCCAGATATAATCAAACTTAGAACAAATGTGGAAGCAGATATTTATGAGTTAAAAGAAAAACTTAAGTCCATAAGTTTAGAAAAAACAGCTATTAATACAATAGAAATCAACAAAATGACACACAAGAATCAGTATTATCCAAAACTAAGAAATTATTATCCAAGACCAACCCCAGCTAATGTAAGCCTTGAAGAAAGAACACAGCTAGTATAAAATAGTTTTACCGGATCCAAATTAGTAGAATGGAATTTAGATGGGTTAAGTGAACAAGCCATTTTAGATCTAATGTGTAGTATGACTATGGCAGCAACTGCTTATAAGGCAAAACGAGCTACTGATAGAGAAGCAGCAGTCATGATCACACAAGGGCTCACGGGACAATTAAAAGGATGGTGGGATAACTTTTTAACTATATCAGAAAGAGAATTAATCCTAAGTAGTATAAAACCAGAAGATCAATCACAAGATGCCATAGCAACCTTAATTTTTACAATTATAAAAAACTTCCTAAGAGACCCAAATAATTTTAAAGATCGAATAGGAACCCAATTAATGAACTTACGATGACTTACAATGTCTGACTATCGATGGTATAAAGATGTTTTTATTTCTAAAGTTATGATGAGAGATAATGCAACAATCCCTTTTTGGAAAGAAAGATTCATAGCTGCCCTACCCAAACTCTTTTCAGAAAAGGTTTTACAAAAACTACAATCTTTATTTGGTACTCAAATACCATATGAAGACCTAACTTTTGGCCAAATACATAATATAGTAGTACAAACCGGAGTAGAAATATGCACTGACACTAGATTACAAGAGAAAATGCGAAGAGAGAATATGAGCAATAAATGAGAATTAGGAAACTTTTGTCAACAATATGGCATTACAACTGAAAAAGCACCTAGCAATCAAAATAGAGTCATTAAGAAAAGAAATACAAAAACTGTTGGAAATTGGTATAGGTATCAATCCAAAGAATCTTATACAACAGGAAATAAGCCAAAAGAAAATTATAAGAGAAAACAAAAGTGGAATAATCAAAAGAAAAATAATAAGAAATAAATAATTTTTTGGAAGTGTAAAAAATTAGGTCATTATGCCAATAACTGCAAAACAGAAGAAAAAATAAACAAAATCATTAATGAAGAAGTAAGAAAAGCTTTAGCAGCTATATTAATTGATACTGAATCAGAGAGCAAAACGGAAAAAGAATATTCTTCTGATGATTCAGAAAATTTTATTCAGCAATTAGATATATCATCTTCTTCCGAGTCTTCTGAGATAAAGGAAGATTCGTGTCAAGGACAAGGAATATGCAACTGTGATAGTTGTGTAAAATTCCTGAATGTAATTACGAGAACTCAAAAGTCAATCAATACCTTAACGAGGGAACAAACAAACACTCTAATTTCTATAATAGATAAATTAGGAGATTCTCCCTTAAAAGATGAATTCTTATTTCAATTAAATGATTTGATTAGGAAAGAAGAAAAATCTAAAGAAGAAATAAGGCCAATAAAAATTAAGGAAATATATAATAGGTTTAGAACACCGAAAGAAGAAACTTCTTTAAAACACTTACAAGAAGAGATAAAAATGTTAAAATCCGAAATTTCTGAATTAAAACAACAAAATATATCTCTTGACTATAGAATACTAAAATTAGAAGGCAAAAACATAGTAAGATTACAAAAAGAAAAAGAAAAATTAGAATCAATAGAAGAAGAAGAAATTATAAATTCAATTAATTTTATTAATGAATTATCATTATTAATTAACCAAAAATGGGATACCCCTATAGTCATAATAACCGAAACAGAGAAATTTGAGTTTATAGCTATGATAGACTCAGGAGCAGATGTAAATTGTATCCAAGAAGGATTAATACCTACCAAGTACTATGAAAAAACAACTGAAACTATTCTCAAAGCAGAAAATGACAAAATGACTATAAACTATAAGACTTCTAAAGCAAAAATTTGTAAAGGAAGTGTATGCTTTTCAACTACCTTTTTCTTAGCAAAAAGAATATCTCAACAAGTTATATTAGAAAATCCCTTCACTCTACTATTATACCCTTTTACGGTAGACGTAGATGGTGTAACCACCTATTGTATACCAAACCAACCTATTCTATTCGAATTTATACAAAAACCAAAAAGGAAAGAACTAAACTTACTACAACAAATGGCTACTTCACAAATCAATATAATAGAAAAAAAAAGAAACAAGTTAGTTTTCTGAACCAAGAAATTGTATATAAAAAAATAGAACACCAATTAGAAAGTCAAAAAATTCAGACTCTAACAAAAGGGATAGAAGACAGAATAAAAAAGGACTTGTGTAGCCTAAACCCAAAAGCTTTTCATCATAGAAAGTTACATGAAATATCTTTACCCTATGAAGATGACTTTAATGAAAAAGATATCCCCACTAAAGCCAAACCAATACAAATGAACAAAGAGTTATTGACATATTGTAAAAAAAAATCCAAGAATACTTAGATAAAGGACTAATCAAGCCATCAAAATTTCCTTGGAGTTGCATAGGGTTCTATGTAATGAAAGCTTCAGAAATCGAAAGAGGAGCTCCAAGGTTAGTAATTAATTATAAGCCTTTAAATAAAGCCTTAAAATAGATAAGATATCCTTTACCAAATAAAAATGACTTAATTAAAAGACTAAGTAAGGCTACTATATTCTCTAAATTTGATTTAAAATTCGGATACTACCAAATCTCAGTGAAAGAAGAAGACCGATATAAAACAGCTTTTATATTACTCTTTGGACATTATGAATGGAATGTAATGCCCCCAAGATTAAAAAATGCACCAAGTGAATTTCAAGAAATTATGAATAATATTTTTTATGCATGTGTAGATTTTACCATAGTCTACCTAGATGATGCTCTTGTATATTCTAAAGGAATAAACCAGCATATTCAACACCTAGAAAAATTTATTAATATTATAAAAGAAAATGGTCTTGTCCTATCTGAAAAGAAAATGAATATATTTATAACAAAAGTAAGGTTTTTAGGATATGAAATTTTCCAAGGAACAATTACTCCGATTAAGAGATCTGTTGAATTTGCAGAAAAATATTTATGTAGCTGAATTTCTACCAGGAATAAGAACTTTATGTGAACCTTTGTATAAAAGACTAAGAAAACAGCCTCTTCCTTAGACAGAAGACATGTCTAAAATAGTTCAAAAAATTAAATATTTAGTAAAAAAAATTTCCTTGTTTAAGTATACCAGACCCTAAGACAAGTCTAATCGTATGAACAGATGCCTTCGAATTAGGGTATGGAGGAATACTTAAACAAGTTCTTCCAAACTCCTCAAAGGAACAAATAGTCAAATATCATTCGGGTGTATGGAATTCAGTCCAGAAAAAGTATGCTACTATTAAAAAAGAAATATTAGCCATTGTCTTATGTGTTTCACATTTTCAAGAAGACTTATTCAATAGAACCTTCTTAATCAGAACTGATTGCAAAGCAGCGCCTAGTGTATTGAAGAATGATGTTAAAAATCTAGTTTCTAAACAAATATTTGCTAGATGGCAAGCTATATTATCATGCTTTGATTTTTCTATTGAGCATATTAAAGGAGAATCAAATGCATTACCTGATTTTCTAACAAGAGAATTTTTGTAAGGTAAAAATGAGCAAGAAACAAGCAAGCAGTGAAGATTATGGTCAACCTCTTGACCAACCAGCAACTCCAATACAAGCTAAACAATTATCTATCTAACCCTTGACGATGTCACAGGTTAAAAGTGAAAAATTATCAGCATCAACTAAAAGTTTTATATGAGGTCCCTACACTTAACAGATATACATTATTGTAGCCATCAAATTTGTTTAAAACTAAACCATTATCTGAAGAACATCCTTATCATGAAAAACCCATACCTCTAAAAATAACAGCTTTAGAGAAAAAAATGGTTTAAGATGGATAGAAGAATCCTTTATAAAACAGTTTTTCCAAATACTTTTCACTATCCTCCAACAAACATTCAAAAAATCCGAACCTTTTATGAGTTTATCTTAGTAGACACAGGATCAATTGAATTAACTCATAATAAAGACCATACCACAAAAGATACAATATTCTTAAAAATTAAGATTATGAAAGTAATCATATTATCAGAATGGGAAACCCTCATTTTCATTGTAAAAGTTTTACTAAAAACTTTGAACCACAGTACTACTCCTATTATGATTATATAGATGCCTGGTGGAACACCTTATATCTTTCTCCAAATCCCCACTCTTGGTTCATTTGGTTCCGAAAAGGGATTTCTCTACAGTTTCTCAAATGGTTCCAGATATGGTTTCAAGAGTTTGGACCAATGGAAGCAATTTTTCCAAAAGAAGCCAATATGGCTTATGAATATTTCAAAAATAAAACATCATTTCTAAATGGATATAAGCTGATTTCCTTCATTTCCACTATGGGAATATGTTGAATACTGACCTGGGAATATAATTCCGCATGATATGAAGATACTCCAAGTGTATAATATTTAATTAGAAACATAAAAGCGAAATGGTGGAATAAATTCGATCTGAACCTAATTAGTTAAAGAGCAATTGATAATTGGATGACTATATCCCAAAAAGAGCATAATCCCCAAGCCACAGTTCAGGATTCAAAAAAATATCATTCGAAAAAGAAACTCGCTTTCTAGCCCATAAAAAATAAATGATGGCGGCCCTTGCAGCGGTCACCTCAGAAGAAGAGATCCATAATTCTTTAAAAGCAATAAAAGCAGAACCAACAAATGAAGATGAATAAGTCCAGTCCAGCCGAGGACTGTACATACAAGATACCCAAGATCCATTTGAAGAGTAAAAAAAAAGTCCCAAAATTAGAAAACAGACACCTGTACAAAGTTGAGAGAGAAGATGTCAAGATGATTTCAGAAAATAATAAAAGAATCTCATGCAGAAAGGAACAAAAGTCATTAGCAGGATTCCAACAGAATCACAGCAGAAAGAACAAAACTAGCTACCGGTTTACAGAAAACTAGAACATAAGACATTAACTCGGAGACAAAATCTCTGAATCAGCCCACAGCAAGAGCAAATGGATTTTCAAAACCAAGGGTTAAAATGTAAAATAATAAAGTGCTTAGCCTAATTATATATAATAAATACGTACATAAAAATCTAATGAATAAATTTATTATTACTTTTATCCAAAAAATATAAAAAATTATGGTCCAATATTATTATGCAATTAATAATAATAATACTAATTATTTTATTTTATTTTTTTGGACAGAGGATTGTTATGTCTAATGGAGAAAAACATTGGGGATTGATCTGTGTATTAATTTTTCTTGGGGACTAAAATGTACGTTTTTAAAATCCTTGGGGACTGATCTAGTAATTACTCTACCAGAAAATAAACTGGGGATTGATTTGTCTGCCGGAGTAAAACCTTAGAAATTAATTTATGTATTAATTTTTCTTGGGGACTAAAATGTCTGCTTTTAAAATCCTTGGACTGATTTGGGTAATTACTCGAAAGTATGAAAAATGAATTTAATTATGGAGTTTTGAATGAATGTATATTTGTGATACTTGGGCAGTAGTAAAGATTATGGTTCGTCCCGCTTGCTCCAAGTCAGTATTTGAGATTCGATAATAATAATGATTGATTTGGACTGAATGAATGTATGTTTGAAATCCTAGGCAGTAGCAATAATTGTGGTTTGTCCCACTTGCTCCATGTAGTGATTGACACTTGGGTAGTAGCATCAGTAGTGGTGATTCCACTTGCTCCAGGTTGAGCTTTTAAACACCTGCCTAGGTTGTAGCTGTAGTAGTGGTTATTCCACTGGCTCTGGGTTAAGCGGGTAGTAGCAAAGGGGTTGTAGCTCAAACCCACTTGCTTCGCAATGGTTGTTTTTATCCATGGTTAGCTACCAGAACGTGTCGGGTTGGCTATATAACCGACATATGATATCATCAGCCATAGGACAAGCATGCTTTATATGCATTTATGTTGCTTGTTTGATTTTGCATTAATTGGGCTTGCCTATGTGATTATTATACTTACTCACTAAACTTGCTACCTGCTATAATTGTATTCTACTTGTCTTTGCTTTGTCTGTATTTTGGTTGTCTACGCTATGGAGTTCTGGAGGAACGGAGGAAGGCAAAAAGCTAAATAATCAAGTTAGGTTGTGTAACACCCTAATTACCCTAAGCCTTGCCTCACGACGTAAAGCAAAGGTTAATCAAACTTGACAATTGCACTCACGTGCCATCCAAATCCAAATTAGTCACCTACCCTCATGTCCACAACCTATCCTAAATCATTCTAACCTTACAACCATAATTAAACTTAGTTCTTAGAAAACCTTTACTTACATAAACTCACTAACTCTTTAAGTATTCAAGTCTAAGATACGTTTAGTCATCGTCCTACGACCTCTTGATGAGTCCATATTTTTCGATATATTTTGCTTTTATTTGAGTGGATTTCATCACTCAAACCCACATTTATTCACCCAAATAGCATACTTTTATGTTCTCTCCCTTAATTGAGCCTAAATGTGAAAACATGCTATTTTGTATTTATTTTAATCACTTTTATTCCACTTTTATCCCTTCTGATACCTTGATGGTTTGATGAGTGATTTCAGGTGTAATAGGTTGGAATGGCTTGATAAGAGTTGAAGGAAAGCATGAAATGGGAAGAAAACATGAAGAAATTAAAGGAGAAGCACACATTAGAGTGTGCGTGCGCACAAGAACCACAAAGCCATGTGTGCGTAAGCACGACCAACTATGCGTACGCACAAGAAGAAAAATCAGCATATGTGCGTACGCACATACCTCTGCGTACGTACAGGTCCCAGCGCGTGACTCATTTATTGGAAATCGCTGGGGGCGATTTTTGGGCCTCTAGGGCCCAGTTTTGGGACTTTCTAAAGCTGATTGTTGCCATATAAAAGGGACCCTCTTTCCATGTGAAAGGGGCTGCAATTAGGGTAGATTTTTATCATGTAGTTCATTTTCTAGAGAGAGAAGTGACGAATGGATTTTCTATTGGTAAAGAAATATAAAAATATGATCGCGTTGTAAGTATAGCTTCTAAACCAACAGAAAATCCTTTTATACAAATGTTTTGGTTGTCACAAGTAACAAACCCAATAAATTTATAAACCGAAGTATTCAAACCTCGTGTCATTTTCTCAAGGAATTGTAGGGAGGTGTGTTTTATTATTGGTTATGGAAAACAGTGTTTTTGGGTTTTTAAAAGGGTTTGAATAAAAGAAAATAGATTGCAGGAATTAATAAATCAATAGCTAATAAAAATCTTGGTAAGATATGAAAACTGGAAGTGCTATCCTAGTTATCCTTATCAATGGTGATGAGAATTATATTTTTGCTCCCACTAAGTCAACCTCTAACTATGAAGGTAAGTTAAGTGGACAAATCAATTTAACACCTAAAGTCCTAGTCAACTCCTGAGGAAAGACTAGAGTTATAGGAATCTAAATTAATCAGCAAAGATAGTAATTATCAATCACGATGAGTTTGACAACTCAAGAGTCACCAATTAATCAACCAAAGCCAATAGTAAAAAATCTAAATTATAAATAGGAAAAAGCAATCATAAGTCTGAAATACCTCAATGTGTATTAATTAAGAAAATCATAACATGAATAGTTCATAAACAAATAAAAGAGAAAATAAATAAAAAGAACATTGAACCTGTGATGAAGAAGATAAAAATATTCCTAAATCCTTTAAGAGGAATCCTAATCCTAAGAGAGAAGACAGAGGAGAGAACCTCTCTCTCTAAAAACTACATCTAAATTATGAAAAGTGGATTATGATCTGATCTGAAGTATGAATTATGAATGAATAGATTTTCCCACTTTATAGCCTCTAATCTGTGCTTTCTGGGCCGAAAACTGGGTCAGAAACAGCTCAGAAATCGCTCTGGTATGTACAGGTCGTGGCAAAGTGAACGCGTGGATTGAAGTTCGCAGATGCGACGCGTGCGCGTCATCCACGCATCTGCGTTGCCTAACTTCAGGGCAGATATGGCAAATTATTTATCGTTGTGAAGCCCCGGATGTTAGCTTTCCAACGCAACTAAAAACGTGTCATTTGGATTTCTGTAGCTCAAGTTATGACCATTTGAGTGCGAAGAGGTCAGACTGGACAGCTTAGCAATTTCTTCAACTTCTTGTATTCCTTCCACTTTGGCATGCTTCCTTTCCATCCTCTAAGCCATTCTTGCCCTGTAATCCCTGAAATCACTTAACACACATATCAAGGCATCGAATGGTAATAAGAGATGATTAAAATACTCAAATTAAAGACCAAAGAAGTATGTTTTCAATCATAGCACAAAATCAGGAAGGAAAATGTAAAACATTCAAATCATATGAATAAGTGGGTAAAGAGTTGATAAAAACCACTCAATTGAGCATAAGATAAACCATAAAATAGTGGTTTATCAACCTCCCCACACTTAAACATTAGCATATTCTCATGCTAAGCTCAAGAGAAGCTATAAAGGGGTGAAGAGGAATGATAGAGAGTATGCAATACAACCTATCTATGTGAATGCAACTACATGCAAAATGTTTCTACCTACTTGGTTAAAAGTAAATAAGTTCTCCAAGACAAATATGAATCAAATTCTACTATTTCAAATCGTACAATAAAAAGCAAGTAAACTTGTAAGAAGATAGCTCATGAAAGCAGGGAACATAGAATCAAGCATTGAACCCTCACTGGTAGTGTATGTGCACTTTAATCTCTTTGGTGTATAGGGTCAATAACTCTACTTTTCTCTAATCATGCTTTCTAAACTTTGTTCTTCATCTAACCAATCAATAAATATTTAGTATACCAATGCAAACATCATGAGGTCTTTTCAGGGTTGTAATGGGGCTGAGGTAAAGGTAAGGATATATGTATGGCCAAGTGAGTTTTATAAATTGAATCTTTAATTAACCTAAGCTTTCACCTAACATACATATACTCCATATAACTTTAGAACCATGCCTAGCTACCCAAAATCCTTTATTTTGCATTACCTACTCATGCATGAGTTTTTCTTTAATTTTATCACATATGCATTGATTTTTCATTAGCTTAACATTGGGGTAATTTTGTCCCCTTATTTATTTATTTATATTATATATTTTTTTCTTTTTTTCTTTTTTTCTTTTTTTTATAGAGACATAAAAACTAAAATAACATATCAATGCATATGGATTTTTTTAATTTTCTTTTTTACATGAGTAGGTACCCAAATTTTCTAATATTCAAAATTAGAAACATGATACATTCCCTTATTAATCCATGTTCCCACAGTTTCCCCACACTTAGTTGATGCACAACCTCTATCTTAAGCTAACCAAAGATTTAATTGGGATATTTAATTTATTTTTAAGCTTAAGGCTAGTGATGTTGTAAAATATTAAACAAATGGGGATTAAAAAGCTCAAAGTGGCTAACAAAGGTAATTTAAAGGGTAGGCTTATTTGGGATAAGTGAGCTAAACAAATAATGGCCTTAATCATATGCAAGCATGTAAATACACTAAATAATGGACATATAGAATGGAACAAAGCAAAGATTCTATTTATAGAGAAGAGAACACACAAGAATAAAATTCATGGTTTAAATAGTATAACCATGTAAATAAGCTCAAAATCTCACGGGTTGTGTATTCTTAGCTTTTTAAACTATGTTCCAAATACAACTTCAAACAAATTTAACAAAAAAATTTTCAATTTATATTAGTGAGATACTATAAAAATTTCTTGAAAAAGAAAATATTACTTCAACCAAATAGTAACTAAATGCATAAAATCAAACAAACATGCAAATGCAACAATTAACAAATTAACATTGGTGTTGAAAAAAAAGAAGTAACTAACCCACAGAGATCGGTATCGACCTCTCCACATTTAAAGATTGCACCGTCCTCGGTGCATGCTAAGATGTACAAGTGGATGGGGGTTGTGGTTCCTCAGCTGGTGCTCTTTTTGTTCCTTTCCTTGCTGATGGATTGGAAGTAGCTTTCTCTTTTCCTTTCTTGGTGGCCATCCTAAAAAGGAAAAAAATGTAACTTTTTAAATTGAAGGGTTAGAGCAAGTAAGAGAGTGGGAAAGGTGGTAATCAATGCACAGTAAAGAAGAATGACGTTAACACATGGTCATGACTACATGTGAAAAGTTCATCAATGGAAATATTGCAAGTGCATGTAATGACAATTAAATGCAAGATGTTTATTGGCATGCTGGCAAAGGCATGAGTAGCATAGATCAAGCATTCAATGTCCAAGTTAAATTACCAAGTCTTTCAAACTAACAATATGTTTGTAATAACAATTATATTTAATTAATAAAATATAAAAAGGGTTTTGTGAAAAGTAAGCATTTAGAGTAGTAGAATAAAAGAAATCTAAAAATAGTACACAATGCCATACGGGCGTTTTCACAAACACATAGCATGCATGGTAAATGAGTTATTGAATGTATTAAATTGAACATGCAAGCAACCCTTTAAAAAGTAATATATAATTGTCAAACAATTCCTTTAATAATCCACAAGCAAAATATAGAAAATAATGACCCAAATAAATTTCTAACACCAATGAAAATAATGCAATGAATGAAAGTATGTAAATAAATTGAATGAAATAGAATAGAAGTGAAGAGGGATGAGAAGTTAAAGAGATGAAGAAGAAGAAAGTAAGAAAAGGAAGAAGAAAGAAGAAAAGATAGAAGAAATTAGGATTAGAAAAAAATAGAAAAGATAATTGGCGCTGATTTGGATAAGTTGTGCGGCGCAGGCGACGCGAGCGCGTGGGTCACGCGTTCGTGCAGATAGAGCTTCTATGAAGTGACGCGGACGCGTGGGTCACGCGTTCGCGTGGGTCACGCGTTCGCGTGGAGTGATTTGTGCCATTAGCGCGAGGGCAGCCACACGGTCGCGCTACTTTCTGCCATACACCTCTTGACGTTGATTATACAGGGCCACGTGTTTGCGTGGGTGACGCGGACGCGTGGGAGGCGTTTTCCCCACATGATGCGGACGCGTCAGCGATGCAGTCGCGTGGATAAATTTGTGCCAAAGGCATGCATCCAGCCACACTTTCACATGACTCTCTGTTCAATTTTCTTTTCTTTCCAATGCACTTGTGACGTGGACGCGTCATCGACGCTTATGCATCGCATGCGTTTATATATATATATATATATATTTTATAATGCAGTATGTAGAATGCAATGATAATATGAATGTTATGCATGATTCCAGGTCCAATCAAAACTCAAAAACAAACAAAATAGACTAAAATTAAAACTGAAAAAGGGACGATCATACCATGGTGGGTTGTCTCCCACCTAGCACTTTTAGTTAAAGTCCTTAAGATGGACATTTGATGAGCTCCCTGTTATGGTGGCTTGTGCTTGTATTCATCAAAAGATCTCCACCAATGTTTAGAATTCCAGTAGTCTCCGAGATCCCAAACCAGGCACAGAAAGCCTTCAAGCAAGTGACAATGCCCCAAGAGTGTGGATTGCCAGGATGAATTCCGGGGTCCCAAACCTTGCTTTTGTACCCGTCTTCTTGTTGATCCTGATGATTCCATCCGGGTAGCAAGCAATCTGAATCCTCAGGAGAGCTGTCAAATAACTTCCTAGAATCCTCAGGGGAGCTGCCGAATAACTTTCTAGACCCATTCAACTGAACTCTACACCAACCTTTACGTTTAAACTTTGAGCACACAACCATGTTGAACCTTGCTTGACAACTCTAACCACTAACCACCTTCCTCTTACTCTTAATGCCACAAAGAGCTCTAAGTTGACCATCCGTCTCCAGTAGCCCATATTCAAGTAGGAAAGTAAAGGATAAGGATAGGAATTTTGCCCACTTGAACATTGTGTTGGACGGTAATGGCCTTGGGAGAGGTGTTTCTAATGAATTTGCAAGCCCCACTCCCTTGTGCTCTTCTTTGACAACTTTCACCTCTTTGCAAACTTCGTTAATATCAACCTCTTCCTCTTGGGAGCTTTTTTTCGATTCAGTTTCTTCTTCATCGTTTACCAAGGGCATGGGAGGTTGTGCTTCTTCTTCCTTAATCTCCATGTCAAGTCCAATGGGAGAGGATTCAAATGTAGATAAGAATTCATTAATGATTGAATCCATCTCTTGATCGTCCCCTTCAAAGTCTTCAACCATGATATGCCTTGCAGGTTGTACACCCTCCTCAACATCAAATTTAAACTCCTTAGAAGGGGGCTCTGTGACTTGAGTTTCCCATGGAGGTTCCGCATCTCCTAAGTCTTCAATCACTTCTTCCTCTTCAAAGGCAGGCGTAGCTTCTTCCAATTTTTCCAATACCAAATTGTGCTACTCACTGTCCACCAGAGTGTCTAACTTCTCCTTCCTGCCACGTTCTTCAGTAGATTCTCCACATGAAGCCATGGGGTTTCCTTGAATGTCTGAACGTCGGAAAGGTAATCGAATTATCGCTTGATCCAGTTAGCAAAGGGTTGCATGAAGTTTTTCCACTATTTCTATGAGACGATCCCTTGATTCTTGTTGCGCTCGGCTATCATAAGTAGGATCATAGTGCTCTTGGATTGATGGATATGGAGATGGTGAATATTGAGGTGGTGGTTCTTGCGAGTAATTGGGTTGGAATTGGGGTGGTTTTATATATGGTTCGTATGGCTCATAAGGTGGTTGGTATGGTGGTTGAAGGTTAGGATTATATGAGGTTATTTGGTACTAAGGGGCTTGTGAGTTTAGTGGTCCAAAGTCATGTTGAGGAGGGGGGGTTCATAGCCATATGGTGGTGGTTGTTGATAATCAAAAGAGTGCTCACCATAGCCATTGCCTGGATATGCATCACAGAATGGTTGTTGATAGTCCATTGGAGATGGTTGTTGCCATGAGGGTTGATCAAATCCTTGTGGCTCCTCCCTCTTTGATTCTTCCAACCTTGATGCCCGTTCTCATTATAGTTCCCATTCCTAACAACAACATTGGAATCAAACTTGAAGCCAGAGGGGT
Organism: Arachis duranensis; assembly: GCF_000817695.3. Lineage (NCBI taxonomy): Eukaryota > Viridiplantae > Streptophyta > Magnoliopsida > Fabales > Fabaceae > Arachis > Arachis duranensis. The sequence goes on along the minus strand of NC_029775.3, from coordinate 48,753,648 downwards.
GAGAGTTCATAGTAGTAGGAGAACATAAAAACAAAAACTAATAAAAAGAAAATATTTTGAAAAAGATATGATTTTTTAGAAAAAAAAAGATAAGATAAGATTTTGAAAAAAGATATGATTTTTGAAAAAAGATAAGATAAGATAAAAATTTTAAAATAAAAATCTAAATTTTTTTTGAAAAATATTTACAATAACCAATAATAAGGCACACGTTTGCAATTCCCCGGCAGCGGCGCCATTTTGACGAACGGATTTTCTATCGGTAAAGAAATTCACAAATATAATCGCATTGTAAGTATAGTTTCTAAACGAACAAAAAATCCTTTCGTACAAAAGTTTTGTTTGTCACAAGTAACAAACCCCTTTGAAATTTATAAACCGAAGTATTCAAACCTCGGGTCGTCTTCTCAAGGAATTGCAGGGAGGTGTGTTTTATTATTGGTTATGGAAAACCGTGTTTTTGGGTTTTTAAAAGGGTTTGAATAAAAGAAAATAGATTGCAGGAATTAATAAATCAATAGCTAATAAAACTCTTGGCAAGATATGAAAACTGGAAGTCCTATCCTAGTTATCCTTATCAATGGTGATGAAAATTATATTTTTTCTCCCACTAAGTCAACCTCTAACTATGAAGGTAAGTTAAGTGGACAAATCAATTTAATACCTAAAGTCCTAGTCAACTCCTGAGGAAAGGCTAGAGTTATAAGAATCTAAATTAATCAGCAAAGATAGTAATTATCAATCACGATGAGTTTGACAACTCAAGAGTCACCAATTAATCAACCAAAGCCAATAGTAAAAAATCTAAATTATAAATAGGGAAAAGCAATCATAAGTCTGAAATACCTCAATGTGTATTAATTAAGAAAATCGTAACATGAATAGTTCATAAACAAATAAAAGAGAAAATAAATAAAAAGAACATTGAACCTGTGATGAAGAAGATAAAAATATTCCTAAATCCTTTAAGAGGAATCTTAATCCTAAGAGAGAAGAGAGAGAAGAGAACCTCTCTCTCTAACAACTACATCTAAATTATGAAAAGTGAATTATGATTTGATCTGAAGTATGAATGATGAATGAATGGATTCTCCCACTTTATAGCCTATAATCTGTGCTTTCTGGGCCGAAAACTGGGTCAGAAATAGCTCAGAAATCACTCTGGTACGTACAGGTCGCGGGAAAGTGACGCGGTGGCGTCGTCTACGCGTTTGCGTGGATTGAAGTTTGCAGATGCGATGCGTGCGCGTCATCCACGCGTCCACATCACCTAACTTTGGGGCAGCTATGGCAAATTATATATCGTTGTGAAGCCCCGGATGTTAGCTTTCCAACGCAACTAGAACTGCATCATTTGGATTTCTGTAGCTCAAGTTATGACAATTTGAGTGTAAAGAGGTCAGGCTGGACAGCTTAGCAATTTCTTCAACTTCTTATATTCCTTCCACTTTTGCATGCTTCCTTCCATCCTCTAAGCTATTCTTGCCCTGTAATCCCTGAAATCACTTAACACACATATCAAGGCATTGAATGGTAATAAGAGATGATTAAAATACACAAATTAAAGACCAAAGAAGCATGTTTTCAATCATAGCACAGAATCAAGAAGGAAAATGTAAAACATGCAAATCATATGAATAAGTGGGTAAAGAGTTGATAAAAACCACTCAATTGAGCATAAGATAAACCATAAAATAGTGGTTTATCAAGAAGCTCCCCCTTCTCTTTAGAATTAGGGTTTTTAGTTTAGTTTCCTTTTAATTTCAGCACTTTAATTCTTGTTTTAATGTAGTTTCCTTTATGTTTTCATGCTTTCTTGTTTCTATCTTCTTTATTTCTCTTGTCATTTTCTTTATTTTGTCATTTTTTATGTTTATGGATACTTTTGTTATTTTAATTTCAATTAATGCAAATTTATATTTTTATCTCATTTATTGCTTTCTTTAGTTGTTATTGTTATTTCTTGCTTTGGTAGCTTTAGACTTTATTTTAATGCAATTTAATGTTATTTTATTTTCATGCACACCAAGTGTTTGATAAAATACTTGGCTTAGCTTTTACTTAGTTTTCCCTCACTCTTGGCTTGAAATTGTTGACTTTGGTGACCCTTGAGTCATTAATGTCCATTCCTGTTTGATACATTAGAGAAGTTAGTTGATTTGGTCTCCATTGACTCTATGTGACCCCTTAGTGTTGACATAGGACTTATGGATTGAAATCAACTATGTCTATTTGACTTATCTTCGATGTAAGGTTGACTAAGTAGGATTAACTCTTCATAATCATCATGTGTTTGTGGTCAATGGCTATGATAGGTAACCTTAGTTCTCAATTACTTGCCTAGAGGTTTCTTGCATTTGAAGTTTTCTTTCCTTGCACTTTACTTGCTTTGACTTTTATTGCTTGTTTGACTTTTATTTCTTGCATGTTTAGTTTTCATACTCTTGGTTGAGAAATTGGGTGTTTGGGTAGAATTGAGTTGTTGATGTCCATTCTGTATTGTGTGAGAATAGTTAATTGGTTTGGTTTCCATTGATGCTAGTCTTTCACTAAGTAATTAGTGAGTTGACTAGGACTTATGGATTGAGATCAATTACACACTTTTGACTAATTCTCAAGGAAGATTGACTAATTTGGATTGATTTCACACAATTACCATGTTTGTAGTCCACAATTAGGATAGGAAACCTAGATTACCCACTTCTTGCCAAGAGTCCCTTTTAGTATTTAATTTCCATTTCCATTACTTTAATTGCCTTCCTCTTAATTCCTTGCATGCTGTTTCAATTCTTTCTATTTACATTTCTTGCTCTCTCATGCATTCATAACCCCCATTTCCTCCCATAGCCAATACATGTACATTTCATTGCAATTCCAAGGGAAGACGACCAGAGGGTCTAAATACTCTCGGTTTATATTTGGTTTGAATTGTGATAACATTTGATTGATGACCAATTGTTGGGTTTGGACTATACTTGCAACGTCAATCCTATTTTTATTGTGAAAAATCCAAACCTATGCTTTTGGTCACTCATCACCTCTACTCACAAGTATCATGTGCTATTACATTCTGCAAGCTTCTGCTGCGCCACTCTGATTTTCAGCTACTAAGTAATCAACTAATCCATTTATTCAGTCAAGTCATACATCATGATTGGATTGCACAACCTAGGCTTACTCATGAACTCCCTTAACTTGATCCAAAATAGTGTTTATGCTCATTCTAAGACTAAGCCATAACTTAGTGTCTTATAGCATTTCTATGCCTAATTTAAGGTTTCACTAAATCCTCAATCTTAAATAATTTTCCATAGCTCCAATTACAATATCCATCAATTCCCAACCATTCAACACTTTCAAAGCCTAGCAATAGTTCTTATACTAACCACAATTTAAATACCATCCATTCAATCACACTCATAACACACTCAATCATTTCAACACCTAAAATATTCTATTTTCCATTGTCTTTACTCATTTGACAAAATCTCAAGGTCCACAATACTACCACACCATTTATTCCGTATCTAATTATCCAAGTCATTTACAATCTCACCAATGTGTACAATTCAACCTCCCTTAGACATACTAAATAACTAATGAATTTCTACTTATCATAACTAAAATCAAATGTTAGACTCAGCCAAAAACTCAAGCATAGATTTATTTTCACTTATTTTTCTCCTTCTCTACTTACCTCTGCATTCAATAATTCACCATGTACAAGTGTTATATTAATCATCCTAGAATCTATACGTAAAAATTAAAATCAAATGTGGACATCCCTAAGTGGTAGCTTAACTCAAAATCTTAGTCCTTTAGTAATTACATCCTAATGTTACATCGGAACGCACTCCAAGATTGCCAACGAAGCATTATCGTAGATCCCAACTGGTTCACGAGATTCAAGTAACACAAGCACTGGCAATGTAGTTACTCTTTCCTTCAAGTTTTGAAAATTTTTCCCCCATAATCAGACATTCACACCAATAGGCACCTTTGTGTGTTAACTCAGCCGTCGGTAACTCCATTTACAAAACCAAAGCTTCACAACCCCTCATAAGGTTGCACACTCACTAGTTTCATCCTTCATGTTCATAAATTGTGTCCTAAGGAACTAACATATCGAAGGTTGCGTCTAAGGATTGTATGCGATATCGAAATGAGCTCAAGTTATCTGAAGGAATATCAAGTTCAAAAGAAAGCAAACAATTTCGAATGGTATACGTAAGAAATTGAAAATACATTATGTTGTGATCAGAAGAGGTTATAGAAAATATGAAAATGCACTAGAAAAAGAGTTAAAGTGCACCTCAAGAAAGAGATTTCAAATTAGTAATCTTTGGTGGAAACAATAAGGCAATTTGAATTTCAAAATAGGTCTGTACTAATTTTAAGAGGATTACGAGCCCTTAAATAAAGGCGGTTTAACTCAATAGTACATGGTTAGGCTCACATCAAGGAATACAAGGTTTGCGCAAGGATATGTGCAAACAAGGAATAGGATTTAGCAAGGTTCAATTTATTCACCAAAAGGGATTCCGAAATAAAGAGCTCTAATGCAACTTACAAGGGAAAATATAGGTCGGTTCGCAAGGATGTTTTGATGCTCTTATTCATATAAAATCTCACACCGCCTTTAAGAGTACCGTGCTTCCACAACGTTACCCTGACTTGTTGGTCTTTAAGAATTTAATGATTCGCCCACGTCAACCAAAAATGTCCCTAAGTTCTATCGGCTCTAGCGGCAATACTTTACGCAACACAAGTGAGCTTGGTCCTAAGTTTGATACTAAGTTTGACACCTTTAGTCTCGAACCCTCATCCCTATTATAAGCTATGAATAAATGCGTTGTCCCAATATCACACAATACAGTTAAAGCTTTATAACCAATTATACACCTACCTTTTATCTCAGGTTCCCACATAGGGCGTTCACAGCGAATACACAACTTTACTGTTGGTTCTGACTCGTATCCTGGTTTTTCCCACGACGGCAATTCCTGACAATGTGTTCAAATAGTCCATAAGTATAGCATTGACTGTTTCCTTTCGCCAGGTGAAACAGGACATTGTTGTTTTTTTCAGAAGTTTCCTTGACCATGAGAATGATAAGTGGCATGTCCGTCCCTTTTGAAGATTTGGCCCCTTGGTGGAAGGTACTTTCCACGACCACTGCTACTGATACCCCCGCGCGTATCTCCCATTAACGTCATCTTCTTAATGTAGTCATTCACAAATCTTGCCTCGTTCACCAATTCTGAGAATCTCCTAATCTCCAATGGAGCCACAACACGCATGATATCTTCCCTCAGCCCTACGTGGTATTTGATGCATTTTTGATAGGACTCAAGGGCGCCCTGACTTATTCTCGAGAACCTACAGAGTTCCTCGAACTTGCTGGTGTATTCAGCTACAGTCATGGACCCTTGCTTCAACCGTAAGAATTCCAAGTCTCTGGCCTCCCTTATTGACTCATGAAAGTACTTATTATAGAAAACTGCCTGGAATAACATCCATGTAATGTCCACATTCTGTTGGTGTAGTAGTCGGCGCTCTCCTTGCCACCATTGCTGACTTCTCCCCCTAATTGATAAGCCGTATATTCCACAAAATGGTCATACGGTACATGTTGAGTTTTCAATGCACGCTCCATAGCTTAGAACCAGTTGCCTACTTCAGTAGGGTTTGTCGATCCATTGAAAACTGGTGGATCAACTTTTAGAAAAGCAGCTAGAGTTTTCGGAACACCACCTAAGTTGTCCTCCGTACCTTCTCTATTTTTGTTTCCAGCTGATTGCCTTGTCTGACGCATAGCATGAGTAGTCATGGCAGTGCTCGCTTGAATCATGTTTACTAAGTTAGTCATCGCCGCCATGAGTTCAATGTGATTGTCCGTCGACGGGTCACCCTCATAATCTCTCCGTATACGTGACTAACCTTGTTCGCAAGATGCCATTCAGGGTCCTATCTACACCACACAATCGATATCAAGGTGATCAATCTCAATATCAAAAGCCTAGTGCTTCGATTATCTCCAAGGGTACTCACAAACAAGCATGCTATGAAATATCAAGTAGATAACCTAAATAGCATGAAAGAAAAAGACACAAAGTCTGCAATGAAGCACAATCGGTCCATCCCTAAGGCTCACGAGGATGAACCACTCTGATACCACTAAATGTAACACCCTAATTACCCTAAGCCTTACCTCGCATCGTAAAGCAAAGGTTAATCAAAGGTTACGACAATTCTAAAGCTTGTACATATTTATATATAGAAAGAAATAATAATTCTAGAAGCCCGATGAAAATTAAGCTAAAAAACAGAGTTTAAAAAGTGCAAAACTTTCACACAAAGCTATAATGTAAGGCACAAGATATACATACAGATATCAAGACATATATATAGATATATCAAAGTATAATAGTCATAAGAGTCTAGCAGTGGCTCGCAAAGTTTAAGCCGGCTAGTTATATATAGACAATACATAGTGTAGAAAGTAACACAACTTATACAAACTTCCTCTCAAAGTAAGCCTCTAAGCAAATAAATACAAAAGTGAGAGTTCTAAACCAAATAAATCAAAAGACTTCAAAATATAGCAAGGATCCTCCGTTTTGTCACCATCAAAGTAACTCACCGAGGTGGGTTGCGACCTACATCTGAAAAATAACAACAGAGTATGGAATGAGAACCGGAGGTTCTCAGTATGGTAACAGTGCTCAATGATGTAAGATATAAGACTCTTAGATGCCAGAGGCAATCCTAGAGCTTTATATCCTTCATGAGATTCAAGCTTAAACCATAAGTAAACTTAAAACATTTACTTTAAAACCATAATGAAAAGGGTAATCTAACTTAGTGGATTTCTAATCTAACAATTTTCTGTTGTCCCACAGCCTTTGCCAACCTAACCGCCATGCAATCCCATCGCCACTGCCTTCCAAACCTCGTCAATCCTAGTAGAATACACAATTAATAACAATGCAAATAAAGCACAAGTATAGCATGTATATCAATAAATTCAAGTAGGCAATTAGGCATGTCATACAATTAGGCAAGCAATTCAAGTCGGCAAAGCAAACAAACAGATAGAACATACACATGATGAATGCCTGTCCTATTTGGCTGTGATATCACATCGTCAGTTCAACTACCAACCCGATACACCTCTGTGGAGATGTTGCCCTTTGGTCTCATAATGGGAACCCCCGAGATATCGTGCTCGGATCACGGTCCAGGATGTTAGTGCCTGCACACTATAGTGATTCCGAAGGGATGCGAGTGGGATACTCTTGAAACGGACCTCACATATCAACGTAAGCGGGACTAACCACCGCCCTTACACCACCGCCATGACCTCGACAGGCGGGATCCAACCGCCATCCCTGCTAGGCGCATAACGTCTCTACAATCTTAGTATAAAAGAGTAATTCAATGGTTTTCAGAAATCATTTTTCAGTATATCAGTGATCCATCATTCCATTCCAAGTCCCATACTCGTCTCAACCACCATCAATTCAAAATTTCAACAATTCATAGTCAATGATCATCAACACAATAACCCGCCTTCTCACTAAACTAAATCCGTCCTCTGTACTCCAGAAACCTAAGTCTCTATTTTCTAAATTTTTACAGAAATTCTCTAAAAAAATTCACTAACTTATCTTTAGTATTATTAGCTCCTAATAATTAGATTGTATTCTTAAAAAAGTATGGAAGGACGTTTAGAAAACCAGAGAACCCTTGGAGACGAAGAAAAAGCATTTTTCCAAAAAACAGGGTCTATGCGTACGCATGCATTACGCATACGCATGCATGCAACTTTTCCCATTTCACGTACGCATGCAAGTGTTCACGTATGCATTGTGATACGTAAAAATTAGATTTCACGTATAACCGGCAAGTATACCGAGTCGTATCAAGTAATAAAACTCACAAGAGTGAGGTCGATCCCACGGAGATCGGTAGATTAAGCAACTTTAGTTAAATGGTAGATTTAGTCAAGCAAACAAAGTTTTGATTTCATGAGCATTTTGATTTTTGAACATAATTGCAAGAATTTAAATGGCAAAGAATGTAAAGAACTAGAAGAGAGAAATAAAGTGAAAGTAAATAACGGAAACTTAAATTGCAAGAAACTTAAATGACATCAAAAGTAAATTGCAATAAAATAAAGTGCTGAATTCTAAAGAGCAAGAGAGTAAGAAAT
>NC_029775.3:48738505-48741822 GCF_000817695.3 Arachis duranensis | reverse complement strand
ATGTCTAGCATCCAACCTATGGAGAAGTTCTCTTTGCTGTGCTTGCTCTATCCTTAGTTGAGCTTGTTCTTGTATCACTTTCTCCATGGCTTTTTCATGTTCCATAGTTGAATTGTTGATGGCTTCTTGCATTTTGGCATATTGTTCTTGTTGTAGTTCCATCATGTGTGTTTGGTATTCATTTTGTTGGTTCATCCATTGAACTTGAATACCTCTTTGTTGATCCATCAACTGCCAAAGATCCCTTTGTTGTTGAGCTTGCTCTTCTTGGCTTCTTTGAATTTGTGAGTATTGCCCAGAGATTCCTTCCAAGGCGGCTTGGAGTTGATTCATGTTCAAGGTGTGGGATTCATCCATTTCTTGAGGCTCCTCCTCTTGTCTTGCTTCTTTCCTTTTCTTCCTTCTTGCTAAGGGTTGCCTTTCCAATTGGGTTGTGGTGATGAACTCCAACCTTTCTCGGGTAAGAGGTTTCCCAATAGAGACCAAATCAGTTTCTCCAAATTCCTCCAGAGGCACTCCAGCTTCTTCACATAGGCGCAGAATAGTACTAGGATATCCTAGCCAGCTGTCCCCTTTAGCACCCTGTTGATGGTGTCCGGGCTAAAATCAACAGTCACACCTCTTACATAACTCATGTATGGTTCTTCATCATCATATTCTCTTATCACATTAGTGTAGAACTCATGGATGAGAAGCATGCTCACTTCTTGAGGTTGGTCACAGAGAAGCTCCCATCCCCTTTTTCTGATTATTTTTTGTATTTCAGGATATTCATCTTTTTTAAGCTTGAATGGTAGCTCTGGAACAACATCTTTGCTTGACATCCAACTAAAGATCCGCTCATTGTGTTTGGATTTGAATCTTCTTTCATCAAATTCATCTTCTCTCCTATCCCTTGATGATGAGGCCATTGACATTCACTTGCAAGGGTTGAATCTTCCACACCAAACTTAGATGAATGCTTGTCCTCAAGCACAAGGAAAATGGTTGTGAATGTGAGAGATGTATGGCCACAACGTGACTTGGGTAGGCTAGAAAATGATGGTGAGGGGAGGTGGAGTGTTTCGGTTATGTGAGGGGGTGTAGTGCTTCATGAGTTTTGTTGGGTAAAGATGAGGTTCAAGGCTAGAATTTGTGAAACATGGAATAGGGTTGAGTATGAGTTCGGGTAATGAAATGAGGTTATGGGGGTAGAGGAATGAGTGATGAAGAATGAGGTTTGATGAATGTGGTTGAAGTATTTAAAGTGAACTTTGGTGAGGGTGCATGGTTCTAGTGGCATTTAAGGCTCGGTCATGGCATGGGGAGCATGCTTCCTTGTGCCCAATGCATGTTGAGTTGTTTTTCCCCATGCACAAAGTTCAAAACTCATGTGACTTCCCTTCCTTGTGTATCCGTGACTTCACTCACCAAGATTCCCCATCACTTCTTTCTTTCTTTCATTATATGCTTCCAAGATTCCCCATCACTTCTTTCTTTCTTTCCTGCAACAAAATTCCAAAAGCTTGAGATTCTTTAAGTGATATTAATAGCTAAAAACTTATGATGATATTTTTTTTTTAACTAAAATAAATGACTATACTTCCATAGTTTAGCATTTTCGTGTATGTATGGACACCAAACTTAGTTTGTGGCTAAGTGTTGTAGAACACACTTTTACCATTACTTCAAGATTGGTCACACCAAACTTAGTGCCTTGCATACACCATGTACTAGTCTACTTAATCATTATTGACTACTAAAGTATGAAATTAAAAGACTCCCTGTGCATGGGTTGCCTCCCATGAAGCGCTTTGTTTATTGTCCTTAGCTCGACAATGCAGCTTCTTTGCTCATGTTAAGAGTTGCACACTCTCTTCCTTGCTCCAAGGGCCACCAAAATAGTGCTTCACCCTATGTCCATTAGCTGTGAAGGTTTGTTTTGAGGCTTCATCAAGCAATTCGACATAGCCATGAGGTGATACTTTGGTGATGGTGTATGGACCAGTCCATCTGGACCTCAGCTTCCCAGGGAAGATCTTCAATCTTGAATTGAATAACAACACCTTTTGGCCCGGTTCAAATGTTCTTTGAGATATCCTCTTATCATGCCATCTCTTTGCTCTCTCTTTGTATATCTTGGCATTGTCATATGCCTCCAACCTGAACTCTTCAAGTTCATTGAGTTGTAGCAACCTCTTCTCTCCTGCTGCTTGAGCATCTAAATTCAGAAGTTTGGTGGCCCAAAAGGCCTTATGTTCAAGCTCCACAGGGAGGTGGCATGCCTTTCCATACACCAGTTGAAATGGAGATTTTCCTATGGGTGTCTTGAAGGCTGTCCTATATGCCCAAAGTGCATCATCCAGCTTCCTAACCCAATCCTTTCTTGTTGTTCCCACAGTTTTCTCCAAGATCCTTTTTAGCTCTCTGTTGGCAAGTTCAGCTTGCCCATTGGTTTGAGGGTGATATGGCGTGGCCACTTTGTGAGTAACTCCATATTTGTGGAGTAAAGAATTGAGTTGTTTGTTGCAAAAGTGGCTTCCTCCATCACTTATAAGTCCTTTGGGCACTCCAAATCTTGTAAAGATGTTCTTCTTAAGGAATTGCAAGACCACGTTGGTATCACATGTGGTGGTGGCTATTGCTTCTACCCATTTGGAGACATACTCTACTGCTACCAAGATGTACTTGAATGTGTAAGATGGAGGAAAAGGTCCCATGAAATCTATTCCCCATAGATCAAAGAGTTCCACTTCTAAAATGAACTTCTGAGGCATCTCATTTTTCTTTGACAAACCCCCTGTTCTTTGACATTCATTGCAATGGCTCACAAACTCTCTAGCATCCTTGAAGATTGAAGGCCAATAGAAACCACTTTGAAGGACCTTTGCAGCCGTTCTTTCAGCTCCAAAATGACCACCATAACTAGAGTTGTGACAATGCCATAGTATGTCCTTCATCTCACCTTCTGGCACACATCTTCTTATCATTCCATCTGGGCATCTTTTGAACAAGAATGGCTCATCCCAGAAGAAGAACTTAGCCTCATACAGCAACTTCTTAACTTGTTGTTTTGTGTACTCTTGTGGAATGATTCTTCCCGCCTTGTAGTTGGCCATGTCTGCAAACCAAGGGACATGTTGAATGTGCAAGAGGTGTTCATCTGAAAACTCTTCATTTATTGATGGAAGGTTGTCTTGGCATGCATCTTGTGGTACCCTTGATAAGTGATCAGCAACTTGATTTTCACTGCCCTTTCTATCTTTGATCTCAATGTCAAACTCTTGTAGGAGTAGCACCCATCTGATTAGCCTTGGTTTGGCATCCTGTTTTGACAT
>NC_029775.3:48735695-48737327 GCF_000817695.3 Arachis duranensis | reverse complement strand
AGTGACATTCTTGTGGGTTTAAGCTCTTCAATCATCATTTTCTTCATCATGGTGAGTGGCATTAGGTTAATGCTTGCTCCCAGATCACAAAGTGACTTGTCAACAGCCATGCTCCCAATCGTGCAAGGTATGAGAAAGCTGCCAGGGTCTTTAAGTTTTGGAGGTAACCCTTTTTGAATGATGGCACTGCACTCTTGATTGAGAATCACTGTTTCTTTTTCTTGCCAACTTCTCTTCTTTGTGATCAATTCCTTAAGAAACTTTGCATATAATGGCATCTGTTCCAGAGCTTCTGCTAATGGGATGTTGATTTCAAGTTTCTTGAAGATTTCTAAGAACCTTGGGAATTGTTGGTCCTTTGCTCCTTTGTGTATCCTGGTTGGGTACGGAAGCTTGGGTACATAGGCTTTTTCTCCTTCATTTTTGTTTTCTTGTTGTGGATTCACACTCCCATTGATATCACGGTTGCTTCTTTGTCTAGGTGGGTTGCTTTGTGGCTTGATAACTTCTTTGCCTTTGCTAGATGTTGAAGCCTTTTCTCCATCTTGCCCTTCCACATGTACTTCCACTGTGTCTTGCTCTTTGGTTGTTATTGCTTCTTTATTTGAACTTTCACCAATTACTGTTTTATTGCTTCTTTATTTGAACTTTCACCAACTACCTTGCCACTCCTTAACTGCAGAGCTTTACATTCTTCTCTTGGGTTGGGTATTGTGTCACTTGGAAGGACATTGGTTGGTCGCTCGGCTTGTTTGGCTAATTGTCCCACTTGTCGCTCAATACTCTTCATGGTGGCCTCATGTTCCTTTTGTCCCTTAGCTAAGGCTTGAGTGGTTTGAGCAAGTGCTTGCAAGGTTGCTTCAAGACTTGAGATTCTAGTTTCATGATGGTCAATTGGGGGTATGATGGGGGTTGATTGTTGTTGGAAGTTGTTGGGTGGATTAGTGTGGTAATTTTGTGAGTTGGATGATGGTGCAGAGAAGTTATTTTGGTGAGTTTGTAGGTTATGATGGGGTGGTTGATATGTGTTTTGTGTTTTTCTATATTGGTTAGTGTTGTTGGCATGGTGATTTTGGTTGTTTGGGTTACGGGTTTGATTGTGGTTGCTATTCTTTTGCCAATGGTTTTCACCCCACTTTAGATTGGGATGATTTTTCCAAGATGGGTTGTATGTATCTCCATGAAATTCATCATGAGAGTTTGAAGTATTCTGCATGTACTGGACTTGTTCTTGTGGTTGTTCAACATTGGTTCCTTCACCTTGGTTCCATTCAAGCAATGGTTGGTTCGTTGTGTTCACTGCTGCAAGTTGCAAACCATCCATTCTCTTTGTTATCATCTCCATTTTTTGTTGGATTTGTTGGTGCATTAACTTATTTTGTGCCAAGATAGCATCAACACCTTCAAGCTCCATTACACCTTTCTTTGGGGTCGGATTGTGCTGCCTCTCTGATGAGTAAAAATATTGATTGTTTGCCACAATCTCAATGAGGTCTTGGGCCTCCTCGGCAGTTTTCATCATGTTGAGTGATCCTCCTGATGAGTAATCTAGTCCCTTCCTTGCTTCGAAGCTTAAGCCTTCATAGAAGTTTTGGAGCTTAACCCAATCACTAAACATGTCAGGGGGACATA
>NC_029775.3:48732164-48734307 GCF_000817695.3 Arachis duranensis | reverse complement strand
CAAGTTGGCAACGTGCTCGTGCCTAGCCTCCCAAGGCAGGGGCTTGGGGCTGGCGTTGTTGCAAAACACGCCCCCTTAATGCACGTTGGCAACGTGCTCGTCCCCCCCTCCAGGGCTCATCTCTAGCTCCCTTGAATTTCACTTCATGTTCTTGTTTTTAGGGTCTAAAGATGACTCTGGTTTGGCTTCAATTTTGTGCTCCACCATAGACTATTATATATGGTTGGAAAGCTCTGAATGTCAGCTTTCCAACGCAACTGGAAGCACTCAATTTGGATCTCTGTAGCTCAAGATATCTTCCATTGAAGTGGACATGGTCAGGCTGCCTTGTTGGAGTTGTTGTGAACAACGCCCCATATATTCCAAGTTAGCAACGTGCATTACAATTTCCTGGCGTTGTTGATGAACACTCCTTCTCTTCAGCACGTTGGCAACGTGCTCGAGCCTTTCTCAAGGCTCCAAGTTTGCTTCCTGGCGTTGGCAACGTGCATAGCAAGGCTAATGGGTGTTGGCAACGTGCATGGTGCCTTTCCTGGCGTTGGCAACTTGCATGGTGCCTTTCCTGGCGTTGGTAACTTGAATGGTGCCTCTCCCTGGCGTTAGCAACGTGAATGGTGCGGCTCATGGGCGTTGGCAACTTGGCTGGCACCAAGACTTGGTGCCTAGCCAAGCAACCATTCCTGGCGTTGTTGCCAAACACTCCTTCTCTTCAGCACGTTGGCAACGTGCTCGAGCCTTCCTCAAGGCTCCATATTTGTTGCTTGGTTGTGTGGCGTTGGCAACGCCCATCTTGAGTTGGCAACGCCAGCTCCTTTTCTTCCAGGGCCAAGCTTGATTGTGTGGCGTTGTTAGCCTGCGTTGTCCTCAAACACGCCCCTCATCTCTAGGCTGGCAACGTGCTCGAGGTTCCATATTAGCTCCCCAAGATTGCTTCCTGGCGTTGCCTTGAAACACGCCAATGATAGTGGCGTTGGCAACGTGGTTGAACTCTAAAACTTGGTGCCTAGCCAAGCATTCTTGTGTGGCGTTGGCAACGCCCATCTAGAGTTGGCAACGTGCTTCACTTCATCCAGGGCCAAGCTTGTGTGTGTGGCGTTGCCTTCAACAACGCCCATAGTTCTTGGCGTTGGCAACGCCCTCGACACTCCTTCATGGCTCAAGTTCCTTGCTTGTGTGGGCGTTGCCTTCAACAACTCAGCCTATTCTTCAAGTTGGCAACGCCAACTTTGCTTCTTGGTTGCCTGGCGTTGTCCTCAATAACGCAGCCCTCTTCCAAGTTGGCAACGCCACTTCTTCTTGCAAGGTTGCCTGGCGTTGCCATGAACAACGCCCACTATCTCTAAGTTGGCAACGCCAACTTCTTCTTGCCCAGCTTGCATCATTCTTGCTTCCATGCTTCCTTGTTTCATCACCTATCATCAACAAAGGAAATAGCTTCAAAGTCTTACCAATTCATGCAATAATTTCCATGAGATTTATTCATACTCATTCATGTATTTATTCTTTAAATCATTTGCATGAATTTGGCTAGAATCAACATATTCCTTAGTATTCTTATGCATGAAAACAAACTCATAAAAGGACTTGTTTATTTAGAGAAAATGAGTGAAATCAAGCTAAAATCAACTAAACTAACTAGCTAATATATCAAATATGCAATTGCATCACATTGGTGCCAAACAGAATTGCACGTATACATATGGTGGTGCATGAAATTGTGATCATCAATGGCGCCATCAACATGGTACGCTTAATTGCAATCTCAACTCTTTATCACAACTTCGCACTACTAACCAGCAAGTGCACTGGGTCGTCCAAGTAATAAACCTTACGCGAGTAAGGGTCGATCCGACGGAGATTGTTGGTATGAAGCAAGCAATGGTCATCTTGTAAATCTCAATCAGGCAGATTCAAATGGTTATGAATGATTTATGAATAAAGCATAAAATAAAGATAGAGATACTTATGTAATTCATTGGTGAGAATTTCAGATAAGTATATGGAGATGCTTTGTCCCTTCCGTCTCTCTGCTTTCTTACTGTCTTCATCCAATCCTTCTTACTCCTTTCCATGGCAAGCTGTATGTTGGGCATCACCGTTGTCAATGGCTATAGTCCCGTCCTCTCAGTGAAAATGTTCAACG
>NC_029775.3:48728943-48730992 GCF_000817695.3 Arachis duranensis | reverse complement strand
ATCCAGATAGTGTTATTGATTCTCCTAGTTAAGTATGATGATTCTTGAACACAGCTACTTTATGAGTCTTAGCCGTGGCCCAAAGCACTCTGTCTTCCAGTATTACCACCGGATACATACATGCCACAGACACATAACTGGGTGAACCTTTTCAGATTGTGACTCAGCTTTGCTAGAGTCCCCAATTAGAGGTGTCCAGGGTTCTTAAGCACACTCTTTTTGCCATGGATCATGATTTTATTATTTTTTTCTTTTTCTTCTTCTTTTTTTTTGTATTCACTGCTTTTTCTTGCTTCAAGAATCATTTTTGTGATTTTTCAGATCCTCAGTAACATGTTTCCTTTTTCATCATTCTTTCAAGAGCTAACAATTTTAACATTCATGAACAACAAATTCAAAAGACATATGCAATGTTCAAGCATACATTCAGAAGTCAAAAGTATTGCCACCACATCAAAATAATTAATCTGTTATAAAATTTAAAATTCATGCAATTCTTCTCTTTTTCAACTAAGAACAATTTTTTATTTAAGACAGGTGATGGATTCATAGGACATTCATAACTTTAAGGCATAGACACTAAGACACTAATGATCATAAGACACAAACATAGGGAAACACAAGCATGAAAATTCGAAAAACAGGAAAATAAAGAACAAGGAAGTTAAAGAACGGGTCCACCTTAGTGATGGCGGCTTGTTCTTCCTCTTGAAGATCTTATGGAGTGCTTGAGCTCCTCAATGTCTCTTCCTTGCCTTTGTTACTCCTCTCTCATGATTCTTTGATCTTCTATAATTTCATGGAGGAGAATGGAATGTTCTTGGTGCTCCACCCTTAGTTGTCCAGAACCAAGATGAAAATACAATAGCAAAAGGTCTTATTTATAGAGAACTAGTAGCCTAGGGTTTACAGAAATGAGTAAATGACGTATAAATCCACTTCCGGGCCCACTTGGTGTGTGCTTGGGCTGAGCATTGAAGCATTTTCGTGTAGATACTTTTCTTGGAGTTAAACTCCAGCTTTTGTGCCAGTTTGGGCGTTTAACTCCCACTTTTGTGCCAGTTCCGGCGTTTAACGCCGGGCAGTCTCTAGCTGATTTGGAACGCCGGTTTGGGACATCAAATCTCGAGCAAAGTATGAACCATTATATATTGCTGGAAATCCCAGGATGTCTACTTTCTAACGAAATTGAGAGCGCACCAATTGGGCTTCTGTAACTCCAGAAAATCCACTTCGAGTGCAGGGCGGTTAGAATCCAACAGCATCTGCAGTCCTTTTCAGCCTCTGAATCAGATTTTTGCTAAGGTCCTTCAATTTCAGCCAGAAAATACCTGAAATCACAGAAAAACACACAAACTCATAGTAAAGCCCAAAAAAGTGAATTTTAGATAAAAACTAATAAAAATATAATAAAAACTAACTAAAACATACTAAAAACAATGCCAAAAAAGCGTATAAATTATCCACTCATCACAACATCAAACTTAAATTGTTGCTTGTCCCCAAGCAACTAAAAATCAAATAAGATAGAAAGAAGAGAATTTGCAATGAATTCCAAAAACATCTATGAAGATCAGTATTAATTAAATGAGCGGTGCTTGTAGCTTTTTGCCTCTGAACAGTTTTGGCATCTCACTCTATCCTTTGAAATTCAGAATGATTGGCTTCTATAGGAACTCAGAATCTAGATAGTGTTATTGATTCTCCTAGTTAAGTATGATGATTCTTGAACACAGCTACTTTATGAGTCTTAGCCGTGGCCCAAAGCACTCTGTCTTCCAGTATTACCACCGGATACATACATGCCACAGACACATAACTGGGTGAACCTTTTCAGATTGTGACTCAGCTTTGCTAGAGTCCCCAATTAGAGGTGTCCAGGGTTCTTAAGCACACTCTTTTTGCCATGGATCATGATTTTATTATTTTTTTCTTTTTCTTCTTCTTTTTTTTTGTATTCACTGCTTTTTCTTGCTTCAAGAATCATTTTAAAGATTTTTCAGATCCTCAGTAACATTTCTCCTTTTTCATCATTCTTTCAAGAGCCAA
>NC_029775.3:48712824-48721158 GCF_000817695.3 Arachis duranensis | reverse complement strand
AGCTTCATGATTGCTCCAAGGTATTTAGCAACTTGCTCTTCAGTGACATCTTCATCCTCTTCAGAGGAAGAATACTCACCAGAGCTCATGAATGGCAGAAGTAAATCCAATGGAATCTCTATGGTCTCAGTGTGAGTCTCAGATTCCCATGGTTCTTCATTAGGGAATACATTGGAGGCCAGTGGACGTCCATTGAGGTCTTCCTTAGTGGCGATCACTGCCTCTTCCTCCTCTCCAAATTCAGCCATGTTGATGGCCTTGCACTCTCCTTTTGGATTCTCTTCTGTATTGCTTGGAAGAGTACTAGGAGGGAGTTCAGTAACTTTCTTACTCAGCTGACCCACTTGTGCCTCTAAATTTCTAATGGAGGACCTTGTTTCAGTCATGAAACTTTGAGTGGTTTTAATCAGATCAGAGACCATGGTTGCTAAGTCAGAGTGGCTCTGCTTAGAATTCTCTATCTGTTGCTGAGAAGATGATGGAAAAGGCTTGCCATTGCTAAACCTGTTTCTTCCACCATTATTGTTGTTGAAACCTTGTTGAGGTCTCTGTTAATCCTTCCATGAGAGATTTAGATGATTTCTCCATGAAGGATTATAGGTGTTTCCATAGGGTTCTCCCATGTAATTCACCTCTTCCATTGAAGGGTTCTCAGGATCATAAGCTTCTTCTTCATATGAAGCATCCTTAGTACTATCTGGTGCAGCTTGCATTCCAGACAGACTTTGAGAAATCATATTGACTTGCTGAGTCAATTTTTTATTCTGAGCCAGTATGGCATTCAGAGTATCAATCTCAAGAACTCCTTTCTTCTGATTCGTCCCATTGTTCACAGGATTCCTTTCAGAAGTGTACATGAATTGGTTATTTGCAACCATTTCAATGAGTTCTTGAGCTTCTGCAGGCGTCTTCTTCAGATGAAGATATCCTCCAGTAGAGCTATCCAACGACATCTTGGACAGTTCAGACAGACCATCATAGAAGATACCTATGATGCTCCATTCAGAGAGCATGTCAGAAGGACACTTTCTGATCAATTGTTTGTATCTTTCCAAAGCTTCATAGAGGGATTCACCTTCCTTCTATCTGAAAGTTTGGACTTTCACTCTAAGCTTACTCAATTTTTGAGGTGGAAAGAACTTTGCCAAGAAGGCATTGACTAGCTCTTCCCAAGAGTTCAGGCTTTCCTTAGGTTGTGAGTCCAACCATATTCTAGCTCTGTCTCTTACAGTAAAAGGGAATAGCATAAGCCTGTAGACCTCAGGGTCAACCCCATTAGTCTTGACAGTGTCACAGATTTGCAAGAACTCAGCTAAAAACTGATGAGGATCTAATGGGGTTGGTAAGAACTTCCCAACCTCTTCTTCGGATCTCATGTCGGATCTCTGGATATTCACTCTTTTTGAGTTTGAAAAGGACCTCGGGGATCACCTTCTTCATGGCCACAACTTCATAGAAGTGGTCTTGATGCACCCTTGAGATGAATCTCTCCATCTCTCATGACTCGGAGGTGGAAGCTTTTGCCTTCCCTTTCCTCTTTCTAGAGTTTTCTCCGGCCTTAGATGCTATAAATGGTTATGGAAAAACAAAAAGCAATGTTTTTACCACACCAAACTTAGAAGGTTTACTCGTCCTCGAGCAAAAGAAGAAAGAAGAGAGTAGAAAAAGAAGAAATAGAGGAGATGGAGGAGGGGCTTTGTGTTTCGGTCAAAGGGGAGAAGTAGTGTTTAGGTTGTGTGAAAATGAAGGAGTGAAGATGGGTTTATATAGGTAGGGGTGGGCATGGTTTGGATTTTTAAAAATCCAAACTGGATTCACTTCAAAACCAGTTTTATGGTTTAGAAAACCAAACCAGAACTGGATTGAAGAGCAAAACCGGTTTTAAACCGGTTTGGAAAAACAAAAACCGGTTCTAAACTGGTTTTAAATTTTAAAACCGGTTTTATTTACAAACCGGTTTTAAATCCGATTTTATTTGTAAACCGGTTTTAAATTCGTTTTTTTTTTAAATCCAAATCTAAAATCCGGTTTTTTTTATAAAATCCAGTTTTAAAACCAGATTTTTTAACTCAAAATCCAGTTTTAAAACCAGTTTTTGAAAATCCAGTTTTAAAACCAGTTTCTTCAACCAAAAATCCAATTTTAAAACTAGTTTTTAAAAATTCAATTTTTAAACCAAATATTTTAACAAAAAATCCACTTTTAAAACCAATTTTTAGAAATTCAATTTTTAAACCATAATGTTTTTAAAAAGTAAAATTAATACTAAAGTCATTTTAAAGTGTATAGGTTCTTACAACTAGAATTTGGTTCTTTATAAATCTAATGACAATAGCTAATCTATATAACATTTAATCATTCTCAAGACATCAAAAGAATACCACCAAAATATCTCTCTAACAAAATATCAAAGATGCCAAGTTGCCAACAAAATCATCAAACAACCACAACCTTTGAGAAAAATATATCTGCAAATAACAAAATATACCTTTGTCATTTTTTAAAATAAATCTTTGAATGAAAGTATTAAACCAAATGAGAATATTAAGCATACCTAGTCATCATCAAGATTATCAATTGATGCCGCCATAGAACAAGCACCATCATTAGAGGAAAATATATCTACAAAGGAAATCAAATTAATTATCAAGTCTATATTCAACAACTTTTAATTGGTAACTAATACCTAAATTCTAAAATAGAAAGATAACAAAAACAAAAATAAAATAAAATGAGAAAAAATAAGAAACAAATTTTATACCTTGATCAACTTGTTGAAGAACTTCACCATCATCATCTAAAGCAGAGAAAAGATCTTCCTTAAGCCAATCTCCTGTGCAGACTAAGGCTTCTACCATTCTAGGTGTTAAAGAACTGCGGTATGGATCAAGGACTCTTCCTCCAGTACTAAATGCTGACTCCGAAGCTACCGTAGAAACAGGTATAGCCAATACCTCACGAGCCATATTTCCAAGAATTGGAAATCGGGTTGAGTTGACCTTCCACCAGTTTAGTATATCGAACTTATGGGAGTATGGCTCACATTCTTCTTGTAAATATCTATCAAGTTCAGATCTTGTATTTGTTCTGCGACCGGTTGCTTGCAGAAAAAAGCCCATGCCATGAAGATCGGTATTAATGTTGTTGGCTTGAACATCTTGCGTATCAGCTTCACTTGCTTCCTCAGAACTTTGGTATTGCTGATAAAGTAACTTTATGCACTTGGACAACTTTGACTTCAATTCGCCTCCTTTTTCTTCTCCAAAGAAGTAATCCAAGAAATAATTGACATACTCAATCTTTTGCATTGGATTAAGTACGATAGCAATCAATAACAACATATTCACCGAATCAGGATTGCCCCAATACTTCTCATACTTAACCCTCATCCTTTCTGCCATTGACATAGTACTAAAATCAACAGAATCACAAGAATGACGAATAAATCGTCCAATTGCAAATACTTCATTCATATACATATCACTGGTAACATATAAGGTACCAGAAACACGTATAATGGCATCACTGAACACTCGCAAAAATGGTACAATGGACTCAGCATACTCCCAGTCTGAATCAGAAGGAACACCTCTCCCTTTTCCTCCATTCATCTCTCCTATATAGGTATTATCTTTCAAAGCAAGCAACTCAAATGCTTTGCGATGCTTCAAAGCTACCTCTAACATTTGATAAGTAGAGTTCCACCTAGTCTCAACATCCATGCAAGGCAAGCCTTTATATTGGATTTTTTCTAATTCAACACACTTTTGAAACCTACTAGCTCTAGATGGAGAAGATCTAACATACTTTACTGCACTACGAATCCTCAAGACTGATTCATCAATCTCTTTCAACCCCTCTTTTACAATTAAGTTTATAATATGTGCACAACACCTCATATGAATAAATTCACCATTCAAAATAATGCTATTCCAAGAATTCAATCGCTGCTTCAGATATTTAATTGCAACATCGTTAGATGAGGCATTATCAACTGTCACACTAAAGACCCGATTCAAATTCCAATTATTTAAACAAGATTCAATTGTTGCTCCTATAACCTCTCCTGAATGACTTGTCACTTGACAAAAATTAAGTATTTTTTTATGTAATTTCCAATCCAAATCAACAAAGTGTGCTGTCAAACTCATATAAGTAAAATTTTGAATTGAAGTCCAAGTGTCAGTGGTTAGACATACTCTACCACAATTTGCCGAAAGAAAATCTTGCAACTTCATCTTCTCTTCAGCATAAAGAGCTCCAATGTCACGTGCTAATGTAGTCCGTGAAGGAACTTTGAATCTTGCTTGTAGGGCATACACAAATTTTCGGAATTTCGGGCTTTCAACGAAGCGAAATGGTAGCTCTTCCCCAATAAACATTTCCACAAGTGCCCTTCGAGCCTCCTCTTGGTCAAATTTGGAAGCACTGGGTGAATTTAAAACACCACGCTCATCTATAGTCGGTGTGGTCGTCGTTTTTCTTCTTTTGTTCGAATCATTATTAGGATTTTGCTTGCATCTTCTCAAATGACCACACATTGAGCTGGTTCCATTCCAATATTGTATTAAGCTACCACAATATTTGCATTTAGCCTTCTTCTCGGTAGCATTCTCCACATCAAAATGATCCCAGACAACTGACCGATTCTTACGAACACCTGACGGCGGAGAAGATGGTTGAATGCTAGCGGACATCCCTGTTGCTTCAATATTACTGTTTTCAGTCATCTTGCTCTTCAGAATTGCATTTAATAAAAATATATCTAAAAGCTAATCCTAAAACTATAAAGTACCTAATAAAATAATGTTGAAAGGCATACATAAAATGTAAAATTTACACCACTATAACAATTATATCAACATGCTACAAGGTTTCATTATTGATGAACAATGAATAATTCAAGTGGCAAAAACAAATATCTCAAATGTCAACAAGCAGAAATACATACTACTAAAGAGCAAACTGAATTGATAAGTTACCAATTTGTTTACATGTTAAATCTCATATTGATGTTTGATATTCTGTGTAGACATGATAATGCAACCAAGGAAATATTGAATAAAGATAAAGCATTTAATATAACAGATTGGATTCAACTAGAGGAATCTATATTTGGACTTTCAAATGTTCCAGTTTTTCATAACTCTCCCCAATCCCCATCC
Organism: Arachis duranensis; assembly: GCF_000817695.3. Lineage (NCBI taxonomy): Eukaryota > Viridiplantae > Streptophyta > Magnoliopsida > Fabales > Fabaceae > Arachis > Arachis duranensis. The sequence goes on along the minus strand of NC_029775.3, from coordinate 48,715,993 downwards.
CCAAATTAAAACAAATACTACTACTATGCATGCCACCTCCATCTATCTCTATAAAACACTTTAATTTGAGCCTTCTTAATACTTCTTAATACACATGCACCCACCTAGGCTCTAGCTAGGCTTATTATATATATCTGGGTTGTTGCTGTATCGTGTATATATAATCTGGGATGTTATTGTATCGTGTATATATAATTTCACTCAAGTAGTGCTACTGCTACGTACTCTACTATTTTATATCTATGAATTACAATACTAGCTATTACTGCATGAACTAAATAATTTAGTTAAGTGTTGCGAGTAAAAATATTGGTCAAGCCCAATTACAATTAGGATAGTTTCAATGACTATAAATATAAATAGTAAATTTTATCTTTGGCAAAATTTTATGAAAAACAATTTGCAAATCAAGGTTCAGGTTCATCAGGAACTTCAACAACAAACTGCTCAACAACAACCACTTTTGATTTTCATGTTCAGCCACAGCAACAACAAGAAGACTCAACAGAATCTACAGAGCAAACAGAATTTCAAATCTCAGATCTAGAAATCCAATCAAAAGAAAGAAAATTATAGAATAAAATGGAAAAAGAAACATTAGCATTTTGAGTTGTTTCATATCAACAAAATTCACTAAATCACTGTCCTGTACCTCAAAACAGCCAACACATCACTAAATCACTGTCTTGTACCTCAAATTTGAAGAAATAAAGAATGATCAAATTAAAAAATATTGTCAAATAATAAAAAAATATAACTTTAATTTTAACTATATTTTTCAAGTATTATTAAATTTTCATAACTACCATAATCACCATACTCATAACTACCACAAATTCCCCTGTTAACTAATATATCAAATAATACATGGAGTAGAGTAAGAGAGAGTTCAAATCTTATTCTAATAATAACATCTAACACATGCAACATTTGCTAAATACTAATATTATGCAAGACTAGCTAAGATGCGAAATATATATACCACAGAATCTGAAGTTGTAACCACTAGCATGAGCGTGAAAAGAAGAAAGTAAGAGGATGAAAGATAAGCATAAAAGAAGGTAGAGCTTTGGAATTGGAGGAGACTGAAACTCCATGTTAATTATTGCAGAGAAGAAGTTCTATCTTCAAAGTTGATGGAACGTAATAACAAAGCAAACTTAGCTTAATTAGAGATTTGATTTCACCAACAGTTTCATTTCAGTTAGTTATTGCACGTTTGGGATCAATGCAATGGGAACAATCTTTTTTATACGTAATATGCAGACAAATTATCTAATTTTGAGCTTTAATTGAACCCATCAAGATAGAGAAAAACAAAAGATTGAAGTTCTGATAGAGTACAAATAGAATCTAATGTTAGTCGAGCTGAATAATTAAAGTTGAATAAGAGGGTAAAATCATGTGGTTTTCTAGCATGTGTATAAAGTGAATGAACCATAGTTAAAGTTGGAGAAACCTGGTGCAATGTATCAACAACAGAGTAGCATGATGAATGAACAGGAACAAAATTCAAAGCTAATTAAAAAATTTAAACAAAACGCAAGGCAAATACCTGGTGCTTGGTGAGCCTCTGTGAATGGTTCTTCTGAGAAATCACCGTCAACACTTGATCAAAGGACAACCACACAACCTTGCTGTAAAAAAAAAACCCCAAAATAAAAATGGCATTAACACAAACACTTGATATGCATAACAGCATAAGCAATCAAACTTTGTTCAGTTTTTCAAATTGATGGAATGGAACAGAACAGAAAAGAACATGGAATCAAACCTTTGGTAAACCTATCTAACCTTGAGGGTACCCAGAGAACGGAGAAGAACAGAGTTGGGTCACGGCGAGAAAAGGCGGACGGCGCCTTGAGGGTACCCAGAGAACGGAGAACAGAGCTGGGTCACGGCGAGAAAAGGCGGACGGCACCTTGAGGGTACCCAGAGAACGGAGAAGAACAGAGCTGGGTCACGGCGAGAAAAGGCGGACGGCGAAACCGCGGATGGCGGAACAGAGCAGTGGCGCGACGCGCTTGTGGTGGTGGTGGCAGCTACGAAACTGCAGTGCCAGTTGCCTGCTCCGGTGCGGCGGTGCCGGCTGCGGGGCGAAGGAGAAAAGGATTGGTGATTTCGTGCGAGCTAAAACTGGTTCACCAAATCAGAAATGAAGAATTAGGGTTTTTTTGAGATTTGGATTTTAATCTGGATCTGGATCTGGATTTAAAACCATTTAGATGGATTGGATTTAAAACCAAATTATAAAATAAATTTGGTTTGGTTTGGATTTTTTTTGGTTTAAAACTGGTTTTTTTTAAATGGTTTGGTTTGGATTTGGTTTAAAATCCAAATTTTGGATTTTTTTGCCCACCCCTATATATAGGGGTGGAGGGAGGGGTAGGGTTCGGCCATTATGGGTGGGTTTGGGAGGGAAAGTGGTTTGAATTTGGATGGTGGGGTAGGTGAGGTTTTATGAAGGATGGATGTGAGTAGTGAAGAGAATGGTGGGATTTGATAGGTGAGGGGTTTTTGGGGAAGAGGTATTGAGGTGATTGGTGAATGGGTGAAGAAGAGAGAGAGTGGTGGGGTAGGTGGGGATCCTGTGGGGTCCACAGATCTTGAGGTGTCAAGGAAAATTCATCCCTGCACCAAGTGGCGAGAAAATGCTCCTTCTGCCAATTTTGGCGTTAAATGCCGGGCTGGTGCCCATTTCTGGCGTTTAACGCCAGCTTCTTGCCCCTTCCTGGCGTTTAACGCCAGTCTGGTGCCCCTTTCTGGCGTTAAACGCCCAGAATGGTGCCAGACTGGGCGTTAAACGCCAGTAAGTTTTCCTCCAGGGTGTGCTATTTTTCTTTCTGTTTTTCATGCTATTTTTGCTTTTTCAATTGATTTTGTGACTTCCCATGATCATCAACCTACAGAAAACATAAAATAACAAAGGAAAAATAGATAAATATAACATTGGGTTGCCTCCCAACAAGCGCTTCTTTAATGTTAGTAGCTTGACAGTGGGCTCTCATGGAGCCTCACAGATACTCAGAGCAATATTGGAACCTCCCAACACCAAACTTAGAGTTTGAATGTGGGGGTTCAACACCAAACTTAGAATTTGGTTGTGGCCTCCCAACACCAAACTTAGAGTTTGACTGTGGGGGCTCTGTTTGACTCTGTTTTGAGAGAA
>NC_029775.3:48710845-48711480 GCF_000817695.3 Arachis duranensis | reverse complement strand
TTGTCTCTTACAGCAAAAGGGAATAGCATAAGTCTGTAGACCTCAGGGTCAACCCCATTGGTCTTGACAGTGTCACAGATTTACAAGAATTCAGCTAAAAACTGATGAGGATCTTCCAATGGAAGTCCATGGAACTTGCAGTTCTGTTGCATTAGAGAAACTAATTGAGGCTTAAGCTCGAAGTTGTTTACTCCAATGACAGGGATAGAGGTGCTTCTCCCATAGAAGTCGGGAGTAGGTGCAGTAAAGTCACCCAGCACCTTCCTTGCATTGTTGGCATTGTTGTTCTTTTTGGCTGCCATGTCTTCTTCTTGTTTGAAGATTTCTGTTAGGTTCTCTACAGAGAGTTGTGCTTTAGCTTCTCTTAGCTTTCGCTTCAAGGTCCTTTTAGGTTCAGGGTCAGCCTCAACAAGAATGCTTTTGTCTTTGTTCCTACTCATATGAAAGAGAAGAGAACAAGAAAATATGGAATCCTCTTTGTCACAGTATAGAGATTCCTTGAGGTGTCAGAGGAAAAGAAAAATAGAAGGAAGAGGCAGAAGAATTCGAACTTATCAAGAGAGATAGAGTTCGAATTGTGCATTGAGGAGGAGTGTTAGTCCATAAATAGAAGGATGTGAAAAGAGGGGAAGAAA
>NC_029775.3:48710278-48710824 GCF_000817695.3 Arachis duranensis | reverse complement strand
GGGAAGAAATTTTTGAAAATTAAAGTGAATTAATTAAAAGAAATTTTGAAAAATGGTAATTGATTTTTCGAAAACTAAGATTGAGAAAGAAATAAAGTTGTTTTTGAAAAAGATTTTGAAATTGGAAATCAAAGAGATATGATTGAAAACTATTTTGAAAAAGATGTGATTAAAAAGATATGATTGAAAAATTATGGTTTTAAAGAGATATGATTGAAAAGATATGATTGAAAAACAATTTCAAAAGCTTTGATTTTTAAAATTAATGACTTGGCTAACAAGAAAAGATATGATTCAAATATTAAACCTTTCTCAACAGAAAAGGCAACACACTTGAAATGTTGAATCAAATCATTAATTGTTAGCAAGTATGTTTGAAAAGTGGAAAGAAATTGATTTTGAAAATATATGATTGAAAAGATATGATTTGAAAAAGATTTGATTTTGAAAAATTATGGACACTTGAAAAAAAATTTGAATTAAAAACAAAATCTTCCCTCTTGTGCCATCCTGGCATTAAACGCCCAGAATGGTATCCATTCTGGC
>NC_029775.3:48657603-48710138 GCF_000817695.3 Arachis duranensis | reverse complement strand
TCACTGGGCGTTTTGAACGCCCAGCTTTTTCTGTGTAATTTCCTCTGTTGTATGTTCTGAATCTTCAATTCTCTGTATTATTGACTTGAAAAGACACAAATTAAAATCTTTTTTGGATTTTTAATGATGAGGAAAATTCAAAATGCAACTAAAGTCAAATAAACAATGCATGCATGACACCAAACTTAGAAGTTTGTATACTATTGACTCTAACAAATTGAGAATGCATATGAGAAACAACAAAACACTCAAGACAAGAGAATTTAAAGATCAGAGCAATGAAATCATCAAGAACAACTTGAAGATCAATGAAGACACATGATTGAATTCAAAGAATGCATGCAATTGACACCAAACTTAAAATGAGACACTAGACTCAACAAGAAACATAAAATATTTTTGTTTTTTTTTATGATTTTGTAAATTTTTTTTGGATTTTTCGAAAATTATATGGAGAAGAAAATAAAGAGATTCAAAATTTTTAATAAGAATTCCACGAATCATGCAATGTTAGTCTAAAGCTTCAGTCTAAAGAAATTAGACATGGCTAGCTAAGCTTCAGTAGGACATTGCATTCAAGAGCTAAATTGATGAGAATCAATCAGCTTTGGTGATGATAAGAACATCATCTTGAAACTCTAGAATTCATTCTTAAAAATTCTGAAAAATACCTAATCTAAGCAACAAAATGATCCGTCAGTTGTCCAAACTCAAACAATCCCCAGCAACGGTGCCAAAAACTTGGTACACGAAATTGTGATCATCAATGGCGCCATCAACATGGTACGCTCAATTGCAATCTCAACTCTTTATCACAACTTCGCACAACTAACCAGCAAGTGCACTGGGTCGTCCAAGTAATAAACCTTACGCGAGTAAGGCTCGATCCCACGGAGATTGTTGGTATGAAGCAAGCTATGGTCATCTTGTAAATCTCAGTTAGGTAGATTCAAATGGTTATGAATGATTTATGAATAAAGCATAAAATAAAGATAGAGATACTTATGTAATTCATTGGTGAGAATTTCAGATAAATGTTTGGAGATGCTTTGTCCCTTCCGTCTCTCTGCTTTCCTACTGTCTTCATCCAATCCTTCTTACTCCTTTCCATGGCAAGCTGTATGTTGGGCATCACCCTTGTCAATGGCTATAGTCACATCCTCTCAGTGAAAATGTTCAACGCGCTCTGTCACAGCACGGCTAATCATCTGTCGGTTCTCAATCAGGTTGGAATAGAATCCAGTGATTCTTTTGCGTCTGTCACTAACGCCCAGCCTTCAGGAGTTTGAAGCTCGTCATAGTCATTCAATCCTTGAATCCTACTCAGAATACCACAGACAAGGTTTAGACCTTCCAGATTCTCTTGAATGCCGCCATCAATTCTAGCTTATACCACGAAGATTCTGATTAAGGAATCCAAGAGATAATCATTCAAGCCTTGTTTGCTTGTAGAACGGAAGTGGTTGTCAGGAACGCGTTCGTAAGTGAGAATGATGATGAGCGTCACATAATCATCACATTCATCATGTTCTTGGGTGCGAATGAATATCTTAGAACAACAATAACCTGAATTGAATAGAAGAACAATAGTAATTGCATTAATACTCGAGGTACAGCAGAGCTCCACACCTTAATCTATGGTGTGTAGAAACTCCACCATTGAAAATACATAAGTGATAATAGTGATCATTGGCTTCGGCCCCAGAGAGGGAACCAGAAGAACCAAGATGAAAATACAATAGCAAAAGGTCTTATTTATAGAGAACTAGTAGCCTAGGGTTTACAGAAATGAGTAAATGATGCATAAATCCACTTCCGGGCCCACTTCGGTGTGTGCTTGGGCTGAGCATTGAAGCATTTTCGTGTAGAGACTTTTCTTGGAGTTAAACGCCAGCTTTTGTGCCAGTTTGGGCGTTTAACTCCCACTTTTGTGCCAGTTCCAGCGTTTAACGCCGGGAAGTCTTGAGCTGATTTGGAACGCCGGTTTGGGCCATCAAATCTCGGGCAAAGTATGGACTATTATATATTTCAGGAAAGCCCAGGATGTCTACTTTCCAACGCAATTGAGAGCACGCCAATTGGGCTTCTGTAGCTCCAGAAAATTCACTTCAAGTGTAGGGAGGTCAGAATTCAACAGCATCTGCAGTCCTTTTCAGTCTCTGAATCAGATTTTTGCTCAGGTCCCTCAATTTCAGCCAGAAAATACCTGAAATCACAGAAAAACACACAAACTCATAGTAAAGCTTAGAAAAGTGAATTTTAGATAAAAACTAATAAAAATATAATAAAAACTAACTAAAACATACTAAAAACATACTAAAAACAATGCCAAAAAGCGTATAAATTATCCGCTCATCATATGGGCTGTTTTGTGTACGCATACACTCCCAGAATTAGAAAATTTTACAAAGTTGCAGAAATCAGTTTTAAACCCTAAACTTTAAACGTTCATAACTTCCTCTACAAAAATTCATTTTCATCAAACTTTATATCAATTTAAAGATTTTTCAATGAAATTTAATTTAAAACAAATTTCAACAAATTTTGAAAACGGAGGCTCAAGTTATGATTCGTCAAAGTTCACTAAAAACTGGTTTTCACCAAAATTCACATGGTTCTCAACTTCCAAATTTCACAACCAAACCAAATCAAAACTACATCAAACTCTTATTCACATCAGAACTTACCCTTTTTGTATCTCAATTCACCACTCTTACCAAATTTTTACTCACATTACATAATCCTCAACTTTAATGATCAATTTATCACACTAAAACCATTTTTCAACAAACACACTCATCAATCATCATTCTATCACTATCAATCATAAAAATCAACCTCATTCAACCTTAATTTCCATCTCCAACCTCATTTATCAACATCAACCCACAATTCATCAAAACAACCAACATCATCAAATCATCATACATCATCATATAACAAATTCAACAACAGATTCAATCTAAACCTATCCTGTGGGTCACTAGCCTAAGTGTCCAGAAATATTATATATTACATAGAGAAAACCGAAACCATACCTTGGCCGATTCCTAATATGCACTAAATCTCAAAATTGAGTCCAACTCAAGCCTTCAATCACCACAATCAATCCAAAGCTCCAAATAAATGCCAACAATCACAACTTCAAGCTATATATGCACATAATTTATAACCAATCAACCTAGGGTTCATCATAATCACAATTTCACAAAGTAAAGAGTTTTCTTACCTTTTCCGATGGTGTTTGGGGTACAAACCACCATTTGCCCAACCTTAAGTACCATCTAAACAATTAAAAACACAAAAATTCATTCAAAACCATCACCTACATTTTCGGATTTTTAGGGCAGAGGAGAGGAGATGAAAATTCAAAATCTTACCAATAAAGGTTACATAGAACTAACGGGCTCAGCGAGAGCTTCACGTAGCCATTGACGGCACACAAATCGGAGTACCGTAGCTCGAGATATGGTCGATTGAAGTTGTATGTTGATAAACCACTATTTTATGGTTTACAATGTGTTTAATTGTATGGTTTTATCATGGTCTTTACCCACTTATTCATATAATTAGCATGCATTTATATTTCCTTCCTAAAATTATTACATGATTGAAAACATGCTTCTTTGGTCTTAATTTAGCTAATCTTAATCCTCTCTTATTACCATTCGATGCCTTGATCTGTATGTTAAGTGTTTCAGGCTTTATAGGGCATGAATGAGTGAGAGATTGGGAAGGAAGCTTGCAAAAATGGAAGGAACACAAGAAATTGAAGAGATGACCAGTGAGAAGTGACGCGTACGCGTCAGTGATGCGACCGCGCAGAAGAAAGGAATTCGCAGTGACCCGGCCGCATGAGTGACGCGGATGCACGGATTGGAAAAGTAGAAGCGACGCGGAGGCATGGACGATGCGCCCTCATGGAAAAGAAAAATGCCGAATGATGCGTCCGCGTGATATGCGCGATCTGTAGAATTACAAAAGTCGTTGGCAGAGATTCTGGGCCGGATTTTAACCCAGTTTTTGGCCCAGAAACACAGATTAAAGTCAGGGAACATGCAGAGACTCAAGATGCTTTCATAATTCACTTTTCATAGTTTTAGATGTAGTTTTTAGAGAGAGAGACTCTCTCGTCTCTCTTAGGATTTAGAAATTAGGATTTTTAGAAATTAGGATTTAATTCGACTCTTCATCAAGTTCAATATATCTTTTACTTTATATTTCTCTTCTACTTTGAGATACTTTAATACTTTTACTTTATCTTTGATTTATGTTGCCCAATTGGCTTATGAATCTTTTCCATGTTAGATTTTATTGCTTTTAATGTATGTTATTTGAGGTATTTCAGATCTAAGATTCTTATTTAGCTTTTTATGTTATTGGCTTTAATTGATTAACTGGAAGCTCTTGAGTTATCAACTATTCATGATTGATTGTTATGTCGGCTAATTAACTGGAATTTCACTAACTCTAGTCTTTCCTTAGGATTTGGCTAGGACTTGGGAATTCTAACCAATTGGTTCACTTGACTTTCCCTTGCTTACGCAAAGGTTAACTAAGTGGGATTAACTTCCATTCTCATAGGAGTAACTAGGATAGGACTTCCGAATTTTCATATCTTGCCAAGAGTTTATTTTATAGTCAATTATTTATTTTATTTGTCCTTTAAATTACTTGTTCCTCATCTTCAAAACCCCAATTTAAATCTTCATAACCAATAATAAGAACATACCTCCCTGCAATTCCTTGAGAAGACGACCCGAGGTTTAAATACTTCGGTTATCAATTTATTTAGGGGTTTGTTACTTGTGACAACCAAAACATTTGTAAGAAAGGTTGATTGCTTGGTTTAGTAACTATACTTACAACGAGAGTTTACTATAACTTCTAAACCATTAATCTTCAGTTCTTCAAAATGGCGCCGTTGCCGGGAAATTACAAACGTGTGCCTTATTAATGGTTATTGTAAATATTTTTCAAAAAAAAGATATTTTTCTTTTACTTGTTTACTTGTTTTCTCTCTCTTCCCTCTTATTTCTGATAGCTATTATGAATTCTCACCCCTCTCGCTTTGAGTCTAGTTCTAATTTTGTTGCAAGGAATGGAAGCTATAATAGGAATATGCATCAAGGTCAAAGCAATCAACGATGGACAGAGCCATGAGGATCTGATCAACCCTTTAGGCAACAACACCTTCCAAGATATCACAGACAAAGACCATCCTACAATGCATACCAAGCTGATAGATATGGTGGACCGCCTAGTAGCCACCAACAAGCCCCACTGTATGCTCAGAGACCATCCTCACAACATAACTTTGAACCACCACACTCACAAGCCCCTTTTCACCATTCACATCCATATGACCCCAATCCTTATTCACCACACCAACCACCATATGAACCTTTTCTCCCAACAAATGAACCCTCCTATCCACCCCAAACCTCCATGGAAACCAAACTTGCATATATCACTAGTCTCACCTCTACTCTTCAAGCACTTATATCCCGCTTGGGCCAACCCTCTACACTCGATATTCAACCCTCAAGCTCCACTGCACTTCCATCTCAACCACATAATGATCCACCCATCCCATCACCACCATCCATGGAAGAGCACCCACATCCATCAACCCAAGAGCAACATGATCCCAATGATACTACTGACATAGAACAAGAGAGAAAGGATCATCTTCGCGAAGCCATACTTCATAAGGAGCTAGATGAGGCACTAAAGGTAAAGATAGTAGAGACCTTTGCAGATGAAGGAGTAGTTGAAGGGAGTTATCATAGAAAAGAAGCCATCAAGAATGATTTTGTACTTGAAGGTGAAGAAATGGTTGAACAGGAAATCATTAAGGATGAATACGATTTCATACTTAAATACCTGGATCAAGCAAGAAATCGATTACCTTTCCAATGTTCAGACATTCAACAGACTCCCATGGCTTCATGTGGAGAATCTAATGAAGAATGCAGCACAAAGAAGACACTAGAGACTCTAGTGGACAATATAGAGCATAACTTCATACTGGAACAAGTAGAGGACGCTGTCATTATAGAAGAAGAAGAGTTGGTTGAAGATTTAGGAGATGCTGAACCTCCTAGGAAATACAGAGTCATGGAAGACCCTGTCAAGGATGTTACAATTGATGCTAAAGAGGATGTTGCACAGCCTCTAATGCAGATATCTTATGAAGAACTGGACGGAGTAACTGAAGATGCATGTTTCCTTGATGATGATAGTCACCAGTCAAGTCCTCCTAGTGATGAACTTGCACCCGCAAGTGAATTTTTTGAGACAGAAGAATCTTCCCCAAGTGAATACGAAGATGATGCAGAGGTCGACTTTTCTCAACCTCCTAATTATGACTCAAGTGATGAGGAAGATATGGAAAACTTTGACCAGGACATGGCTGGAATGGAAAAGGTTTGCAAGGAAGTGGAGGAATTCAGAGAAGAGCACAAGGGAGTGAAGCTTCCACGTTCATTCCAAACACCTCCCCCTAAGTTGCCATCATCCTTCACAACATTCAAGTGGGTAAAATTCATATCCCTTAGCTTTCTAATTCCACTTGAATATGGGCTACTGGAGACGGATGGTCAACTTAGAGCTCTTTGTGGCATTAAGAGCAAGAGGAAGATTATCAGTGGTAAGAATTGTCTTGCAAAGTTCATTATGGTTGGAAGCTCAAAGTTTAAACGCAAAGGTTGGTATAGAGCTCAGATGAATGGGTCTAGGGAGTTGTTTGGCTGCTTCAGTGAGAATTCAGACTGCTTGCCACCAGGATGGAACAATATTGCTCAACAAGAAGACGGGTGCAAAAGCAAAGTTTGGGACCCAGGAATTCAATCTAGAAATCAATACTCTTGGGGCCTTGTCACTTGCTTTAGCTTGCTTGAAGGCTTTCTGCGCCTAGTTTGGGACCCCGGAGACTGTTGGAATTCCAAACATTGGTGGAGTTTCCTGGATCAGTACAAGCATAAGCCACCATGGCAGGAAGCTCATCAAATGTCCAACTTAAGGAATTTAACTAAAATTGCTAGGTGGGAGACAACCCACCATGGTATGATCGTCCCTTTTCAGTTTTAATTCTAATATGTTTTGTTTGTTTTTGAATTTTTATTGAACCTGGAATCATGCATAGCATTCATATTAAGCATTGCACTCTGCATACTTCATAATCATAAAAAAAAAATCGCACCCGACGCGACAGCGTCGCTGACGCATCCGCGTCATTAGTGCGTTGGGAAGAAAATTAAAGTGAACAAAGAGTCACGCAAGAGCGTGGATGGAGGCATGCCTTCGGCACAAATTGATCCACGCGACCGCGTCACTGACGCGTCCGCGTCATGTGGGAAAAATGCCTCCCACGCGTCTGCGTCACCCACGCAAACACGTGTCTCAAATTCGACGTAAAAAAAGGGTGTATGGCCGAAAGTTGCGCTAGAATTGGGCTGGACTTGTGCTAGCAGCACAGGCCCTGCCACGCTTCCGCGTCAGTCCCCATAATATGGCCTATCACGCGATCGCGTCACCTACGCGGCCGTGTCACCCAAATACTTGGCAAAATGAGTTTCAAACAGAAAGTTGCGCAAGCGCGCAGCTGCCCTTGGGCTAGTAGCACGAATTCACTCACGCGACTGCGTGCCCCACGCGGCCGCGTCACTTGACAATAGCACCAACCATGTGAACGCGTCACTCACACGTTCGCGTCGCCTGCGCCGCACAGCTTATCCTGATCAGCCAAGATATCTTCGTTTTTCTTCCCCAATTCTAAATCTTTTCTTTCCCTTCTCATTTCTTTCTTCCTTCCTTTCTTTTTCTTTCTTTTTTCTTTTAATTGGTGTTGGAAATTTATTTGGGTCATTATTTCCCATATTTTGCTTATGGATTATTTGGGATTTGTTTAAATAATTATATATTATTATAAGGGTGCTTGTATGTTCTAATTAATATTTTCCATACCCGATTTACTATGCATGCTATGTGTTTGTGTAAAACCCCGTATGGCATCATGCACTTTTCTACATTATTCTATTCTACTATCCAATGCTTGCTTTTCATAAACTTCCTTTACTATTTTATTAATTAAATATAATTGTTAATACAAATGTTATTGTTAGTTTCTCACGACTAATAATACATTAAGGCTTTGATGCTTGATCTATGCTACTCATGCCCTTGCCGGCATGCTAATAAACATCTTGCATCCAATGCTCCCCATGCCTTGCTATATTTTCATTGATGAACTGATCACATGGAATCGCGACCATGTCTTTCATTCACTATTTTCCTTACTTGGCATAATTCTTACTAGTATTGCCCTCTCCCTTGCTCTATCCCTTTGACTTCATGTCCCTTTCTCTCCTCCCTTTTTCAGGCTGGCCACCAGGAAGAGTAAAGAGAAAGACTCTACAACGAGCACCGGCTGAGGAACCACAACCCCCGCTACCTGCACATCTTTGCATGCACCGAGGACGGTGCAATCTTTAACTATGTGGAGGTCGATACCGATCTCCACGGGTTAGTTAGTCCCTTTTCAACACCAATTTTTGTTTTTCATTGTTGCATTTGCATGTTTGATTGCATGTTTATTTTTTGTGCATATTTTACCACTTGGTTAAAGTAATATTTTCTTTTTTAAGAAATTTTTATAGTATTTCACTAATTTGAATAAAACTTTTTGAAAAACTTGTTTGAAAAAATTTTATTTTGGAACATCGTTTAAAGCTCGAACACACAAAACCAGTGAGATTTTGAGCCTATTTGATTGGTTGCATTTTATCAACCAATATTTTATTTTTGGTGTGTGTTCTTCTCTCTAAAATTGTGATCTTTGTCTTGCTTAATTCTATATTTTCATTGTTTGATGTATGCATGCACTGATATGATTGAGGCCTTTGTTTCACTAAGCTTACATACCCATATGGCCTTACCCTTTCATTATCCTTTGCAAACCAATTTGAGCCGAATATACCCATTTGTTCTTTACTTTAGCTCATTATTAACTCTAAGCGGAAAACAATAATGTCCTTAATTTGAATCCTTGGTTAGCTTAGACTAGTAAAAGTGCTCATGATTTGAGTGTGGGAAAGTTGGATTTGAAAATATTTGGTTTGAATAATTGGGTGTTGTATATTTTAGTGAAAAATGTGCAAAATAATAGTTGAGCACATATTATTGAATTCAATACTTTAATCATATGTATTGAGAAAAATAAAAAAATAAAAAAGAAAAAGAAAAGAGCAAATAATAAAAAGGGGACAAAATGCCCCAAAGTAAGTGTTGGTATCAATGCATATGTTCTGAACTCAAATTTAGGATGCATGAATATGTGGAAAACACAGTTAATGGAAAGTTAGATTTTGCATTCTTAAATGGATTGTATTGAGTTAGGCGGAAAGTTTATGTTAATTAAGGATTCAGATTTTAGTCCACTTGGCCAAATACAATCCTACCTTGACCCTAACCCCATTATAACCCTTAAAAGACCTCTTGATTTGTGTATTGGTGCATTAAATTTTTGTTGATTGTTAGATGAAGAGAAAGCTATAGAAAGCAAGATTAGTAGAGAATTGAGAGAATTGACCCTAGACACTTGAGAGTTAGAGTGATATACACTACCAGTAAGGGTTCAGCGCTCAATTCTATGTTCCCTGTTTCATGAGCTATCTTCTTCTTGCAAGTTATTCATATTGTATTTTGTGATTTGAATTAGTGAAATCCAGTTCATATTTGTCTTGAAGAATTTATTTACTTTTAACTAAGTAGGTAGAAATATTTTGCATGTAGTTGCATTTACATTCATAGGTTGCATTGCATGAGTCTTGCCTTTCCCTATTCATTTATTTTATCTCCTTGAGCTTAGCATGAGGACATGCTAATGATTAAGTGTGGGGAGGTTGATAAACCAGTATTTCAGGGTTTATGTTGTATTTAATTGAGTGGTTTTATCAAGCTATCAGCGACGCGACCGCGCAGAAGAAAGGAATTCGCAGTAATGCGGCCGCATGAGTGACGCGGATGCACGGATTGGAAAAGCAGAAGCGACGCGGAGGCATGGACGACGCGCCCGCATGGAAAAGAAAAATGCCGAATGACGCGTCCGCGTGAATGACGCGTTCGCGTGACGTGCGCGATCTGCAGAATTACAAAAGTCGCTGGTAGAGATTCTGGGCCAGATTTCAACCCAGTTTTCGGCCCAGAAACACAGATTAAAGTCAGGGAACATGCAGAGACTCAAGATGCTTTCATAATTCACTTTTCATAGTTTTAGATGTAGTTTTTAGAGAGAGAGAGAGGCTCTCTCTTCTCTCTTAGGATTTAGAAATTAGGATTTTTAGAAATTAGGATTTAATTCGACTCTTCATCAGGTTCAATATTTCTTTTACTTTATATTTCTCTTTTACTTTGAGATACTTTAATACTTTTACTTTATCTTTGATTTATGTTTCCCAATTGGCTTATGAATATTTTCCATGTTAGATTTTATTGCTTTGAATGTATGTTATTTGAGGTATTTCAGATCTAAGATTCTTATTTAGCTTTTTATGTTATTGGCTTTAATTGATTAACTGGAAGCTCTTGAGTTATCAACTATTCATGATTGATTGTTATGTCGGTTAATTAACTGGAATTTCACTAACTCTAGTCTTTCCTTAGGATTTGGCTAGGACTTGGGAATTCTAACCAATTGGTTCACTTGACTTTCCCTTGCTTACGCAAAGGTTAACTAAGTGGGATTAACTTCCATTCTCATAGGAGTAACTAGGATAGGACTTCCGAATTTTCATATCTTGCCAAGAGTTTATTTTATAGTCAATTATTTATTTTATTTGTCCTTTAAATTACTTGTTCCTCATCTTCAAAACCCCAATTTACAATCTTCATAACCAATAATAAGAACATACCTCCCTGCAATTCCTTGAGAAGACGACCCGAGGTTTAAATACTTCGGTTATCAATTTATTTAGGGGTTTGTTACTTGTGACAACCAAAACATTTTTAAGAAAGGTTGATTGTTTGGTTTAGTAACTATACTTACAACGAGAGTTTACTATAACTTCTAAACCATCAATCTTCAGTTCTTCATATGTGAATAGTGACTTTTCTCTCTTCTTCTCCTCTTCACTTCAGCCACTAAACCCTTGTGTGTGTGTGTGTGTGTTTGTGTGTTTGGGGCTGATGGGTTCATTAAAAAAGGGTTATATATGTTGGGCTTGGACCCAACTTTAGCCCGGTCCAACCCGTTAGCATTTTGGCCCATTTGACCCAATTTTGGGCAAAACCTTTAAAATTACTACCTGGTTTTTAATTCTAGATGTATTCCTGAGATTTTCTACTATTTTTAATTATTCTCGCATAGTACTAGACAGATCTAAGCCAGTACTTCCGGTTCATTTACCGGTTCACATTTTTTTGGGGTTTTTTCGCAGAAAATTACATTTTCCAACTGAGAAAAATCTACTGAGTCTGAATATCATATTTAAATTTTCTAATTAATATTCTAAAATTTTGAACCTATTCTGGGTAATTAAATTATTATTATTTTATGTTAACTAATCGATTAATTAATTCGCGGTTCTTACAGGTTGAGTTAGAATTTTTGAATCCTTAACCACCCCACTTTGTTTATGGCTTATTTATGGTTGTAAAGAATAATTTTAAGTTTGAATCCTTGTCAGAAGTTCTAGGATTGCCTTTGGCTTTCCTGGGACCTTATATGTTAGTTATGTGTGCACTGTTACCATGCTAAGAACTTCCGGTTCTCATACCATATATACGCTGTTGTTTTCAGATGCAGGTTGAGTGGCACCTTGATAAGCGTCTGGAGTTTATTCTGCAAGCGAAGTGTTATATTTAGGACTCTGTGTTTTGAGCTTACGTTTAGTATTCTGTACTCAGATTCTCCTCTGTATGTTTAACTTTAATTTGTCTATCTTAGAGGTCAATGTGGAGAAATAGGTTATTGTTTTGTCTGTTTTGGGTTATGTATATTTATGTAAATATTCTCCGGCCAACCTTGGCTTCCCAGGTTGAGTCTGGAGCTTGAATATTTTGTATTTTTTGATATATATATTACATTTTTTCGTACACAAGTTTTCCGTTTATGTGAGCATTGCGCCCTTTGTTTTAAACTTTCCTTCAAAGGTTCCTCGTTATAAAATTTCTTTCAACTATTACTATGTATATATTTTAATTTTTAGAACTCATAATACCTCGCCACACCTCTGCTTTACGACTCGAGCGTAAGGTTCTGTGTGGTAGAGTGTTACATGTTGTCTCCAAAGATTAGGAATGTTTAAGATCTTTAGAAAAATTTATAATTTTCTGAAGTAAGAATGCTTAAAAACTTTTAAAATAGGAGGATTTTGATGCATCCGCATCTTTAGTAATTTTTATTATGTTTTTTTTATGTTTTCTTTATGTTTTCTTTAGTTTAAATACATAAATCTCTTTCAATCCTATTAAAATAAACTATTAGTGCTACTTAACAAGTTTCATAGTGTTTTTAAGGAAATACAAGGTTTTAAAGATAAGAAACTCAAGTAGCAGAGCAAGAATAATCAAAGAGCAACAGAACAGAAGCACTAGGGAAGCAAATGGTGTGCTGGTGTGCGAATCCCCACACTCTGTACAACTGTACCAGCAAGTGCACTGGGTAGTCCAAGTAATACCTGAGTGAGTCAGGGTCGATCCTACGAGGATTGTGGTTTGAAGCAAGCTATGGTTATCTTGCAGGTCTTAGTCAGGCAAAATCAAGAGGTTATTGGTTTGACTGTTTGATAGAGTAAAAGGAATAAAGAAAAGGGTATAAAATACTTTGTGAATTTAAATGGTAATCAGTAATAGGAAGATGGTTAAGGATTGGAGTTGCTTTGTCTTTCTGAGTCAGCTCTAGTATTACTGTCTCCTTTGCTTGTGAATGATTTCTTCTATGGCAGGCTGTATGTGATCAACACCGTATGGCCACAGTCATTAATCTCCTCTGCTTCAGATCAAACACTGTATGGCTGCGGTCATCCAATCTGAACGAGGGTGAAGCTCCAGCAGTTCAGTCTCTTTGGTGATCCTACTTAAAACGCCACAGACAAGGTCGAATCTTCTGGATCAGAGAATGCTGCTCCTTTGGGTTCTAGCCTTTACCAAAGAGACCCTAATCTCTCTATAAATTGGCTGAACTGGTGTCTCAAGAAGTCCCCAACGAATTCATGGATTAGCCATCTGAGAGATGTAAAATCAAGCTGGCGGTTCGCGCTTTATAGCCATGTCATCCACATGTTCGTGTCGCTTAACTTTGGGGCAGCTATGGCAAATTATATATCATTGTGAAGCCCCAGATGTTATCCTTCCAATACAACTAGAACCGCATCATTTGGACCTCTGTAGCTCATGTTATGATCGTTTGAGTGCGAAGAGGTCAGGTTGGACAGCTTAGCAGTTTCTTCAACTTCTTGTATTCCGTCCACTTTTGCATGCTTCCTTTCCATCCTCTGAGCCATTCATGCCTTGTAATCCCTGAAATCACTTAACACCCATATTAAGGCATCGAATGATAACAAGAGAGAATTTAAATAAGAGAAAATAAAAGGCAAAGAAGCATGTTTTTAGTCATAGCACAAAATCAGGAAGGAGAATGTAAAACCATGCAAATCATATGAATAAGTGGGCAAAGGCTTGATAAAAAACACTCAATTGAGCACAAGATAAACCATAAAATAGTGGTTTATCAACCTCCCCACACTTAAACATTAGCATGTCCTCATGCTAAGCTCAAGAGAAGCTATAAGAGAGTGAAGAGGAATGATAGAATGTATGAAATGCAACCTATCTATATGAATGCAACTACATGCAAAATGTTTCTACCTACTTGGTTAAAAGTAAATAAGTTCTTCAAGACAAATATGAATCAAATTCCACTAATTCAAATTATACAATAAAAATCAAGTAAACTTGTAAGAAGATAGCTAATGAAAGCAGTGAACATAGAATCAAGCATTGAACCCTCACTGGTAGTGTATATGCACTCTAATCTCTCAAGTGTCTAGGGTCAATCACTCTATTCTTCTCTAATCATGCTTTCTAAAACTTTGTTCTTCATCTAACCAATCAACAAATATTTAATGTACCAATGCAAACATCATGAGGTCTTTTCAAGGTTGTAATGGGGCTAAGGTAAAAGTGAGGATATATGTATAAGGCTAAGTGAGCTAACAAAGTGAATCCTTGATTAGTCTAAGATCTCACCTAACATATACACTTTATATAATTTAAAATGCTTTACCTAGCTACCCCAATTTTTTCCACTTTTGTATTACACGCTCATGTATCAAACTTGTTTTTGAGTTTTGTCCCATATGCATTGATTCTTTTTATTTTGCATTTGGGGTAATATATTTTTTTTGTATTCCCTTATTTAATTACTTAATAAATTTTATTTTATTTTATTTTTATTTTTATTTTTTTTATTTTCTTATCAATGCACATGGTAATTTAATTATTTTGATTTCACATGAGCATGCTTCCCAAATTTTCAAATAACTTATTCAATTCAATTCCCTACTTTTTCTATCATCCCATGTTCCCATAAAATTGCCCACACTTAAATTATACACAATATCTATCTTAAGCTAACCAAGAATTCAACTTGGGATTTTTATTTTGTTTTTCTGCTTAAGGCTAGTAATGTGGTTATAAAACAAGAGGGGAGTAAAAAGCTCAAGGTGGCTAACAAGGGTGACATAAAAGGGTAGGCTTTATTTGGGATAAGTGAGTTAATAATCAAATATAGCCTCAATCATATACAAGCATGTACATATACTAAATAATGGACATATAGAATGGCACAAAGCAACGATTGCAATTATAGAGAAGAAAACACACAAGAATAAAAATTTATGGTTAAATAATGTAACCATGTAAATAAGCTCAAATCTCACAGGTTGTGTGTTCTTTGGCTAAAAAAACCATCTTCCAAATACAACTTTAAACAAATTTAACATATAGAAAAATTTAAAATTTTTTTTATTTAAATTAGTGAAAATTTTTTCAAAAATAGGATCTTAAAAAGAAACTTATTACTTTAACCAAGCAGTAGCTAAATGCATAAAATCAAACAAACATGCAATGCAACATGCAAATGCAACAATGAACTACAAATGAAACAATGGTGTTGAAAAGAAAAAAATAGCTAACCCATGGAGATCGGTATCGACCTCCCCACACTTAAAGATTGCACCGTCCTCGGTGCATGCTGAGATGTGCAGGTGGACAGGTTGCTCCAATTGATGCTTTTCTCCAAACATTGTACGGTAAACTTGTTCACAGTTCCAGTTAGAAACTCATCTTTTACCCGCTTGGTAGCCAGCCTGAAAGAAGAGGAAAAAGAAGAAAAAGTAACCCAGAAAAAAAATAAGAATATAAATAAAGTCTGGGTGGGTTAATGCCAAATAATGAGGGTCTCAATCACATAGTAGCTACAACATGCAAGTGAGAAAATAATAGAAGCACATGGCATGTCAACTAAATAGTAAACAAGTTAAGAAGCACTTAAAATTATGCAGGAGATATGCAACAGATGAGTAAAAAGATTGTAACACCAATGTAAAATAGCAGATATAGAAAATAAAGGGAGAAGAAGAGAAAGAAGAGAGTAAAGAGAGAAGAAGAAAAAGAATGAATAAGATGAAGAATAAAGATAATAGAAGAAAGTAAAGAAGGAAGAAGAAAGAATTAAAAAAGGGGAAAGAAAAAGATTAAGAAAAGATAAGATAGTTGGCGCTGGGATGGATAGGCTGTGCGGCGCAGGGGATGCGGACGCGCGGGGCACGTGGTCGCATGGATAGCGCTTCGAGAAAGTGATGCGAACGCGTGTGGCATGCGGACGCGTGACTCGATTTGTGCTAGTGGCGCGAGTGCAGCCTTGCGTTCGCACAACTCTCTGTTTAAATGCATTTTGCCAAAAATCTGAGTGACGCGGTCGCGTAGGGGACGCGATCGTGTGGTTGGCCTTTTTCTAAAAAATGGCGCGGACACGTGGGGCATGTGTACGCATGGCAAGGCTTGTGCTTCTAGCACGAGTCCAGCCCAATTCTAGCTCAACTTTCGGCCATACACCCTTTTACGTCAATTTTTAGGAACGCGTTCGCGTGGGTGACGCGGACGCGTGGGAGGCATTTTTCCCACATGATGCGGATGCGTAGGCAACCCGGTCGCGTGGATCAACTTGTGCCAAAGGCACGCCTCTAGCCACGCTTTCGCGTGACTCTCTGTTCAATTTATTTTCTTCCTAACACACCTATGACGCGGACGCGTCGGCGACGCGGTCGCGTTGCGTGCTCTCTTGTTTTTTTTAAGTAATGCAGTATGCAGAATGCAGAATGCAATGAATGTTATGCACAATTCCAAGTTCAATTAGAATTCAAAAATAGACCAAACTGAAAAAGGAACGATCATACCATGGTGGGTTGTCTCCCACCTAGCACTTTTAGTTAAAGTCCTTAAGTTTGGGCATTTGATGAGCTTCCTGCTATGGTGGCTTGTGCTTGAATTCGTCCATAAATCTCCACCAGTGTTTGGAATGCCAACATCCTCCGGTGTCCCAAACAAGGTACGTAAAGCCCTTAGATAAGTTCAAACAGGCTTCAAGGCTCCCGGGGTGTTGAATATCAGAATAGATTCCAGGATCCCAAACTCTACTTTTATACCCGTGTTTGTCTTGATCTACATTTTTCCAGTCAGGTGGTGAATAGTTTGAATTCTCACTACAGTGACCAAACAGCTTCTGAGATCCTTTCAATTGAGCTTGACACCAATCCTTGCACCTCAATTTGAAGTGTGAAACCTCATTGAATCTTGCGTACCAACTCTAAGTGTGAGTCATTTCCCTTTTACTCTTAAAGTTGCAGAGAGCTCTAAGCTGGCCATCTGTTTCAAGTAAACCATATTCAAGTGGAAAATTGAAGATAAAGGTCAAGGATTGTAGCCACTTGAAGTTTGTGTTGGGTGGTAATGGCCTTGGGATCAGTGTTTTCAGTGGTCTTGCAAGCTCTACTCCCTTGTGGTCTTCAGTGAATTCCTCCACTTCCTTGCAAATTTTCTCAATTTCAACCATGTCTTGATCAAAGTATTTGATATCTTCCTCATCACTCGAGTCATAATTAGGAGGTTGAGAAAAGTCGACCTCTGCATCATCTTCGTATTCACTTGGGGAAGATTCTTCTGTCTCAAAGAATTCACTTGCAGATGCAAGTTCATTGCTAAGAGAACTTGACTTGTGATCATCATCATCAAGAAAACTTGCTTCTTGGGTTATTCCGTCCAGTTCTTCATAAGATATTTGCATTGGAGGCTGTGCAACATCCTCTTTAGCATCAATCGTAACATCCTTGACGAAATTCTCCACAACTCTGGATTCAAGTGGCAGTTCGGCATCTTCTAAATCTTTAACCAACTCTTCTTCTTCTACAATGACAACTTCCTCTATTTGTTCCAGTATGAAGTTATGCTCTATACTGTCCATTGGAGCTTCTAGTGTCTTTTTCGTGCTGCGCTCTTCATTAGATTCCCCACATGAAGCCATGGGAGTCTGTTGAGTGTCTGAACGTCTGGAAGATAATTGATTTATTGCTTGCTCCAGTTGATGAAGGGTTGCATTAAATTGGTTTACTGATTCTTCGAAGCGAACCTGTGATTCTTGGCTCGATGAATGTGAACATGGTGTATAGGGGAGTGGTGATTCTTGGGAGTAATTGGATTGGTGTTGGGGCGGGTAAGGATCATGTGGTAGTGAATGGTGAAAAAAAGCTTGTGAGTGTGGTGGTTTGAAGTTATGTTGAGAGGATGGTCTTTGAGCATAGGGTGGGGCTTGTTGGTAGCTACAAGGTGGTCCACCAAATCTATCAGTTGGGTATGCATTGTAGAATGGTCTCTGTCCATGATATCTAGGAGGGTGTTGTTGCCTAAAGGGGTGATCAGATCCTCTTGGCTTCATCCATCTTTGATTGCTTAGACCTTGATGCATAGTCCTGTTATATCTTCCATTCCTTGTAACAAAATTAGAACCAAACTCAAAGCGAGAGGGGTGAGAATTCATAGTAGTTATCAGAAATAAAGGGGGAAGAGAAAAAAAAACAAATAAACAAGTAAAAGAAAAATATTTACAATAACCAATAATAAGGCACACGTTTGCAATTTCCCGGCAACGGCGCCATTTTGAAAAGAGAACTTTTGCATGGTCTAGAATTCAGAATAAATTCTCGTTGCAAGTATAGCTTCTAAACCAACAAAAGTCCTTTTTTACAAACATTTTGGTTGTCACAAGTAACAAACTCCTTTGAAATTGATAACCGAAGTATTTAAACCTCGGGTCGTCTTCTCAAGGAATTGCAGGAAAGTATGAAGTATTATTGGTTATGCAAAGGTATAATTCGGGGTTTTGAAAAAGGTTTGAATAAGAGAAATAAATTGCAAGAAATTAATAAACTAATAACTAATAAAACTCTTGGCAAGGTATGAAAACTGGAAGTCCTATCCCAGTTATCCTTATCAATTGTGATGAGAATTAGATTTTTCTCCCACTAAGTCAACCTCTAACTATGAAGGTAAGTCAAGTGGATGAAATAATTTTGATTCCTCAGGTCCTAGTCTTTCCTTGGAAAAGGCTAGAGTTATTGGAACTCGAGTTAATTTTTGAAGAATTCCAATTTTCAGTCAATAATGAGTTTGACAACTCAAGAGTTACCAATTAATCAACCAAGGCCAAAGGGAAGAAAATCTACTCGAATGAATATAATTTTGATAAAGCCAAAGCATCCATAACATATAAGTCTGAAATACCTCAATTTATATTAAATAAAGAAAATCCTAACATGAATGGCTCATAAGCCAAATAGGCAACATAAGTAATACAAGCATTAAAGTATCTGAAAATAAAAGAGAAATATAAAGTAAAAGGAATATTGAACCTGATGAAGAGTTGAAATCCTAAATCCTTTAAGAGGAATCCTAATCCTAAATCCTAAGAGAGAGGAGAGAACCTCTCTCTCTAAAAACTATATCTAAAACTATGAAAAGTGAATTATGAATGAATGATCTGATTTTGCTCCACTCCCAGCCTCTAATCTGTGTTTTCTGGGCCGAGAACTGGGCCAAAAATAGCCCAGAAGTCACTCCCAGCACTTTATGATCCGTACAGGTCACGACAAAGTGACGCGGAGGCGTCGTCCACGCGTTTGCGTGGATTGAAGTTCGCAGATGCGATGCGGACGCGTCATCCACATGTTCGCATTGCTTAACTTCAGGCAGATATGACAAATTATATATCATTGCGAAGCCTCGGATGTTATATTTCCAACGCAACTAGAACCGCGTCATTTGGACCTCTGTAGCTCAAGTTATGACCGTTTGAGTGCGAAGAGGTCAGGTTGGACAGCTTAGCAGTTTCTTCAACTTCTTGTATTCCTTCCACTTTTGCATGCTTCCTTTCCATCCTCTAAGCCATTCATGCCCTGTAATCCCTGAAATCAATTAACACCCATATCAAGGTATCGAATGATAACAAGAGAGGATTTAAATAAGAGAAAATAAAAGGCAAAGAAGCATGTTTTTAATCATAGCACAAAATCAGGAAGGAGAATGTAAAATCATGCAAATCATATGAATAAGTGGGCAAAGGCTTGATAAAAACCACTCAATTGAGCACAAGATAAACCATAAAATAGTGGTTTATCAATACATTTCTAGAAAGGCCTGGAAGTAATCTTTCCATAGATTTTAAGAATCGCTCCATTTGGACTTCTATAGCTCGAGAAATGTTTGTTTGAGTTAATGGAGCTAAAAATCTGACAGCATCTGCTATGCTTTTCTTGCCTCTGAATCATACTTTGCCAAAGCTCCTCAATTTCAGCAAGAAATTATCTGAAATCATAAATATCTGAAATTGCACAAAAACACACAAACTCATTGTAGAATCCAAAAATGTGAATTTAACACTAAAACATATGAAAACTTAATAAAAACTAAACAAAACCTACTAAAAACTATATGGAAATGATGCCAAAATGGGTATAAAATATCCACTCATCACAACACCAAACTTAAATTGTTGCTTGTCCCCAAGCAACTAAAAACACAGTAGGATAAAAAGAAAAGTAAGATACAAATAAATTTCAAAATTTCCAATGAAGCTAAGTTTCAATTAGATGAGCGGGACTTAGTAGCTTTTTGCTTCCGAATAGTTTTGGCATCTCACTATCCATTGAAACTCAGAGATGTGTGTATCCTTAGGAACTTAGAATTCAGATGATATTATTGACTCTCCTAGTTAAATTATTTTTATTCTTCAACATAGCTTTTTAGAGTCTTGGCCGTGGCCCTAAGCACTTTGTTTTCCAGTATTACCACCGGATATATAAATGTCACAGACACTTTAACTGGGTGAACCCTTTCGGATTGTGATTCAGCTTCGCTAGAATCCCCAGATAGAGGTGTCCAGAGTTCTTAAGCACACTCTTTTTGCTTTGGTTCACGACTTTAACCACTCAATTTCAAGCTTTTCACTTGACACCTTCACACCACAAGCACATGGCTAGGGACAGCTTGGTTGAGCCGCTTAGGCCAGGATTTTATTCCCTTGGGCCCTCCTATCCACTGATGCTCAAAGCCTTGGATCCTTTTACCCTTGCCTTTTGGTATAAAGGGTTATTGGCTTTTTTTACTTGCTTTTTTTTCGCATGCTTTTTTTTTCTTTTTCTTTTGCAACATGCTTTTTCTTTTGCTTTTTGATGCTTTTTCTTGCTTCAGGAATCAATTTTTGGATTTTTTAGATTATCAACAATACTTCACTTTCATCATCATTCTTTCAAGAACCAACATTCTAAAATTTCAACTTCAAATATGCACTGTTTATTCATACATTCAGAAAACAAATGCAATGCCACCACAACAAGATAATTGAACTTTTCTTATTATGAACTTAAAATTCAGGTATCTCTCAATTCTTTTCAATTAAAATTTTCTTTTAAGCAAGGTGAGATATATATGGAACATTTTACAACTTTAAGACATCAATGCAAATGATCATGCAACAAGAACAAGAGAACAGATAAAACATAATAGAAAACAGAAAAAATACAACAGGAAAGGAGATAAAGAGAACAAATCCACCTTTAATGGTGGCGGCTAGTGCTCTTCCTTGAGGATCAAATATGGTTTTTGATCTCTTCAATGTCACTCCGTTGCCTTTGTTGTTTGTCCCTCAAAGCCCTTTGTTCTTCCCTTATGGCTCTTTGATCTTTTCTTATTTCATTGAGAGTGGTGGAATATTCTTGATTCTCCACCCTCAATTGCTCCATGTTAGTGCTTAGTTCTCTGAGAAAAGTCTGCCATTGATCCTAATAGCTTTGAGGAGAAAAATACATCCCTTGAGGCGTCTGATGAGCGGATAATTTATACGCTTTTTGGCATTGTTTTTAGGTAGTTTTTAGTAAGTTCAAGCTACTTTTAGGGATGTTTTCATTAGTTTTTATGTTAAATTCACATTTCTGGACTTTACTATGAGTTTGTGTGTTTTTCTGTGATTTCAGGTAATTTCTGGCTGAAATTGAGGGACTTGAGCAAAACTCTGAAAAAGGCTGACAAAAGGACTGCTGATGCTGTTGGAATCTGACCCCCAAAACACGTTATAACTTGGCGTTCAACTCCAAGAAAAGCCTCAGCTCGTGGATAGATTAAGCTCAGTCCAAACATACACCAAGTGGACCTCGAAAGTGGATTTATGCATCAATTACTTACTCATGTAAACCCTAGTAGCTAGTTTAGTATAAATAAGACCTTTTACTAGTGTATTAGTCATCTTTTTGACCACGTTTCATCTTTGGTCTCAGTTTTGTTTTATTCTTCATCTTAGGAGGCCATTGAGCACGTTTCAGGGGACTGGCCATTCGGCCATGCCTGAACCTTTCACTTATGTATTTTCAACGGTGGAGTTTCTGCACACCATAGATTAAGGGTGTGGACTGATGCTGTACCTCGAGTTTCAATGCAATTACTACTATTTTCTATTCAGTTCGACTTATTCCTATTCTAAGATATTCGTTGCACTTCAACATGATGAATGTGATGATCCATGACACTCATCATTATTCTCACCTATGAACACGTGACTGACAACCACTTCCGTTCTACCTTAGACCAGGCGCATAGAAAGTCTAACCTTGTCTGTGGTATTTCAAGTAGGATCCCGGGAATCCGGAAAGTCTAACCTTGTCCGTGGTATTCCGAGTAGGATTCTGGTATTGAATGACTGTGACGAGCTTCAAACTCTTGAAGGCTGGGCGTGATGACAAACGCAAAAGAATCAATGGATTCTACTCTAACCTGATTGAGAACCGACAGATGATTAGCCGTGCTGTGACAGAGCATTTGGACCATTTTCACTGAGAGGATGGGATGTAGCTATCAATAAGGGTGATGCCTCCAGACGATTAGCCGTGCAGTGACAGTGCATAGGACGATTTTCCCGAGAGGATTAAAAGTAGCCATTGATGATGGTGATGCCCTACATACAGCTTGCCATGGAAAGGAGTAGGAAGGATTGGATGAATGTAATAAAAAAGTAGAGATTCGAGAAGAGCACAACATCTCCATGCGCCTATCTGAAATTCCCACTATTGATTTACATAAGTATTTCTATCCCTTTATTTTATTTTATTTATCTTTTAAATATTTAATCCAATTACATTTGACCCTATGAATTCACTTAACTGAGATTTACAAGATGACCATAGCTTGCTTCATACCAACAATCTCTGTGGGATCGACCCTTACTCACGTAAGATATTACTTGGATGACCCAATACACTTGCTGGTTAAGTTGAACGAAGTTGTGAGCTTCTCTAGCAGTGCCTGGAACTCTTGTATCACAATTTTGTCCACCAGCGTCTCAGGGATCTCATACTGAGGCGGCTGCACAGGCTCTTGTGCATGCTCTCTAGTTTGCTCCATCCTCTTTTTAGTGATGGGCTTGTCCTCCCCAATAGAGATATCTTCTTCTATGACAATTACAGCTGAATTACATAGATGACAGATGAGGTATGAGAATGCTAACCTTGCATTGGTGGAAGGATTCTCATCTATTTTGTACAATTCTTGAGGAATCACCTCATGTACTTCTACCTCACTTCAAAACATGATGCAATGGATCATGATAGCTCTGTCAATGGTCACTTCTGACTAATTGCTAGTGGGGATGATGGATCATTTCATGAATTCCAACCATCTTCTAGCCATGGGCTTAAGGTCAAGCCTTCTTAGTTGAATGGGCTTGCCTTGGGAATCTCTTTTCCACTGTGCTGCTTCCACACAGATGTCTAAGAGTACTTGATCCAATCTCTGATCAAAGTTGACTCTCCTAGTGTAAGGATGCGGATCTTCTTGCATTAAAGGTAAGTTGAACGCCAACCTCTCCCTCGGACCATGGTGCTTCAATTCCTTGGATTTGGGTTCACACTAGTGTCATGGTTTTTAGTAACCCATGCATTAGCATAGAACTCTTGTACTATTAAAATCCCAACATCTTGAATGGGATTGGTTAGGACTTTTCAACCTCTTCTCTGGATCTCTCTTTGGATTTCCAGATACTCATTCTTCTTGAGTTTGAAAGGGACCTCAGGGATCACTTTCTTCTCTGCCACTACTTCATAGAAGTGGTCTTGATGGGCTTTGTTGATGAATCTCTCCATCTCCCAATATTCTGAGGTGGTGGCTACTGCCTTTCCTTTCCTCTTTTTAGAGGATTCTCCAACCTTAGGTGCCATGAATGGGAATGGAAAGAAAAAAGCTAGGCTTTTCCAACACCAAACTTAAAACTTTGTTCGTCCTCGAGAAAAAATAAAGAAAATAGAAGAATGGAGTAGAAGAAGAAGAAGGAAAAAGAGGAAGATAGAGGGAGAGAGAGTTCTCGGCCATGGGGTGTATGAGTGTATATGAGAGTGGTGTGTATGAAAGGGTTATGAAGAGGGGTATTTATAGGATGGGGGTAGGGTTAGGTTCGGCCATGGGTGGGATAATAGGTGGGAAATTTGAGTTTAAAGTGGGTGGGGGTTAGTAGGAGTTATGATGGTTTTAGGAAAGTGGTATAGATGTGATTGGGCTAGGGTTTATAGGGAAGAGTGTATGGGAAAGTGTGAAAATGACTGGGGTAAGTGAAGATGCTGTGGGACCCACTGGTCCTAAGAGGCTAGGGATTTAAGAATTCCTACCCTTTGCACTGGTATTTGAACGCCCAGGGTCTGCTCCTTGATTGGCGTTAAACCCATGCAGAAAAAGCCAATAGCCCTTTAAACCAAAAGGCAAGTGTAAAAAGGATCCAAGGCTTTGAGCATTAATGGATAGGAGGGCTCAAGGGAATAAAATCCTGGCCTAAGCAGCTACATCAAGCTGTCCCTAATCATGTACTTATGTCATGAAGGTCCAAGTGAGAAGCTTGAGACTGAGTAGTTAAAGTCGTGATCCAAAGCAAAAAAAGTGTGCTTAAGAACTCTGGGTACCTCTAACGGGGGACTCTAGCAAAGCTAAGTCACAATTAGAAAAGGTTCACCCAGTTAGGTGTCTGTGGCATTTATGTATCTGGTGGTAATACTGGAAAACAAGATGCTTAGGGTCACGGCCAAGACTCATAAAATAGATGTGTTCAAGAATTAACATACTAAACTAGGAGAATCAATAACACTATCTGCATGCTGAGTTCTGAAGGAAGCCAATCATTCTGAGTTTCAGGGGATAAAATGAGATGCCAAAACTACTCAGAAGCAAAAAGCTATAAGCCCCGCTCATCTAATTTGAATTTGAGCTTCATTGAAGACTCTGAGATTTTATTGCACCACGATCTTCTTTTCATACTATTTTATTTGTCTAGTTGCTTGGGGACAAGCAACAGTTTAAGTTTGGTGTTGTGATGAGCGGATATTTTAGACACTTTTTGGTAGTGTTTTCATACAGTTTTTAGCATGTTTTATTCACTTTTTGTTGTATTTTTATTAATTTTTATGCAAAAAGAACATTTCTTGACTTTACTATGAGTTGGTGTGTTTTTTTGTAATTTTAGGTATTTTTTGCTGAAATTGAGGGACCTGAGCAAAAATTTGATTCAGAGGCTGAAAAAGGACTGCAGATGCTGTTGGATTTTGACCCTCCTGCACTCGAAGTGAATTTTCTAGAGTTATAGAAAGCAAAAATGGCAGAAAAGAAGAATCCCTGCAAAAAGTGCAGAAAAGTAAATATACAGAGGTAGTTCTCCCAAGTGCCAAGCTTTTCTATCGTTCAAAACTACTCCTCTTGATCTTCTAGTGAGTTCTTCAAGTCTTGGATGTGGGCTCTGAATCTTGAGTTGAAGCAGTTCTAATCTTTAGTGGGCCCAACTTGCAGAGAAGTATGAATTAGGCATGGGCATTAGTGAGATTAACGTTAAGTGACATTGTGGGTTCGAGAACGTTAGTGGCAATCACTTTTTCCACTAACGTTCCACCCTCAAATACCTCACGTTAACTTCAACGTTAGTTGCACTAACATGACCACTAACGTTGCCTTCTAAATCTTTGCTAACGTTATTGGGACTCACTTTTCCCAATAACGTTGGCTTATACCCCTTTCGCAAGCGTTATTGGGACTCACCTTTCTGTGGGACCTACTGGTCCTGAGAGGCTAGGGAATCCAAAATCCCTGCTTCTCTGTATTAGCATTTGAATGCCCAGGGGCTGCTCCATGGCTGGTGTTCAACGCCAGCAATGCTGCCCATGAGGGGCGTTGAACAGCCAGTGAGGGCTTCCTCACTAGCATTCAACTTTGACACTCCATCCAGAGTATTTTGTTTTCACTGCTGTGAGATCTGTCTCTTGACTGATGTACATGATCATGACTCTGACAACTGAAAGGAAAAAACAAAATGAAAAAAAATAAATATGGTTGAGTAAGGTTGGGTTGCCTCTCAACAAGCGCTCTTTTAACGTCACTAGCTTGACTTTACTGCACTTAACTTAGTAGCAGTGTTGAGCCTCCTGGCTCTATATCTCTTTCAAGCTAATGTTTGACCTTCTATCCATTGATAGTGAACTTTCTTTCTTTACCTTGAAGCTCTATGTGCCCGTAAGGTGATACATTAGTAATCACAAACGGTCTTGTCCAACGGGATTTAAGTTTCTTAGGAAATAGTTTGAGTCTTGAGTTGAAGAGCAGGACTTTCTGTCCTGTTTCAAAGACTCTCAAAGATAACTTCCTGTCATGCCACCTTTTTGCCTTTTCCTTGTAGATTTTGCATTTTTGAATGCATCTAAGTAGAATTCATCCAACTCATTCAGTTGGAGCAGCCGTTTCTCCCTTGCTACTTTAGCATCAAGGTTGAGGAATCTAGTAGCCCAATATGCTTTGTGTTTTATTTCCACTGGTAAATGACAGGACTTTCCATACACTAACTGATATGGTGAAGTTCCAATGGGGGTTTTGAAAGCTGTTTTGTATGCCCACAGAGCATCATCAAGCTTTCTAGCCCAATCCTTTCTAGAGGAACTTACTGTCCTCTCTAAGATTCGCTTTAGTTTTCTATTTGAGACTTCAGCTTTTCCATTCATTTGGGG
This sequence comes from Arachis duranensis, assembly GCF_000817695.3. Classification (NCBI taxonomy): domain Eukaryota; kingdom Viridiplantae; phylum Streptophyta; class Magnoliopsida; order Fabales; family Fabaceae; genus Arachis; species Arachis duranensis. Next base: position 48,683,505 of record NC_029775.3, on the reverse strand, counting down.
ATGATACGGTGTTGCCACTTTATGGTGAACTCCGTATCTGCTTAAGATAGAATCCAGCTGTCTGTTGCAGAAATGAGTTCCTCCATCACTAATTAGTGTCCTAGGGACACCAAATTTGCTGAAGAGGTTCTTTTAGAGGAACTTCATTACTACTTTGGTGTCATTGGTGGGTGTTGCTATTGCTTCAACCCATTTAATTCTCTGTGCCTCTTTTTCAGACACACAGCGTCGGATTATTCCATCCGATCATCTCGTAAAGAGATATGGTTCATCCCATAGGTAGTATTTTGCATCATGCATGAGTTTTCGGGCTTGCTGCCTGGTAAACTCCATGGGAATGAACCATTTGGCTTTGTAGTTTACAATGTCTGCAAACTAAGGTACTATTCGAATGGCATAGAGTTTCTCATATGGAAAGATTCGGATATATTAGTAGAGGGAGAAGAAGTCCCTGCCACTAGCTCAATCCAGGATAAATGATCAGCCACCAGATTTTCTGTCCCTTTTCTATCTCTAATTTTTATATCAATCTCTTGCAGGAGTAATACCCATCTTATAAGCCTGGGTTTAGAATCCTGCTTAGTGAGTAGATACTTTAGAGTAGCATGGTTAGTATAAATAATGACCTTAGATCTTACTAGGTAGGATCTGAACTTGTCAATAGCATAAACCACTGCAAGTAGCTCCTTTTCTGTAGTAGTGTAGTTTTTTTGCGCATCATTAAATACGCGACTAGCATAATAAATGACATGCAGAAGCTTGTCATGTCTCTGACCTAGGACTGCGCCAATTGCATGATCACTTGCATCACACATTAGCTCAAATGGCAAGTCCCAATTGGGTGCAGAGATGATAGAAGCAGTGACAAGCTTGGCTTTCAGAGTTTCAAAGGCATGCATGCATTCTTGGTCAAAGACAAATGGAACATCAGTAGCCAAGAGATTACACAGGGGTTTGGTGATTTTAGAAAAAATCTTTTATGAACCGCTTGTAGAATCCTACATGTCCTAGGAAACTTCTGATTGCATTGGCACTAGTAGGTGGAGGCAAGCGTTCTATCACTTCCACTTTAACTTGATCCACCTCTATCCCCTTATTTGAGATCTGATGCCCAAGAACAATGCCTTCAGTTACCATGAAGTGGAATTTCTCCAAGTTTAGAGCTAGAATTATTTTTTGGCATCTTTTCAGGACCAGGGTCAGATGATCAAGGCAGGAGTCAAATGAGTCTGGTGCACGAAATTGTGATCTCAATGGCGCCAACAACTTGGTACGCACAACTGTAATCTCAACTCTTTTTTACAACTTCGCACAACAAACTAGCAAGTGCATTGGGTCGTCCAAGTAATACCTTAAGTGAGTAATGGTCGATCCCACGGAGATTGTCGGCTTGAAGCAAGCTATGGTCATCTTGTAAATCTCAGTCAGGCGGATTCAAATGGTTATAGAGTTTTGATAATTAAAAGATAAATAAAACATAAAATAAAAATAGAGATACTTATATAATTCATTGGTGGAAATTTCAGATAAGGATTTGGAGATGCATTATTCCTTCTGAATCTCTTCTTTCCTACTATCTTCATTCAATCATTCATACTCCTTTCCATGGCAAGCTGTATGTTGGGGATCACTGTTGTCAATGGCTACCTCCCGTCCTCTCAGTGAAAATGGTCCTCTACAGTTTCTGCACAGCTAATCAACTGTCGGATTTTTCGTCTCGGATGAAAAATACCAAGCACAGCTACCGCAAGGCTAATCAGCTGTTGGTTCTCGATTATGTCAGAATAAGATCCAATGATCCTTTTGCGTCTGTCACTACGCCCCACAGTCGCGAGTTTGAAGCTCATCACAGTCATCTCTTCCCAGATCCTACTCAGAATACCACAGACAAGGTTTAGACTTTCCAGATCTTAGGAATGCTGCCAAGTGTTTCTAGCCTATACCACAAAGATCCTAATCTCAGATTCAGATCCCCCATTGTCAGAGGGAAGTCGATATGAATCGTTGATTAGAAACCCAAGAGATATACATTCAACCTTGTTTTCATATAGCACGGAAGTGTTTGTCAGGCACGCATTCATTAGTGAGAATGGTGATGAGTGTCACTTGATCATCACATTCATCATGTTCTTGTGTACGAATGGATATCTTAGAACAAGAATAAGCATGAATTGAATAGAAAACAGTAGTAATTGCATTAATACTCAAGGAACAGCAGAGCTCCACACCTTAATCTATGGTGTGTAGAAATTCCACTATTGAAAATACATAAGTGATAATGGTGTTCATTGGCTTCGGCCCCAGAGAGGGAACCAGAATAACCAAGACTTAGGTCTAAGACTAAACGTCCAAAGATGTGAGTACAATAGTAAAAAGTCCTATACTAGGATCACAGAAATGAGTAAATGATGCAGAAATCCACTTCCGGGCCCACTTGGTGTGTGCTTGGGCTGAGCATTGAAGCTTTCATGTGTAAATACTTTTCTTGGAGTTAAACGCCAGTTTTTATGCCAGTTTGGGCATTTAACTCCAGCTTGTATCCTGTTTCTGGCATTTAACGCCAGAATAGGGCAGGGAACTGGCGTTTGGACGCCAGTTTACGTCGTCAAAACTTGAGCAGAGTATGGCCTATTATATATTTCTGGAAAGCCCTGGATGTCTGCTTTCCAACGCAGCTGCGAGCGTTTCATTTGGGTTTCTGTAGCTCCAAAAAATCCATTTTGAGTGTAGGGAGGTCAGAATCCAACAATATCAGCAGTCCTTTTTCAGCCTCTGAATCAGATTTTTGCTCAGGTTCCTCAATTTCAGCCAGAAAATATTTGAAATCACAGAAAAACACACAAACTCATAGTAAAGTCCAAAACTATGAATTTTGCTTAAAAACTAATAAAAATATACTAAAAAGTAGCTAGATCCTACTAAAAACTAGCTAAAAACAATGCCAAAAAACGTATAAATTATCCGCTCATCACAACACCAAACTTAAATTGTTGCTTGTCCCCAAGCAATTGAAAATCAAATAGGATAAAAAGAAGAGAACATACAATGAATCTCACAATATCAATGAAACTTAGTCCCAATTAGATGAGCGGGGCTAGTAGCATTTTGCTTCTAAACAGTTTTGCCATCTCACTTTATCCTTTGAAATTCAGAATGATTGGCATCTATAGGAACTCAAAATTTTAGATAGTGTTATTGATTCTCCTAGTTCAGTATGTTGATTCTTGAACACAGCTACTTTATGAGTCTTGGCTGTGGCCCCTAAGCACTTTGTTTTCGAGTATTACCACCGGATACATAAATGCCACAGACATATAACTGGGTGAACCTTTTCAGATTGTGACTTAGCTTTGCTAAAGTCCCCAATTAGAGGTGTCTAGAGTTCTTAAGCACACTCTTTTTGCTTTGGATCATGACTTTAACCACTCAGTCTCAAGATTTTTCACTTGGACCTTCATGCCACAAGCACATGGTTAGGGACAGCTTGATTTAGCCGCTTAGGCCTGGATTTTATTTCCCTGGGCCCTCCTATCCATTAATGCTCAAAGTCTTGGTTCCTTTTTACCCTTGCCTTTTGGTTTAAAGGGCCATTGGCTTTTTCTGCTTGCTTTTTCTTTTTCTTTATTTTTCTTTTAATTTTTGCCACTTTTTTTTTCTTTTTCACTACTTTTTTTCTTGCTTCAAGTATCAATTTCATGATTTTTCAGATTATCAATAACATTTCTCTTTGTTCATCATTCTTTCAAGAGCCAATAATTTTAACATTTATAAACTTCACTATCAAAAATATGCACTGTTCAAGCATTCATTTAGAAAAAAAAAAGTATTGCCACCACATCAAAATAATTAAACTAATTTCAAGATAAAATTTGAAATCCAAGTACTTCTTGTTCTTTTGTAATTAGGCACATTTTTCATTTAAGAGAGGTGAAGGATTCATGGAATTATTCATAGCTTTAAGGTATAGACACTAGACACTAATGATCATGCAATGAAGACTCAAACATGGATAACACATAAAGCATCAAATTCGAAAAACAGAAAAAATAAGAATAAGAAAATTAAAGAACGGGTCCACCTTAGTGATGGCGGCTAGTTCTTTCTCTTGAAGATCCAATGGAACGCCTAAGCTCCTCTATGTCTCTTCCTTGCTTTTGTTGCTCCTCCCTCATAGCTCTTTGATCTTCTCTAATCTCATGGAGAATGAAGGAGTGCTCTTGGTGCTCCACCCTTAGTTAGTCCATGTTGTAACTCAAGCCTTCCAAAGAGGTGTTGAGTTGCTCCCAATAGTTGTGTGGAGGAAAATACATCCCTTGAGGCATCTCAGGGATTTCATGAGGAATTTCCTCATGCTCTTGTTGAGGTCCATGAGTGGGCTCTCTTGTTTGCTTCATCCTTTTATTAGTGATGGGCTTGTCCTCTTCAATGAGGATGTCTCCTTCTATGTCGATCCCAGCCAAATTGCATAGGTGACAAATGAGATTAGGGAAGGCTAACCTTGCTAAGGTGGATGACTTGTCAGCCACCTTGTAGAGTTCTAGAGGTATGATCTCATGAACTTTCACTTCCTCCCCAATCATGATACTATGGATCATGATGGCCCGATCCATAGTCACTTCAGATTAGTTGCTAGTAGGAATGATGGAGCATTGGATGAACTCCAACCATCTTCTAGCCACAGGCTTAAGGTCCGGTCTTCTCAATTGAACCGGATTACCTCTTGAGTCTCTTTTCCATTGAGCTCCTTCCACACATATGTCCATGAGGACTTGGTCCAACCTTTGATAAAAGTTAACCCTTCTAGTGTAGGAGTGTGTGTTTTCTTGCATCATTGGCAAGTGGAACGCCAACCTTACATTTTTCGGACTGAAATCTAATTATTTCCCCCAAACCATTGTAAGCCAATTCTTTGGATTCGGGTTCATACTTTGATCATGGTTCCTAGTGATCCATGCATTGGCATAGAGCTCTTGAACCATTATGATTTTGACTTGTTGAATGGGGTTGGTGAGAACTTCCCAACCTCTTCTTCAGATCTCATGTCGGATCTCCGGATACTCATTCTTCTTGAGCATGAAAGGGACCTCAGGGATCACCTTCTTCTTGGCCACAACTTCATAGAAGTTGTCTTGATGGACCTTTGAGATGAATCTCTCCATCTCCCATGACTTAGAGGTGGAAGCTTTTGCCTTCCCTTTCCTCTTTCTAGAGGTTTTTCCCGCCTTAGGTGCCATAAATGGTTATGGACAAACAAAAAGCAATGCTTTTACCATACCAAACTTAAAAGGTTTGCTCATCCTTGAGAAAAAGAAGAAAGAAAGAAGGGGAAGAAGAAGAAAATGGAGGAGATAGAGGGAGAGATAGGTTCGGCCAAGGGGGTAGGAGAGGTTTTTGGGGAAGAGATATGGAGGTGATTGGTGAAGAGAATATAGGAAAGATGATAGGATTTGATTGGTGAGTGGTGTTTTGGATAGAGTGTTATAGAGATGTGTGAAGGGGAGAGAGAGAGGTGGGGTAGGTGCGGATCCTCTGGAGTCCACAGATCCTGAGGGGTCAAGGATTTCTGATCCCTACTCCTGTTAGGTGTGCAAAATGCCCCTATTGTGCAATCCTGGCATTTAATGTCAGACTACTGCTTTTTTTGGTGTTAAACGCCAGTCTGGTGCCCATTTCATGCGTTAAACGCCAGTCTGGTGCCCATTTCTGGCGTTAAACACCCAGAATGGTGCCAAACTCGGCGTTTAACGCCCATTCTGCTACTCTTACTGGCGTTTGCTTATCCTTGAGGGTGTGCTATTTTTAATGCTGTTTTTAATTTGCTTTGATTTTTGCAATTTTTTGTGACTCCACATGATCATTAACCTAAAGAAAACATTAAATAACATAGATAAATAAAAATTGGGATGCATCCCAATAAGCACTTCTTTAATGTCAATAGCTTGACAGTGGGATCTCATGGAGCCTCACAGATAATCAGAGCATGGTTGTGGCCTCTCAACACCAAACTTAGTGTTTGGTTGTGGCCTCTCAACACCAAACTTAGAGTTTGGTTGTGGCCTCCTAACACCAAACTTTGAGTTTGAATGTGGGGGCTTTGTTTGACTCTGTATTGAGAGAAGCTTTTCATGCTTCCTCTCCATGGTTACAGAGGGAGATCCTTGAGTTTTAAACACAAGGTAGTCCTCATTCAATTGAAGGATCAACTATCCTCTGTCCACATCAATCACAGCTTTTGTTGTGGCTAGGAAAGGTCATCCAAGGATGATGGATTCATCCTCATCCTTCCCAGTGTCTAGGATTATGAAATCAGCAGGGATGTAAAAGCCTTTGACCTTTACTAGCACGTCCTCTACCTGTCTAACGTTAGGATTTTTGCTAGTAAAGAATTTTACAAAAATATAGTTGCGTTGTAAGTATAGATTCTAAACCAACAGAAAATCCCTTCGTACAAACGTTTTGGTTGTCACAAGTAACAAAATCCAATAAATTTATAAACCGAAGTATTCAAACCTCGGGTCATCTTCTCAAGGAATTTCAGGGAAGTATGATTTATTATTGGTTATGGAAAAATAGTGTTTGGGTTTGAAAGAGTTTTTAAGCAAGAGAAATACATTGTAAGAATTAATAAATTAATAACTAATAAAACTCTTGGCAATGTATGAAAACTGGAAGTCCTATCCCAGTTATCCTTATCAATTGCGATGAGAATTGGGTTTTTCTCCCACTTTGTTAACCTCTAACTACAAAGGTAAGTTAAGTGATGAATTAATTTTGATTCCTCAGGTCCTAGTCTTTCCTTGGAAAAGGCTAGAGTTATTGGAACTCGAATTAATTCTTGAAGAATTCTAATTTTTAGTCAACAATGAGTTTGACAACTCAAGAGTTACCAATTAGTCAACCAAAGCCAAGAATGTAGAAAGCTAAATTAAAATCATATATCTGAAAATATCTCAATAATGTGTATTAAATAAGAAAATCAATCCTAACATGAAAAGTTCATAAGCCAATTGGGTAACACAAATTAGATACAAATGAAAGCATCAGAGTAAATAAAAGTAGAAGAGAAACACAAATCATTGAACCTGGTATGAAGAAACAATCCTAATCCTAATAGAAATCCTAACCTAAATCCTAAGAGAGAGGAGAGAATCTCTCTCTCTAAAAACTACATCTAAAACCTAAAATTGAATTATGATATGATATGAATTCCTCCTTGTTATCTTCTTTCACTATTTCTTCAATCGCGCTGTCAACTTCAAGGGTCTCTACTACCTTCACCTTTAGTGCCTCCTCTAGCTCCTTATGAAGTATGGATTCGCGAAGATGATCCTCTCTCTGTTGTTCCATGTCAATAGTATCAGTGGGATCATGTTGCTCTTGGATTGATGGATGTTGGTGCTCTTCCATGGATGGTGGTGATGGGATGGGTGGATCATTATGTGGTTGAGATGGAAGTGCATTGGAGCTTGAGGGTTGAATACTGGGGGTATTTGGTGTTCTAATTTGGGCAGTGAGAGCTTGTATAGCAGAGTTTAGATCGGCAAATGCTTTCTCCATGGAGGTTTGGGATGGATAAGAGGGTTCATTTGTTGGGAGAAAAGGTTCATAACACGGAGGTGGTTCCTCTTGATAAGGATATGGAGATGGTGTATATTGATTGTGAGGATGGTCTCTGAGCATACGGTGGGGCTTGTTGGTAGCTACTAGGCGGTCCACCATATCTATCAGCCTGGTATGCATTGTAAAAGGTCTTTGTCTATGATATCTAGGAGGGTGTTGTTGCCTAAAGGGTTGATCAGATCCTCTTGGCTCCGTCCATCTTTGATTGCTTTGTCCTTGATGCATATTCCTGTTATAGCTTTCTCTTCCTGCAACATAGTTGTAACCAGACTCATAGCCAAAGGGGTGAGAGTTCATAGTAGTAGGAGAAAATAAAAAACAAAAACTAACAAAAAGAAAATATTTTGAAAAATATTTGATATTTTTTTTGAAAAATATTTACAATAAGCAATAATAAGGCACACGTTTGCAATTCCCTGGCAACGGCGCCATTTTGAAAAGAGGAACCTTTGCGTGGTCTAGAATTCAGAATAAATTCCCGTTGCACAAAAGTCCTTTCTTACAAACGTTTTGGTTATCACAAGTAACAAACCCCTTTAAAATTGATAACCGAGTATTTAAACCTCGGGTCGTCTTCTCAAGGAATTGCAGGGAGGTATGTTCTTATTATTGGTTATGAGTTTTGTAAATTGGGGGTTTTGAAGGTGAGGAACAAGTATGTTAAATGATAAGAAAAATAAAATAGTAATAATAAAATAAACTTTTGGCAAGGTATTAGAAATTAGAAGTCCTATCCTTATCAATTGTGATGAGAATTGGATTTTTCTCCCACTTTATTAACCTCTAACTATGAAGGTAAGTTAAGTGGATGAATTAATTTTGATTCCTCAGGTCCTAGTCTTTCCTTGGGAAAGACTAGAGTTATTGGAACTCGAATTAATTCTTGAAGAATTCCAATTTTCAGTCAACAATGAGTTTGACAACTCAAGAGTTACCAATTAATCAACTAAAGCCAAAAGGGAAGAAAATCTACTCGAATGAAAATAATTTGGATAGCGCCCAAGAATCAATAACATAAATTAAAGAAAGCAATCATAAGTCTGAAATACCTCGAATTATATTAAATAGAAAGTTAGATTGAACATAGAAATCCATAAGCCAAATTGGTAACATCAAATAATCAACTAAAGTAATAAATAAAAGTAGAAAATAAATTAAAGGAACATTGAACCTGTGATGAAGAAGTTGAAATCCTAATCCTAATCCTAATCCTAAATCCTCTCTATCTAAAAACTACATCTAAAACCTAAAATTGAATTATGATCTGATATGAATTCCTCCTCTTGAGTCTCTGCATGTTCCTTGACTTTAATCTGTGTTTCTGGGCCAAAAACTGGGTTGAAAGGCGGCTCAGAATCTCTGCTAGTGACTTTTGTAATTTTGCAGATCGAGCACGTCACACGTCCGTGTCGTCCACGCGATCGCGTCACTCAGCGTTTTTCGTACCACGCGTGCGCGTCGTCCACGCATTCGCGTCGTTTGTGCAGTTTCCAATCCGCGCGGTCGCGTCAGGCACACGAACGCGTCACTCTGATTTCTTCCATTTCACGCGGTCGCGTGAGCCATGCGACCGCGTAACTTTGTTGGTCATCTCCTCAATTCCTTGTGTTCCTTCCATTTTTGCACGCTTTCTTTTCATTCTCTAAGCCATTCCTGCCCTATGGAGCCTGAAACACTTAACACACAGATCAAGGCATCGAATGGTAATAAGAGAGGATTAAGATGAGCTAAATCAAGACCAAAGAAGCATGTTTTCAATCATAGAACTAAACAAGGAAGGAATTGTAAAATCATGTAAATCCTATGAATAAGTGGGTGAAAAGCTTGATAAAACCACTCAATTAAATACAATATAAACCATAAAATAGTGATTTATCACTGTCCGTAAGCCCTTTTCATGGATTTGTCTGCCATCTCTAATGAGAATTTGGCAGCCTGTACCTAAAAAATTCCCAGTTTCTCCATTACAGAGAGTGGCATTAAGTTTATGCCTAACCCCAGGTCACACAGAACCTTCTCAAAGGTCATGGTGCCTATGGTTATAGGGAATTAAGAATTTACCGGGATCCTATTTCTTTTGAGGTAATGTCTGCCTAACCAAGTCATTCAGTTCATTGGTGAGCAAAGGGGGTTCATCAACCCAAGTCTCATTACCAAATAACATGGCATTCAGCTACATGATTGCTCCAAGGTACTTAGCAACTTGCTCTTCAGTAATATCTTCATTCTTCTCAGAGGAAGAATATTCATCAGAGCTCATGAATTGTAAAAGGAAGGTCAAAGGAATCTCTATGGTCTCTATATGAGCCTCAGATTCCTTTGGTTTCTCAAATGGAAACTCCTTTTTGTCCAGAGGACGTCCCATAAGGTCTTCCTCATTGGGATTCACGTCCTTCTCCTCCTCCCTAGGTTCGGCCACACCAAGTAAGGTTATGGCCTTGCACTCTCTTTTTGGATTCTCTTCTGTATTGCTTGGGAGAGTACTAGGAGGAGTTTTAGTGACTCTTTTACTCAGCTGGCCCACTTGTGCCTCCAAATTTCTAATGGAGGACCTTGTTTCATTCATGAAACTGAGAGTGGCCTTAGATAGATCAGAGACTATATTTGCTAAGCTAGATGGGTTTTGCTCAGTATTCTCTGTCTGTTGCTGAGAGGATGATGGAGAAGGCTTGCTATTGCTAAACCTGTTTCTTCCACCATTATTAAAGCCTTGTTGAGGCTTTTGTTGATCTTTCCATGAGAAATTAGGATGATTTCTCCATGAGGGATTATAGGTATTTCCATAGGCTTCACCCATGTAATTCACCTCTACCATTGCAGTGTTTTCAGGATCATAAGCTTCTTCTTCAGAAGATGCTTCTTTAGTACTGTTGGATGCATTTTGCAAACCATTCAGACTCTGAGAAATCATATTGACTTGCTGAGTCAACATTTTATTCTGAGCCAATATGGCATTCAGAGCATCAATTTCAAGAACTCCCTTCCTCTAAGGCGTCCCATTATTCACAGGATTCCTTTCAGAGGTATACATGAACTGGTTATTTGCAACCATTTCAATGAGTTCTTGAGCTTCTGCAGGCATTCTCTTCAGGTGAATAGATCCACCTGTAAAATGGTCCAATGACATCTTAGACAATTCAAACAGACCATCATAAAATATATCCAGGATGGTCCATTCTTAAAGCATGTCAGAAGGACACTTTTTGGTCAGTTGCTTGTATCTTTTCCAAGCTTCAAAGAGGGATTCACCTTCTTTCTGCCTGAAGGTTTGAACATCCACTCTAAGCTTGCTCAGCTTTTAAGGAGGAAAGAATTTGGCTAAAAATGCCTTGACCAGCTTATCCCAAGAGTTCAGGCTATCTCTAGGTTGAGAGTCCAACCATGTTCTAGCTCTGTCTCTTACAGCAAAAGGGAAAAGCATAAGCTTACAGACCTCAGGATCAACTCCATTGGTCTTAACAGTATCACAGATCTACAAGAATTCAGTTAAGAACTAAAAAGGATCTTCTGATGGAAGTCCATGAAACTTGCAATTCTGTTGCATCAGAGAAACTAATTGAGGCTTTAGCTGAAAATTATTTGCTCCAATGGCAGGGAATGAGATGCTTCTTCCGTAGAAGTTGGAATTTGGTGAAGTGAAGTCACCAAGCATCTTTCTTGCATTGTTGTTATTGGGTTCGGCTGCCATATCATTTTCCTGTTCGAAAGTTTCAGTTAGGTCCTCTTTAGAGTCTGTGCTTTAGCTACTCTTAGCTTCCTCTTCAAGGTCCTTTTAGGTTTAGGATTAGCTTCAACAAGAATGTCTTTTCCCTTGTTCCTACTCATATAAAAGAGAAGAAAACAAAGAAACTATGGAATCCTCTATTTCACAGTATAGAGATTACTTTATGTGAGTAGAAGAGAAGAAGAATAAGAATGAGGAAAGAAAGAGAAAAATTCGAACTCAAAGAGAGGGAGAGGGTTCAAATTTTTTATGAGTGGAGGAGAAGTGTTAGTAAATAAATAAAATAAATAGAAGGAGAGAGGGGGGAGTTTTCGAAAATAATTAAAAGGAAAAGGAAAATATTTTTTATTTTAAAATTTAGTTAGAATTCGAAAATTAAGAGAAGAAATAGAATAAAATTAAAATTTAAAACAATTAGTTAATTAAAAGGAATTTTGAAAAAGAGTAAGGAGATTTTCGAAAATTAGAGAGAGAAAAGTAGTTAGGTGGTTTTGAAAAAGATAAGAAATAGTAAAACTAACAAAAAGTCAATTAGTTAGTTGAAAAAGATTTGAAAATTAACTTTGAAAAGATATGAAGTTAGAAAAGATTTTGAAATTGATTTTGAAAAAGATATGATTTGAAAAAATATGTTTGAAAAGATATGATTGAAAAGATATGATAAAAAAAGATTTGAAAAGCAAATTAAAAAGATTTGATTTTTAAAATTAAAATTGATTACTTGACTAACAAGAAACTAAAAGACATGATTCTAGAATTTAAAGATTGAACCTTTCTTAACAAGAAAGTAACAAACTTCAAATTTTTGAATCAATCACATTAGTTGTTAGTAAAGTTTTCGAATTTTGAAATGAAATTAAGAAAAAGATTTTGAAAATCAATTTTTAAGGTTTTTGAAAATATTAGAAAAAAATGAAAAAGATTTGATTTTTGAAAAAGATTTGAAAAGATAAGATTTTTAAAATTGAAATCTTGACTTGACTAACAAGAAACAACTTATTTTAAAAAAATTTTGACTACGTCAACCCAAAATTTCAAAAATTATGAGGAAAATAAGGGAGAGATATTTTTTATTTTTTTTTTTGAATTTAATGAGGAAAGAGAAAAATCACAAAATGACTCAACACATAAAAAATTTTGGATTAAAACAACTGATGCATGCAAAACACTATGAATGTCAAGATGAACACCAAGAACACTTTGAAGATCATGATGAACATCAAGAACTTATTTTTGAAAAATTTTCAAGAAAAGAAAACATGCAAGACACCAAACTTAGAAATTTTTCATGTTTAGACACTATGAATTCAAAAATGCATATGAAAAACAACAAAAGACACAAAACAAGAAAATATGAAGATCAAACAAGAAGACTTACCAAGAACAACTTGAAGATCATGAAGAACACCATGCATGAGTTTTCAAAAATTTTTGAGAAAAATAAAAATATGCAATTGACACCAAACTTAAAAATTGACTCTAGACTCAAACAAGAAACATAATTTTTTTTGATTTTATGATTTTGTAATTTTTTTTCAAAATTTTTTTTAGAAAAATGAAAAAGAAGAAAAAATTTTGAAAGATTTTTTACAACTTTTTGAAAATAAAATAAGAAGAAAATTACCTAATCTAAGCAACAGTATGAACCGTCAATTGTCCAAACTCAAACAATCCCCGGCAATGGCGCCAAAAACCTGGTGCACGAAATTGTGATTTCAATGGCGCCAACAACTTGGTACGCACAATTATAATCTCAAGTCTTTTTCACAACTTCGCACAACTAACCAGCAAGTGCACTGGGTCGTCGAAGTAATAAACCTTATGTGAGTAAGGGTCGATCCCATAGAGATTGTTGGCTTGAAGCAAGCTATGGTCATCTTGTAAGTCTCAGTCAGGTGGATTCAAATGGTTATGGAGTTTTAATAATTTAAAAGATAAATAAGCATAAAATAAAGATAGAGATACTTATGTAATTCATTGGTGGGAATTTCAGATGAGCGTATAGAGATGCGTTGTTCCTTCTGAATCTCTGCTTTCCTATTGCCTTCATCCAATTCTTCATACTCCTTTCTATGGCAACCTGTATGTTGGGTGTCACCATTGTCAATGGCTACTTCCCGTCCTCTCTGAAAATGGTCCTATACGGTTTCTGTACAGCTAATCAACTATCGAATTTCTCGTCTCGGATGAAAAATACCATGCACAGATATCGTATGGTTAATCAGCTGTTGGTTATCGATCGTGTAGAAATAGGACTTACTATCCTTTTGAGTCTGTCACTACGCCCTATAATCGCGAGTTTGAAGCTCGTCACAGTCATCCCATCCCATATCATACTCGGAATACCACAGACAAGGTTTAGACTTTTCGGATCTCAGGAATGCTGCCATTGGATTCTAGCCTATACCATGAAGATTCCAATCTCGGATTCAGATGCCCCATTGTCAGAGAGGAGTCGTTGTGAATCGTTGATTAGAAACCCAGAGATATACATTTAAGCTTGTTTTCATGTAGAACGGAAGTGGTTGTCAATCACGCGTTCATAAATGAGAATGGTGATGAGTGTCACATAATCATCACATTCATCATGTTCTTGTGTGCGAATGGATATCTTAGAACAAGAATAAGCATGAACTGAATAGAAAACAGTAGTACTTTGCATTAATACTCGAGGAACAGCAGAGCTCCACACCTTAATCTATGGTATGTAGAAACTCCACCGTTGAAAATACATAAGTGAAAATAGGGTAGGCATGGCCGAATGGCCATCCTCCTTGTCTAAGGACTAAACGCCCAAATAAGATCTAAGGATAAATTCCAAAAGATCCAATGTACAATAGTAAGAAGTTCTATTTATATTAAAGTAGATACTAGGGTTACAGAAATAAGTAAAGGATGCAGAAATCCACTTCCGGACCCACTTGGTGTGTGCTTGGACTGAGCATCAAAGCTTTCATGTGTAGAGACTTTTCTTGGAGTTAAACGCTAGTTTGTAACTTGTTTCTGGCGTTTGACTCTGGTTTGCAACTTGTTTCTGGCGTTTAACGCCAGAATAGGGCAGAAAGCTGGCGTTGAACGCCAGTTTTCGTCATCTAAACTTGAGCAAAGTATGAACTATTATATATTGCTGGAAAGCCCTGAATGTCTACTTTCCAACGCAATTGAGAGCGTGCCATTTGGGTTTCTGTAGCTTCAGAAAATCCACTTCGAGTGCAGGAAGGTCAGAATCTAACAACATCAGCAGTCCTTTTTCAGCCTCTGAATCAGATTTTTGCTCAGGTCCCTCAATTTCAGCCAGAAAATACCTGAAATCACAAAAAAATACACAAACTCATAGTAAAGTCCAGAAATATGATTTTTGCATAAAAACTAACAAAAATATACTAAAAACCAACTAAATAAGACTAAAAACTATGTAAAAATAATGCCAAAAAGCGTATAAATTATCCGCTCATCAACTACAGATGCTGTTGGATTCTGACCTCCCTGCACTCCAAGTGGATTTTCTGGAGCTACAGAATCCCAATTGGCACGCTCTCAATTGCGTTGGAAAGTAGACATCTTGGGCTTTTCAGCAATGTATAATAGTCCATACTTTGTTCGAGATTTGATGGCCCAAACTGGTCTAAACGCCCATCACGGACCCTTTTCTGGCGTAAAACGCCAGAACTGGCACCAAAGCTAGAGTTAAACGCCCAAACTGGCACCAAAGCTGGCGTTTAACTCCAAGGATGGCCTATGCACCTGAAAGCTTCAAAGCTCAGTCCAAGCACACACCAAGTGGGCCCCGAAAGTGGATTTCTACACTATCTACTCATTTTCTGTAAACCTAGTTTACTAGTTTAGTATAAATAAAACTTTTTACTATTGTATTAGGGTCTTCTTTTGGAACCCTTGAGCTTCATGATCATCTTTGGGGAGGCTGACCATTCGGCCATTCCTAGACCTTTTTCTCTTATGTATTTTCAATGGTGGAGTTTCTACACTTCATAGATTAAGATGAGGAGCTCTGCTGTTGCTCATGAATTAATGCATGTACTATTGTTTTTCCATCAATTCATGCCTACTTCTCCAAGATATACTCTTGTACTTAATTTAGTTAAGTCAAACTGAAGGAGTGACCCGTGACAATCACCCACTATCCTCAGTACTCACTTAGCCAAGATCCGCGTGCCTGACAACCACAAAGCGATCTACATGATGTTCAACGTAGTCATTGGATGCTAGCCAGAGTATACTCTCTTGGATCTTTGATCCACGAATTCGCATCGTCTCTCCTGACAACAGAGCATCCGACCCCGTGATTAGGATCTTCGTGGTATAGGCCAGAATCAATAGACAGCATTCCTGAGATCCGAAAAGTCTAAACCTTGTCTGTGGTATTCCGAGTAGGATCCGGGAAAGGATGACTGTGAGGAGCTTCAAATTCACGAATTTTGGGCGCAGTGACAATGTGTAAAAGGATCAATGGATCTTATTCTGACACAAGTGAGAACCGACAGATGATTAGCCCTGCGGTAGCTGTGCCTGGTATTTTTCATCCGAGATGAGAAATCCGAAAGTTGATTAGCCGTACAGAGACCGTTGATGATTGGATTTTTGATGGTATAGAATTTTACAAATGAATTCTCGTTGCAAGTATAGTTTCTAAACCAACAATAATCCTTTCATACAAAAGATTGTTTGTCACAAGTAACAAACCCCTAATTTTATAAACCGAAGTATTCAAACCTCGGGTCGTTCTCCCTAGGAATTACAATAAAGTGTCTTGTTATTGGTTATGAGTTATTTTGGGGTTTTGGATAAGAAGCATGAAAAGTAAATGGCAATGAAAATAAACTAACAACTGTAAAAGGCTCTTGGCATGGTATGAAAATTAGAAGTCATATCCTAATTATCCTTCTCAATTGTGATGAGAATTGTTCATTGCTACCACTTAGTTAACCCTTACTAAATAAAGGAAAGTCAAGTGGATGAATTGACTTGAGCCACAAGTTCTAGCCAACTCCCAAGGAAAGACTAGCTTTAGTGCACTCCAAACCAATTAGCAATCTCTCCAATTATCAATCAACTAAGGATTTCGATAACTCAAGTGTCACTAATTACTCTACCTAGGCCAAGAGGAACAAAATCTACACTAAAGCTAAAAGAGACATTTCAACAAACACATAAAGTGCAATAGAAGTAATCATTATTAAATGTAAGAATTATAGGAATCTACAACTACAAAAACAAGAGATCAACAATAGAAAAGCAAAGAAGACACATTTAGTATGAATTACCTCTTATTGAATTGGAAGAAAATGGAAGGAACAATAGTAGATCTACAACAAAAACACAAGAACAACATAAAGGAAATTATTACAACAAAGTATAAGAACAACATAAAGGAAATTACAACAAAAGAATAGAAGAAGATGAATGTAGCAACAAAAAGTTGAGAGATAGAAGTAGAAGAAGATGAATTAAAATCTAGATATAAGAACTAAACCTAATCCTAATCCTAATCCTAGAGAGAAGTGAGAGCTTCTCTCTCTAGAAACTAACTCTAACTACTAAACTATGCTAATGGTAACTAACATGTCCATCCCTCTTCAATCCTTGGCTTAAATATGATCAGAAATGAGTTGGATTGGGCCCACAAGTTTTGTAAATTCGCTAGCCACGAGTTTGCATGAAGTGAACCACGTGCACCAATGGTGCGTACGCGTACAGTGCGCGTACGCATCCTGATACATATAGCAACTATGACAAATCTTATATCGTTTCGAAGCCCCGGATGTTAGCTTTCCAACCCAACTAAAACCGCATCATTTGGACCTCTGTAGCTCAGGTTATGGTCATTTAAGTGCGAAGAGGTCAGCTTGACAGCTTTCCGGTTCTTTCATTTCTTCATGAGTTCTCCAACTTTTCATGCTTCTTTCTTCATTCCCTTGATCCAATCTTTGCCTCCTAAACCTTAAATCACCTACCAAACATATCAAGGCATCTAATGGAATCAAGGTGAATTAAATTTAACTATTTTAAGACCTAAAAAGCATGTTTTCACTCTTAAGCACAATTAAAGGAGAAGTTATAAAACCATGCTATTTCAATGGATAAATGTGGGTAAAAGGTTATAAAATCTCCTAAATCAAGCACAAGATAAACCCTACAAATGGGGTTTATCAACCTCCCCACACTTAAACCAAGCATGTCCTCATGCTTAAACCAAGAATGAAGTAAAGGGCATGGTATTTATTCAATGGAACTAACTAACTGCAATCTACCTATATGCAACTATCTAAATGAATGCAATTGCTTGGTCAAAATAAATCAGTTCCCAAGAAGCATATATGCACAAGGGCTAAGGACTAGCAAGTCTACTCCACAATTGAATTGAGCTATTAAATATTTTTACAAACTTGCATGAAAGGAGATGATCATGGGTGGAAACATGTAATTGAGCAATCGAACCCTCACCGGTAGTGTTTGCACTCTATTCGCTCAAGTGTTTAGGGTTGATTCTCTCAATTCTCTCCTAATCATGCTTTCTAAGATTTGTTTTTCTTCTAACAATCAACAATTATTTCATGCATGCATACATATATCATGAGGTCTTTTCATAGGTTGTAATGGGGCTAGGGTTAAGGTTGGATGCATATTTGGTCAAGTGAGCTTAAAATTTGAATCTTTGATAAACTTAGACTTCTCACCTAACCTACGACATCCTATACAATTTCAAAGCTAGCCTAACTACCCATTTTTCACCTTTTCACATACTCATGCATTTTCTTTTTCATTTCACAACCCTTATGCATTGATCTTATTGAGCTTCACTTTGGGGCATTTTGTCCCCTTTTTATTATTTTTCTTCTTTTTCTTTCTTTTTCTATTTTTTTTCTTTTCCATATTATTTTTTTTCTTTTCTTTTTCTTTTTATCATTTTCCTTTTTTTTATATATAAGAACATCAATGCATAAGGTTTTACATTTGATCAATATATGAGTATGTACCCAATTCTCAATATTTTCAACAAAATATAAAATACACCCTTTTATTCACCCAATGTCCCAAGTTTTCCCACTCTTGAATGATGCTTTCACACACTAGCCTAAGCTAATCAAAGATCCAAATAAGGAACAATTATTGTTTTTCACTTAAAGGCTTGTAATGTGCTAAAATAAGAACAAGTAGGTTAAGCGTAGGCTCAAATTGGCTAACAATGGAAGATAAAAGGTAAGTCTATTTGGGTAAGTAAGCTCAATGAAATGATGGCCTCAATCATATAAATACATGAATACACAAAATAATGGACATAAAGAATCAAACAAATCAAAGATTACAATCATAGAAAGAGAATAATGCACACAAGAAGCAAAATAAGTGGTTATAAGATGTAACCACACTATTAGGCTCAAATCTCACTTGCTTGTGTTCTTAGCTCAAAAACATGATCCACAATATATATAATTCAAGTAAGTTCTATGAAAAGTTTTTACTCAAATCAATTGGTGCCCTATAGATAGAATTCTTGAAAAATTTCATTATTTTGACTAAGCTTATTGTGTATATATATGCAAAAATAAAAAAATGCAAGTAAAAATCCTAAAATCCTAGAATGAAATGCAAAAGTGTTGGGATTAGAAATTTGTCACCCAAAATCGCCGATCGGTCGGACGACCTCCCCACAATTAAAAGTTTGCACCATCCTCGGTGCACTCAAAGATGAGCAAGGGGGTACGGTGAATCTCCGGATTGCTGCGTGTTCTTTCTTCCGCTTCCATGTTTGCTTGTGGTGCATTGTTCATGGAAAACAAAAATATAACACCATAAGATGAGACAATACAAAATCAAGGAAGCATACTTTGTTGGAGTGAGGTAAATCACTAGAATTGAGTGAGTGAATTAGTGTGACATTAAGAAATATTAGGTATGTGAATTCTAAATTACGCGGTTTAGAGCACACTATTAGCATAAAAGCTATGTCACAAAAGAAGCATGCACTTTACTCATTCTAGTATGCTTGAGATGCTTTAAGTGAACTTGTAAGGTAAAACAAGCATTAAAGAAGCATGAAAGCATGCAAGCTAAGCCTATAGATGCATATGTTCATGAAATACAATGCATTAAGGTAAATGCACATCATCCATCAAGAGGTTACCTATCACAAAATAAGGCTCAAATCACATGGTGGCCAAATCATGCAATTCAAAAAGAGTTACAAGCTCAAAGGCAATTCTCATCACTTGGTATTCGAAAAAGATAAGCATGAAAAACTCAAAACCAAGTAGCAAAATATAACCTCAATCATAGAATCCAACAAAGATTATCTAAAAATATTCATGCTAAAATAGCATTTAGGCAATAAGAGGCAGCAATGTATAGTAAACAAAGTCAATAATCCAACACTTATGATGAAAAGAGAGAAAATAAAATGAAAACTAAACTAAAACTAACTAATCAACTAACTAACTAACTAATAACTAACTAAAAATAAATGGTTATCGATGGTGTTTGGAAGTGTTGGATGAGGCGTAGGAGGGGGGAAGAAGAAAGGAGAAGGAAAGAAATAGAAAGAGGAAAAGAAAAGAAAAGTGGTGAAGGAAGGAAATCAGCGCGTACACGTGCATGCCGCGCGCGCGGATGGCTTATTTCGAGAGTGACGCGTACGCGTCATATACGCGTGCGCGTGAGTGGGGTTGTGCCAAAGGCACAACGTTGGCGCGGCGTAGGCATAACTCTCTGAAAAATGTATGGAATGTGGAACTTCTCAATCCACGCGTACGCACGCATGGCGCGCTCGCGTAGATGGTCGAAAAACGCTTGATGCACGCGTACGCGCGCAGTGCGCGTACGCATGGATGGTGCTCTATTTTTCAAAAAAATTTTGCTATGTTTTTGCACCAATCAAAGCATTCTAAACCTCCAAGCAACTGCCAAAACAACATAAAACCTTATTTAACATACTAAACTACCAAATATACTCAACTAACTAAACAAATCATGAAATTAGACTAATTCTACCAAATATTTACAAAAGAGAAAATGAAAAGATATTACCATGGTGGGGTGTCTCCCACCTAGCACTTTTATTTTAAGTCTTTAAGTTGGACTTATGGGGAGCTTCTCTCAAGGTGGATTTATGCTTGTACTCATCTTGGAACTTCCACCAATGCTTGGACTTCCAATAAGCTCCATCATTCAAGATTAATATCTCCAAGCTTTGATGGAGTTCTTCACAAACTATGGGCTCCCAATGTTGATCTTCATGTGTTCCTGGATCCCATATTTTCTCTTCACACCCATCTCCAAGTTGATTATCATTAATCCATGTGGGTGGTGAGCAAGGTGAATTCTCAACAAAGTGACCAAACATCCTTCTAGACCCATGTACTCTAGTTATACACCAACCTTTGCTATCAAGCTTTGGACATGTGACCATAATGAACCTAGAATGATGCTTCCAACCACTAACCATCTCCTTTTTACTCTTAAAGCCACTAATTTTTCTAAGTTGACCATCCGTCTCAAGCAAACCATATTCAAAGGGAATAACAAAGCTTAAGTATAAGGAATTTACCCACTTGAATGAGAGAATGGATGGTGGTGGCTTGGGGAGAGGTATCTCCAATGTGCTTGCAAGCTCTACTCCCTTGTTTGCTTCTTTGTCAATCTCCACCTCTTCATAAACTTCTTCATTCTCAATCCTTTGTTCATCAACTTCCTCTAACTCTTCTCCATCACTCAAGTCATAAATGGGAGGTTGAGAGAAATCTACCTCCACATCACTTTCAAATTCATTGGGAGAAGGTTTTTCAAATTCAAAGGATTCTTCACCAAGAAGATTGGATGCATGATCTTCATCACCAAGGGAACTCAATTCTTGCTTCATTATCTCCAAGTCTTCATATAGAATATGCCTCAGAGACTGTGCACATTCCTCCTCAACATCAAATTTACTCTTCTTGGAGGGATTTTCTTTGATTTTAGCTTCCCATGGAGGTTCCGCATCTCTTAAGTCTTCAACCACTTCTTCCTTTTCTTCAATAATCATAGGTTTCTCCAATTGTTCTAATACAAAATGGCATTCTTCATTTTCTACCGGAGTTTCCAATCTCTCCTTCATGCTATGCTCTTTAATTGGTTCTCCACATGTGACCATGGGTGTGCTTTGAGTGCTCAAGCATTGGGAGGCTAAAATGCTTACTACCTTGGCCAAGATAGCCATAAATTCTAGTGTCTCCCTTTGCATTTCTCCTTGCCCTTGAAGTATAAGGCTAAGGATTTCATCCATTGAGGATTGGAGTGGATAATAGGGTTCATTGTCTTGGAGAAAGGGTTCATTATAGGAAGGTGGTTCTTCTTGGTAAGGTGGTGGTGTGTATTGAGGTGGTTCTTGGGAGTAATCTTGGAATTGTGGTTCCATGTATGGCTCATATGGTTCAAAAGGTGGTTGGTATGGTGGATAAGGATTAGAGTCATATGGAGGTATTTGGTGAAAAGAGGCTTGTGAGTATGGTTAAGGGCTATGTTGAGGGTATGATTCATAGGCATATGGTGGTGGTTCTTGAAAATCACAAGGAGATTCACCATAGCCATTGGATTGGTATGCATCATAGAATGGCTCTTCTTTATAGTGCATTGGTGGAGGTTGTTGCCAAGAGGATTGATCATAAGCATAAGGCTCTTCCCACCTTTGATTATCCCATTCTTGATACACATTCTCATCAATGTCCCCATCACCTACAACATAGTTGTAACTACACTCATAGCCAAAGTGAGAATTCATGGTAGCAAGAGAAAATAAGAAACAAAAAACTAATAAGAAATAATGAAACCAAATACTATGACTAGCAAAAACTAACAAGCAATCCAAATATCAAGCTATTCACAATATTCACATATATACAATAACCAATAACACAACACCATTGCAATTCCCCGGCAACGGCGCCATTTTGATGATTGAATTT
This sequence comes from Arachis duranensis, assembly GCF_000817695.3. NCBI lineage: Eukaryota > Viridiplantae > Streptophyta > Magnoliopsida > Fabales > Fabaceae > Arachis > Arachis duranensis. Next base: position 48,661,206 of record NC_029775.3, on the reverse strand, counting down.
TTGATGGTATAGAATTTTACAAATGAATTCTCATTGCAAGTATAGTTTCTAAACCAACAATAATCCTTTCATACAAAAGATTGTTTGTCACAAGTAACAAACCCCTAATTTTATAAACCGAAGTATTCAAACCTCGGGTCGTTCTCCCTAGGAATTACAGTAAAGTGTCTTGTTATTGGTTATTAGTTATTTTGGGGTTTTGGATAAGAAGCATGAAAAGTAAATGGCAATGAAAATAAACTAACAACTGTAAAAGGCTCTTGGCATGGTATGAAAATTAGAAGTCCTATCCTAGTTATCCTTCTCAATTGTGATGAGAATTGTTCATTGCTACCACTTAGTTAACCCTTACTAAATAAAGGAAAGTCAAGTGGATGAATTGACTTGAGCCACAAGTTCTAGCCAACTCCCAAGGAAAGACTAGCTTTAGTGCACTCCAAACCAATTAGAAATCTCTCCAATTATCAATCAACAAAGGAATTAGATAACTCAAGTGTCACTAATTACTCTACCTAGGCCAAGAGGAACAAAATCTACACTAAAGCTGAAAGAGAAATTTCAACAAACACATAAAGTGCAATAGAAGTAATCATTATTAAATGCAAGAATTAAAGGAATCTACAACTACAAAAACAAGAGATCAACAATAGAAAAGCAAAGAAGACACATTTAGTATGAATTACCTCTTATTGAATTGGAAGAATGTAGAAGGAACAATACTAGATCTACAACAAAATATAAGAACAACATAAAGGAAATTACAACAAAAGAGTAGAAGAAGAAGAAGAATGTAGCAACAAAGAATTGAGAGATAGAAGTGGAAGAAAGCAAAAATTAAAACCTAGATCTAAGAACTAATCCTAATCCTAATCCTAGAGAGAAGTAAGAGCTTCTCTCTCTAGAAACTAACTCTAACTACTAAAATATGCTAATGGTAACTAACATGTCCATCCCTCTTCAATCCTTGACTTAAATATGATCAGAAATGAGTTGGATTGGGCCCACAAGGCTTGTAAATTCGCTAGCCACGAGTTTGCATGAAGTGAACCATGTGCACCAACAGCGCGTACAGTGCGCGTACGCGTCCTTATACATATAGCAACTATGGCAAATCTTATATCGTTTCGAAGCCCCGGATGTTAGCTTTCCAACCCAACTGAAACCGCATCATTTGGACTTCTGTAGCTCAGGTTATGGTCGTTTAAGTGCAAAGAGGTCGGCTTGACAGCTTTCCGGTTCTTTCATTTCTTCATGAGTTCTCCAACTTTTCATGCTTTCTTTCTTCATTCCCTTGATCCAATCTTTGCCTCCTAAACATTAAATCACTCAACAAACATATCAAGGCATCTAATGGAATCAAGGAGAATTAGATTTAGCTATTTTATGTCCTAAAAAGCATGTTTTCACTCTTAAGCACAATTAAAGGAGAAGTTATAAAACCATGCTATTTCAATGGATAAATGTGGGTAAAAGGTTATAAAATCCCCTAAATCAAGCACAAGATAAACCCTACAAATGGGGTTTATCAACCGTAGCAGGACCATTTTCACTAAGAGGATCATACAGCTTGCCATGGAAGGGGGGATGCATGATTGGATAAAGACAATAGGAAAGTAGAGGTTCAGAAGCAACAAAGCATTTCCAAATGCTTATATGAAATTCCCACCAATGAATTACATAAGTATCTCTATGTTATTTTTCGTCTTATATATCTTTTAATTATGAATACCTCATAACCATTTGAATCCGCCTGACTGAGATTTACAAGATGACGATAGCTTGCTTCAAGCTGACAATCTCCATGGAATTGACCCTTACTCACGTAAGGTATTACTTGGACGACCCAGTGCATTTGCTGGTTAGTTGTGCGGAGTTGTGAAAAGTGTGATCACAATTTTGTGCACCAAGTTTTTGGCGCCGTTGCCGGAGATTGTTCGAGTTTGGACAAATGATGGTTCATCTTGTTGCTTAGATTAGGTAATTTTATTTTATGTTTATGCTTTCTTTTATTTTAATTTTCGAAAAAAATAATAAATACAAAAAAATTAATAAAACCATAAAAAAATCATGCATTGTGTTCTTCATTGATCTTCAAGTTGTTCTTGATGATTTTCCTTGTTCTGATCTTTAAATTCTCCCGTTTTGTGTCTTTTCTTGTTTTTCATATGCATTTTCAAATCCATAGTGTCTAAATATTAAAAATTTCCAAGTTTGGTGTCTTGCATATCTTTCTTTTCTTAAAAATTTTCAAAAATATGTCCTTGATGTTCATCATGATCTTCAAAGTGTTTTTGGTGTTCATATTAACATTCAAAGTGTCCTTGCATGCATTACTTGTTTTGATCTTGCATTTTTATGTTTTATTTTATTTTGTTATTTTTCTCTCTCTTCATTAAGAATTCAAAAATAAAAAATATCTCTTTTCAAGTAAATAATACAGAGAAATGAAGATTCAGAACATACAGTAGAAGAATCACAGAAAAAAGTGCTCACTGGCAATAAAACGCCAGTAAAGAGACAATTTGGGCATTAAACGTCAGAATGGCTATCATTCTGGGCGTTTAACGCCAGTAAAGCTATGATTCTGGGCATTAAACACCAGAATGGGCAACATTCTGAGCATTTAAATGTCAGGAATGGCAGCATTCTGGGCGTTTAGAAAAACGTCCAATAAAGAAGGATTTCTGGTGTTTAACGCCAGCCAGGGTATCTGGCTGGGCGTTAAACGCCCAAAGAGGTAGCTTTCTGGGCGTTAAACACCAGAATGGATAGCATCCTGGGCATTTAATGCCAGGATGACATAAGGGAGGTAATTTCATTTCCAATTCAAATGTTTTTCAAATTTTCATATTTTAATTCATAATTTTAAAATCTTATTGATGAGCGGATAATTTATACGCTTTTTGGCATTGTTTTTAGGTAGTTTTTAGTAAGTTTGAGCTACTTTTAGGGATATTTTCATTAGTTTTTAGGTTAAATTCATATTTCTGGACTTTACTATGAGTTTGTGTGTTTTTCTATGATTTCAGGTAAATTCTGGCTGAAATTGAGGGACTTGAGCAAAACCCTGAAAAAGGCTGACAAAAGGACTGCTGATGCTGTTGGAATCTGACCTCCCTGCACTCGAAATGGATTTTCTGGAGCTACAGAACTCCAAATGGCGCGCTCTTAACGGCGTTGGAAAGTAGACATCCAGAGCTTTCCAAAAATATATAATAGTCCATACTTTATTCGGAAATTGACGACGTAACTTGGCGTTGAACGCCAAGTACATGCTGCTGTCTAGAGTTAAACGCCAGAAAAACGTCATGATCCAGAGTTGAACGCCCAAAACACGTCATAACTTGGAGTTCAACTCCAAGAAAAGCCTCAGCTCGTGGATAGATCAAGCTCAGCCCAAACATACACCAAGTGGGCCCCAGAAGTGGATTTATGCATCAATTACCTACTCATGTAAACCTTAGGAGCTAGTTTATTATAAATAGAACATTTAACTATTGTATTAGACATCTTTTGACAGTTTAATCTCTTGACTGTTTAGCCTTTGATTATTCGGTCTCTTGATCACTCAAGGAGGCTGGCCATTCGGCCATGCCTGAACCT
>NC_029775.3:48654377-48656520 GCF_000817695.3 Arachis duranensis | reverse complement strand
CATGATCTTCAAAGTGTTCTTGGTGTTCATCTTGACATTCATAGCATTCTTGCATGCATTCATTGTTTTGATCTAAAAATTTCATGCATTGAGTATTCTTGTTGTTTTTCTCTCTCATAATTAAAAATTCAAAAATAGAAAATATCTTTTCCTTATTTTCCTCCAAATTTTCGAAATTTTGGGTTGACTTGGTTAAAAATTTTTAAATTTAGTTGTTTCTCACAAGTCAAGTCAAAATTTCAATTTTAAAAATCTTATCTTTTCAAAATCTTTTTCAAAAATTATATCTTTTTCATTTTTTTTTCTATTTTTCAAAAATTCAAAAATATTTTTCAAAATATTTTCAAAATCTTTTTCTTATCTTTATATCAAATTTTCGAAAATTAGCTAACAATTAATGTGATTGATTCAAAAATTTGAAGTTTGTTACTTTCTTTTTAAGAAAGGTTCAATCTTTAAATTCTAGAATCTTATCTTTTAGTTTCTTGTTAGTTAAGTAATTAATTTTAAATTTTAAAAATTAAATCTTTTTCCAAAATATCTTTTTCTTAAAAATCTTTTTATCTTTTATCTTATCTTTTTCAAAAATTTTATCTTTTTCAAAATTTGATTTCAAAATATCTTATCTAACTTCTTATCTTCTTATCTTTTTCAAATTTTGATCTTAATATCTTTTTCAATCAACTAACTAACTTTTTGTTTGTTTCTTATCTTTTTCAAAACCACCTAACTACTTTTTCCTCTCTAATTTTTGAAAATATCTCACCCCTTTTTCAAAAATTCTTTTTAATTAACTAAGTGTTTCATGTTTTAATTTTAATACCTTTTAATTTTCAAAAATACTAACCACTTTTTCAAAATTATTTTCGAAAATTTTCTATCTCTTTTCTTATTCTATTTAATTATTTAATTACTAACACTTCTCTTCACCTCTCTCCATCCAAAAATCCGAATCCATCCTTCTCCATTCTTCTCCCTTTTCTTCTTCTACTAACATAAAGGAATCTCTATACTGTGACATAGAGGATTCCTCTTTCTTTTCTTGTTTTCTTCTCTTTCATATGAGCAGGAACAGGGAAAAGGGCACTCTTGTTGAAATTGATCCAGAACCTGAAAGGACTCTGAAGAGAAAATTAAGAGAAGCTAAATTACAACAATCCAGAAACAACCTTTCAGAAATTTTCGAACAAGAGAAGGAGATGGCAGCCGAAAATGATAATAATGCAAGGAGAATGCTTGGTGACTTCACAAAGCCAACATCCAAGTTTGATGGAAGAAGCATCTCCATTCCTGCCATTGGAGCCAATAATTTTGAGCTTAAGCCTCAACTAGTTGCCTTAATGCAACAAAACTGCAAGTTTTATGGACTTCCATCTGAAGATCCTTATCAGTTTTTAACTGAGTTCTTGCAGATCTGTGAGACTGTAAAGACGAATGGAGTTGATCCTGAAGTCTACAGACTCATGCTTTTCCCTTTTGCTGTAAGAGACAGAGCTAGAATATGGTTGGATTCACAACCTAAGGATAGCCTGGACTCCTGGGATAAGCTGGTCACTGCCTTCTTGGATAAATTCTTTCCTCCTCAAAAGATGAGCAAGCTAAGAGTGGATGTTCAAACCTTCAAACAAAAAGATGGTGAATCCCTCTATGAAGCTTGGGAAAGATACAAGCAGCTGACCAAAAGATGTCCATCTGACATGCTTTCAGAATGGACCATATTAGATATATTCTATTATGGTCTCTCTGAATTTTCGAAAATGTCATTGGATCATTTTGCAGGTGGATCTATTCACCTGAAGAAAACGCCTGAAGAGGCTCAAGAACTCATTGACATGGTTGCAAACAACCAATTTATGTACACCTCTGAGATGAATTCCGTGAATAATGGGATACCTCAAAAGAAAGGAGTTCTTGAAATTGATGCTCTGAATGCCATATTGGCTCGGAACAAAGTGTTGACTCAACAGGTCAACATGATCTCTCAAAATCTGAATGGATGGCAACATGCATCCAACAGTACTAGAGAGGCAGCTCCTGAAGAAGCTTATGATCCTGAGAACTCTGCCATGGCAGAGGTTAATTACATGGGTGAACCTTATGGAAACACCTATAACCCATCATGGAGAAATCATCCAAATTTCTC
>NC_029775.3:48654021-48654306 GCF_000817695.3 Arachis duranensis | reverse complement strand
CAATGGTGGACGCAATAGGCTGAGCAATAGCAAGCCATATCCATCATCTTCTCAGCAACAGACAGAGAATTCTGAACAAAACACCTCTAATTTAGCCAATATAGTCTCTAATCTGTCAAAGGCCACTTTCAGTTTCATGAATGAAACAAGATCCTCCATTAGAAATCTGGAGGCACAAGTGAGCCAGCTGAGTAAGAAAGTCAATGAAACTCCTCCCAGTATTCTCCCAAGTAATACAGAAGAGAATCCAAAAGGAGAGTGCAAGGCCATTGATGTGATCAATGT
>NC_029775.3:48652788-48653827 GCF_000817695.3 Arachis duranensis | reverse complement strand
TGCTGAAGACTATTCATCCTCTGAAGAGGATGAAGATGTGACTGGAGAGCAAATTGCTCAATACTTAGGAGCTATCATGAAGCTGAATGCCAAGTTGTTTGGTAATGAGACTTGGGAAAGTGAACCTCCCTTGCTCATTAGTGAACTAGATACTGGGATTCAGAAAACTCTACCTCAAAAGAAACAAGATCCTGGCAAGTTCCTAATACCTTGTACCATAGGCACCATGACTTTTGAAAAGGCTCTATGTGATCTAGGGTCAGGGATAAATCTTATGCCACTCTCTGTAATGGAGAAGCTGGGGATCATTGAGGTACAACTTGCCTTGTTCTCATTACAATTGGCAGAAAAGTCATTGAGACAAGCTTATGGAATAGTAGAGGACGTGTTAGTAAAGGTTGAAGGCCTTTACATCCCTGCTGATTTCATAATCTTAGACACTAGGAAGGAAGAGGATGATTGCATCATCCTTGGGAGACCTTTCCTAGCCACAGCAGGAGCTGTGGTAGATGTCAACAGAGGTGAATTAGTCCTTCAATTGGATGGGGACTACCTTGTGTTTAAGACACATGGCCATCCCTCTGTGACAAAAGAGAGTAAGCATGAAGAGCTTCTCTCAGTTCAGAGTCAAGAAGAGCCCACACAGTCAAACTCTAAGTTTGGTGTTGTAAGGCCACAACCAAACTCTAAGTTTGGTGTTAAGACCCCATATCCAAACTCTAAGTTTGGTGTTGGAACTATACAAACATTGACCTGATCACCTTGTGGCTCCATAAGAGCCACTGTCAAGCTATTGACATTAAAGAAGCGCTTGTTGGGAGGCAACCCAATTTTATTTATCTAATTTTTATTTTATTGTTATTTTGTGTTTTATTAGGTACATGATCATGAGGAGTCACGAAAAAATCAAAAAAATTAAAAACAGAGTCAAAAACAGAAGAAAAAAAAATTTTCACCCTGGAGGACGCACAGGCTGGCGTTCAACGCCAGAACAGAGCACCATTCTGGCGCTGAACGCCAGAAACAAGCAACATTCTGG
>NC_029775.3:48651976-48652678 GCF_000817695.3 Arachis duranensis | reverse complement strand
CAATCACCCCCTTCACCATTCACATCCATCCACTCTTCCCCATAAACCCCACCTACCTTCAAAAATTCAAAATCAATTTCCCACCCATTCCCACCCTAATAGCCGAACATACACCCTCCCCTCTCCCTATAAATACCCTTCCATTCTACTTCATTTTCACACAACACAAACCCATCTTCTCCCACTTAGCCGAACCTACCTCTCTCCCTCTCTACCTTATTCTCTTCTTCTTCTTCTTCTCTTCTTTTCTTTCTTGCTCGAGGGCGAGCAATATTTTAAGTTTGGTGTGGTAAAAGCATAAGCTTTTTGTTTTTCCATTACCATCAATGGCACCTAAGGCCGGAGTATCCTCTAGAAAAAGGGAAAGGGAAGACAAAAGCTTCCACCTCCGAGTCATGGGAGATGGAAAGATTCATCTCCAAGAGCCATCAAGACCACTTCTATGATGTTGTGGCAAAGAAGAAGGTGATCCACGAGGTCCCTTTCAAGCTCAAAAAGAATGAGTATCCAGAAATCCGACATGAGATCCGAAGAAGAGGTTGGGAAGTCCTAACCAACCCCGTGCAACAAGTCGGAATCTTAATGGTTCAAGAATTCTATGCCAATGCATGGATCACTAGGAACCATGATCAAAGTATGAACCCGAATCCAAAGAATTATCTCACCATGGTTCGGGGGAAATACTTAGATTTTAGTCCGGAG
>NC_029775.3:48651342-48651807 GCF_000817695.3 Arachis duranensis | reverse complement strand
TCCAAAGGCAAGCCAGTTCAACTAAGAAGACTGGATCTCAAGCCTGTGGCTAGAGGATGGTTGGAGTTCATTCAACGCTCCATCATTCCTACTAGCAACCGATCTGAAGTTACTGTGGATCGGGCCATCATGATTCATAACATCATGATTGGAGAGGAAGTAGAAGTTCATGAGGTCATCTCTAATGAACTCTAAAAAATAGCCGATAAGTCCTCCACCATGGCAAGGCTAGCTTTTCCTCACTTTATTTGCCATCTGTGTTACTCAGCTGGAGTTATCATAGAAGGAGATATCCCCATTGAAGAGGATAAGCCCATCACCAAGAAGAGGATGGAGCAAGCAAGAGAGAGCATGCATGGTTCTCAAGAGATGCATGAGGAAGCTCATCATCAAGAAATCCCTGAGATGCCTCAAGGGATGCACTTTCCTCCCAACAACTATTGGGAGCAAATCAACACTTCCTTA
>NC_029775.3:48650470-48651108 GCF_000817695.3 Arachis duranensis | reverse complement strand
GTTTTCGGTTTTTAATGTTGTGTTTATTTATGTTTTGTGTCTCTACTTCATGATCATTAGTATGTAGTAACCATGTCTTAAAGCTATGAATAAAATCCATTAGTCCTTCACCTCTCTTAAATGAAAAATGTTTTAATTCAAAAGAACAAGAAGTGCATGAATTTTGAATTTATCCTTGAATTTAATTTAATTATATCGATGTGGTGACAATACTTTTTGTTTTTTGAATGAATGATTGAACAGTGCATATGTCTTTTGATATTGTTGTTTATGAGTGTAAAAATTGTTGGCTCTTGAAAGAATGATGAACAAAGAGAAATGTTATTGAGGATCTGACAAATGTTATTGATGATTTGAAAAATCATGAAATTGATTCTTGAAGCAAGAAAAAGCAGTGAAAAGCAAAAGCTTGTGCGAAAAAAAAAAAGAAAAAAAAACAAATAAAAATGGCGAAAAAAAATAGAAAGAAAAAGAAAAAGCCAATAGCCCTTAAAACCAAAAGGCAAGGGAAAAAAGGATCCAAGGCTTTGAGCATCAATGGATAGGAGGGCCCAAAGAAATAAAATCCAGGCCTAAGCGGCTAAATTAAGCTGTCCCTAACCATGTGCTTGTGTCATGAAGGTCCAAGTGAAAAGCTT
>NC_029775.3:48642776-48649439 GCF_000817695.3 Arachis duranensis | reverse complement strand
CGTTGCACTTCAACTTGATGAATGTGATGATCCGTGACACTCATCATCATTCTCACCTATGAACGCGCGTGACTGACAACCACTTCCGTTCTACCTTAGGCCGGGCGCATATCTCTTAGATTCCCCAACAGAATCTTCGTGGTATAAGCTAGATAGATGGCGGCATTCATGAGGATTCGGAAAGTCTAACCTTGTCTGTGGTATTCCGAGTAGGATTCCGGTATTGAATGACTGTAATGAGCTTCAAATTCCTGAAGGCTGGGCGTGATGACAAACGCAAAAGAATCAATGGATTCTATTCCAACCTGATTGAGAACCGACAGATGATTAGCCGTGCTGTGACAGAGCATTTGGACCATTTTCACTGAGAGGATAGGATGTAGCTATCAACGAAGGGTGATGCCTCCAGACGATTAGCCGTGCAGTGACAGCGCATAGGACCATTTTCCCGAGAGGATTGAAAGTAGCCACCGATGATGGTGAAGCCCTACATACAGCTTGCCATGGAAAGGAATAAGAAGAATTGAAGGAAGAGCGAGTAATGAAGCAGAGTTTCAAGAGGAACACAGCATCTCCATACACCTATCTGAAATTCCCACTATTAATTTACATAAGTATTTCTATCCCTTTTATTTTCTTTTTATTATTAATTTTCGAAAACCCATAAACCAATTTAATCTGCCTAACTGAGATTTACAAGGTGACCATAGCTTGCTTCATACCAACAATCTCTGTGGGATCGACCCTTACTCGCGTAAGGTTTATTACTTGGACGACCCAGTACACTTGCTGGTTAGTTGAATGGAGTTGTGAATTCAACTGGTGCCACAATAATGATTTCATACAAGTACAAAAGAATATGGATCACAATTTCGTCCACCACTTATCTTTCCACATTTTCAAAAATCCTTGCTAACAATTAATATTTTGATTAAAAAAATTGCAAGTTTGTTACTTTCTTGTTAAGAAAGGTTCAATCTTTGAATTTTAGAATCATATCTTTTAATTTCTTGCTAGTCAAGTCATCAATTTTAAAAATCAAATCTTTTTCAATCATATTTTTTCAACCATATTTTTTTAAATTATATCTTTTTCAATCATATCTTTTTAAATTTTGATTTCAAAATCTTTTCTCTAACTTCTTATCTTTTCAAAATTATTTTCAAATCTTTTCAACTAATTACTATTTCAAATCTTTTTCAAAACCACCTAACCACTTTTCTACTTCCAATTTTCGAAAATCACTAATCATATTTTTTCAAAAATCTTTTTTTATTAACTAATTGTTTTCAATTCTAATTTTATTTTATTCCTTTTTCAAATTTCGAAAACTCTCTCTCTCTTCTCTCTTTCTATTTATTTCATTTAATTGCTAACAATTCTCTTCCACTTATCTAAAATCCGAACCCTCTCTCTCCCTCTGTGTTCGAATTCTTCTTATTCTCTCTCTTCCTCACTCCTCTATTATTCTTTTTTGCTGACACCTCAAGGAATCTCTATACTATGACATAGAGGATTCCACTATTCCCTTTTGTTCTCTTCTTTTTCATTTGAGTAGAAATAGGGATAAAGACATTCTTGTTGAAGTTGATCCTGAACCTAAAAGGACTCTGAAGAAGAAGCTAAGAGAAGCTAAAGCACAACACTCCGGAGAGGACCTTACAGAGAATTTCAAAAAAGAAGCTGACATGGTAGCCGAACCCAACAACAATGCTAGAGATGCAAGGAAGATGCTTGGTGACTATACTGCACCAACTTCCAACTTCTATGGAAGAAGCATCTCAATTCCTGCCATTAGAGCAAACAACTTTGAGCATAAGCCTCAATTAGTTTCTCTAATGCAGCAGAACTGCAAGTTTCATGGACTTCCATTGGAAAATTCTCATCAGTTCTTAGCTGAATTCTTGCAAATCTGTGATACTGTTAAGACCAATGGGGTTGATCCCGAGGACTACAAACTTATGCTTTTCCCCTTTGCTATAAGAGACAGAGCTAGAACATGGTTGGACTCACAACCTAGAGAAAGCCTAAACTCTTGGGACAAGTTGGTCAATGCTTTCTTGACCAAATTCTTTCCACCTCAAAAGATGAGCAAGCTTAGAGTGAAAGTCCAAACCTTCAAATATAAGAAAGGTGAATCCCTCTATGAAGCTTGGGAAAGAAACAAGCAATTAACCAAAAGGTGTCCTTCTGACGTGCTTCCAGAATGGAGCATCATATGTATATTCTATGATGGTCTGTCTGATTTATCCAAGATGTCATTGGACCACTTTGCTGGTAGATCTCTTCATCTGAAAACCCCTGTAGAAGCCCAGGAATTCATTGAGAAGATTGCATATAACTAGTTCATGTATACTTCTGAAAGAAATCCTGTGAATAATGGAATGACTCAGAAGAAAAGAGTTCCTGAGATTGATACTCTGAATGCCATATTGGCTCAGAACAAAATATTGACTCAGCAAGTCAATATGATTTCTCAGAATCTGACTGGATTGCAAGCTGCATCTGGCAGTGCTAAGGAAGCCTCCTCTGAAGGAGAAGCTTATAACCCTGAGAATCCTGCAATGGAAGAGGTGAATTACATGGGAGAATCCTATGGAAACACCTAAAATCCTTCATAGAGGAATCATCCAAATTTCTCATAGAAGGATCAACAGAAGCCTCAACAAGGCTTCAACAACAATAATGGTGGGAGAAATAAGTTTGGCAATAGCAAACCTTTTCCATCATCTTCTCAACAACGAACAGAGAATTCTGAGCAGAGCCTCTCTGGCTTAGCAAACATAGTCTCTGATCTCTCTAAAGCCACTATCAGTTTCATGAATGAAACAAGGTCCTCCATCAGAAATTAGGAGGCATAAGTGGGTCAGCTGAGTAAAAGAGTTACTGAAACTCCTCCTAGTACTCTCCCAAGCAATATAGGAGGGACTCCCAAAAGAGAGTGCAAGGCCATAACTATAACCACAATGGCCGAACCTGGAGAGAGTGAAAAGGCAGTGATTCACAGTGAGGAAGACCTCAAGGAATGTCCACTGACCAATAATAAGTTCCCTATTGAGGAACCAAAGGAATCCGAGGCTCCTACAGAGACCATAGAGATTCCACTGAACTTACCGTTGCCATTCATGAGCTCTAATGAATATTCTTCCTCTGAAGAGGGTGAAGACATTGTTGAAGAGCAAGTTGCTCAGTATCTGGGAGCAATCATGAAGCTGAATGCCAAGTTATTTGGTAATGAGACTTGGGAGGATGAACCTCCATTGCTCATCAATAAACTGAATACATGGATTCAGCAGACATTGCCTCAAAAGAAACCGAATCCCAGGAGGTTCTTAATACCTTGCACCATAGGCACCATGACCTTTGAAAAGGCTCTGTGTGACCTGGAGTCAGGTATCAACCTCATGCCACTCTCTGTAAGGAGAAACTAGAGATCTTTGGGGTAAAAGCTGCAAGAATCTCACTAGAGATTGCAGACAAATCAATGAAACATGCTTATAGACTTTTAGAGGATGTCTTAGTAAAGGTTGAAGGCCTTTACAACCCTGCTAACATCATAATCCTAGACACTGGAAAGGATGAGGATGAATCCATCATCCTTGGAAGACCCTTCCTAGCCACAGCAAGGGCTGTGATTGATGTGGACAGAGGAAAGTTAGTCCTTCAATTGAATGAGGACTACCTTGTGTTCAAGACTCGAGGATCTTCTTCTGTAAACATGGAGAAGAAGCATGAAGAGCTTTTCTCAATACAAAGTCAGACAGAGCCCCCACACTCAACTTCTAAGTTTGGTGTTGGGAGGCCACAACCATGCTCTGAGCATCTGTGAAGCTCTGTAAGAGCTTCCTGTCAAGCTATTGACATTAAAGAAGCGCTAATTGGGAGGCAACCCAATATTATTTATCTATATTAATCACTTTCTCATTTTTATTTTCTAGTGTTAGTCTATGTTTTCTTTAGGTTGATGATCATGTGGAGTCACAAAAACAGCTGCAGAATTAAAGCAAAATAAAAGATAGCATAAAAAACAGCACACCCTGGAGGACAAGCTTACTGGCATTTAGGATAGCAAATTGGGCATTTAACACCCAGTCTGGCACCATTCTCGGTGTTAAACGCCAGAAATGGCACACAGACTAGCGTTTAACGCCAAAAAAGGGTGTCTGGTGTTTGGCTGGCGTTAAACGCCAGTAAGGGTAGCAAAATGGGTGTTTAACGCCCAGTCTGGCCGCATTCTGGGCATTAAATGCCAGAACTGGCGTTTAACACCAGAAAGGGGCATTAGTCTGGCGTTTAACGCCAGAAATGCCACACAGGGGGTGTTTAAACGCTAGAAAGGTGCATGGATGAGAAATCCTTGACACCTCAAGATCTGTAGACCCCACAGAGTCCCTACCTACCAACTCACTCTCACTCCTCTTCACATTCCATAATCTCTTCACTACTGACATCCATCCACTATTTCTCATCATACAACTCACCTACCCCTACCCATTCAAATTCAATCCATCTCCCTCCAAACCCACCCATTCTTACATGGATCCCCTCTCTCTCTCTCTTACCTTATAAATACACCTCCTTCTCCTCTATTTCTTCTTCTCCTTCTCCTTTCTTTCTTCTTTTGCTCGAAGACGAGCAAACCTTTTAAGTTTGGTGTGGAAAAAAGCATTGCTTTTTGTTTTTCCATAACCATTAATGGCACCTAAGGTCGAGAAACCTCTAGGAAGAGAAAAGGGAAGGTAGCTGCTTCCACCTCCGAGTCATGAGAGATGGAGAGATTCATCTCAAAAGCCCATCACTAGAAAGAAGATGGAGCAAACAAGAGAGCCCACTCATGGACCTCAACAAGAGCATGAGGAAGTCCCTCATCAAGAAATCCCTTAAATGCCTCAAGGGATGCATTTCCCTCCACACAACTATCGGGAGCAACTCAACACCTCTTTAGGAGATTTGAGTTCCAACATGGAGCAACTAAGGATGGAGCACCAAGAGCACTCTATTATCCTCCATGAAATTATAGAGGACTAAAGAGCCATGAGGGAAGAGCAACAAAGGCAAGGAAGAGACATTGAGGAGCTCAAGCACTCCAAAGGATCTTCAAGAGGAAGAACTAGCCGCCATCACTAAGGTGGACCCGTTCTTTAATTTCCTTGCTCTTATTTTTCTGTTTTTCGGTTTATATGCTTTATGTTTTGTCTATGTTTGTGTCTTTATTACATGATCATTAGTGTCTAGTGTCTATGCCTTGAAGCTATGAATGTCCCATGAATCCTTCACCTTTCTTAAATGAAAAATGTTTCTAATCGCAAAAGAACAAGAAGTACATGAATTTCGAATTCTATCTTGAAATTAGTTTAATTATTTTGATGTGGTGGTAATACTTTTTGTTTTCTGAATGAATGCTTGAACAGTGCATATTTTTTATAGTGAAGTTTATGAATGTTAAAATTGTTGGCTCTTGAAAGAATAATGAAAAAAGAGAAATGTTATTGATAATCTGAAAAATCATAAAATTGATTCTTGAAGCACGAAAAAGTAGTGAAAAATACAAAGCTTGCGAAAAAAAAGGGGCGAAAAAAATTAAGAAAAAAAGAAAAAGAAAAAGCAAGTAGAAAAAGCCAATAGCTCTTTAAACCAAAATGCAAGAGCAAAAAGCCAGTAACCCTTTAAACTAAAAGGCAAGGGTAAAAAGAATCCAAGGCTTTGAGCATTAATGGATAGGAGGGCCCAAAGGAATAAAATCCAAACCTAACCGGCTAAATCAAGCTGTCCCTAACCATGTGCTTGTGTCATGAAGATCCAAGTGAAAAGCTTGAGACTGAGTGGTTAAAATTGTGATCCAAAGCAAAAAGAGTGTGTTTAGAAACTCTGGACACCTCTAACTGGGGACTCTAGCAAAGCTGAGTCACAATCTGAAAAGGTTCACCCAGTTATGTGTCTGTGGCATTTATGTATTCGGTGGTAATACTGGAAAACAAGATTCTTAGGGTCACGGCCAAGACTCATAAGTAGCTGTGTTTAAGAATCAACATACTGAACTAGGAGAATCAATAACACTATCTGAATTCTGAGTTCCTATGGATGCTGGTGCACGAAATTGTGATCATCAATGGTGCCATCAACATGGTACGCACAATTTTAATCTCAACTCTTTATCACAACTTCGCACAACTAACCAGCAAGTGTACTGGGTCGTCCAAGTAATAAACCTTACGCGAGTAAGGGTCGATCCCACGGAGATTGTTGGTATGAAGCAAGCTATGGTCACCTTGTAAATCCTAGTCAGGCAAACTCAAATGGGTATGGTGATAAACGCATAAAACATAAAGATAAAGATACTTATGTAATTCATTGGTGAGAATTTCAGATAAGCGTATGGAGATGCTTTGTCCCTTCTGTCTCTCTGCTTTCCTACTGTCTTCATCCAATCCTTCTTACTCCTTTCCATGGCAAGCTGTATGTAGGGTTTTACCGTTGTCAGTGGCTACCTCCCATCCTCTCAGTGAAAATGTTCAACGCACCCTGTCACGGCACGGCTATTCAGCTGTCGGTTCTCGATCATGTCGGAATATAATCCAGTGGTTCTTTTGCGTCTGTCACTAACGCCCCACAATCGCGAGTTTGAAGCTCGTCACAGTCATTCAATCATTGAATCCTACTCAG
>NC_029775.3:48641504-48642483 GCF_000817695.3 Arachis duranensis | reverse complement strand
CAATAATAATTGCATTAATACTCGAGGTACAGCAGAGCTCCACACCTTAATCTATGGTGTGTAGAAACTCCACCATTGAAAATACATAAGAACAAAAGTGATCATTGGCTTTGGTCCCAGAGAGGGAACCAGAAGAACCAAGATCTGATCTAAGAACTAGACGTCCAAAGATGAAAATACAATAGCAAAAGATCCTATTTGTAGAGAACTAGTAGCCTAGGGTTTACAAAGATGAGTAAATTACATAAAAATCCACTTCCGGGCCCACTTGGTGTGTGCCTGGGCTGAGAATTGAAGCATTTTCATGTAGAGACTTCTCTTGGAGTTAAACGCCAGCTTTTGTGCCAGTTTGGGCGTTTAACTCCCATTCTTGTGCCAGTTCCGGCGTTTAACGCCGGGCAGTTTTGAGCTGATTTGAAATGCTAGTTTGGGCCATCAAATCTTGGGCAAAGTATGGACTATTATCTATTGCTGGAAAGCCCAGGATGTCTACTTTTCAATGCCGTTGAGAGCGCGCCAATTGGGCTTCTGTAGCTCCAGAAAATCCACTTCGAATGCAGGGAGGTCAGAATCCAACAGCATTTGTAGTCCTTTTCATCCTCTGAATCAGATTTTTGCTCAGGTCCCTCAATTTCAGCCAGAAAATACCTGAAATCACAGAAAAACACAAAAAATCATAGTAAAGTCCAGAAAAGTGAATTTTAACTAAAAACTAACTAAAATATACTAAAAACATACTAAAAACAATGCCAAAAAGCGTATAAATTATCCGCTCATCACAACACCAAACCTTTCTTTCTTTTTTTTTTCGTTTTTCTCTCTCATTTTCATTTTTTTTGTATTCACTGCTTTTTCTTGCTTCAAGAATCATTTTTATGATTTTTCAGATCCTCAGTAACATGTCTACTTTTTCATCATTCTTTCAAGAGCCAACATTCATGAACCACAAATTCAAGATACATATGCACTGTTTAAGCAT
>NC_029775.3:48637502-48641337 GCF_000817695.3 Arachis duranensis | reverse complement strand
GATTCATAAGTTTAAGGCATAGACACTAAGACACTAATGATCAAAAGACACAGACATAGATAAACATAAGCATTATTTTTCGAAAAACAGAAAAATAAAGAACAAGGAGATTAAAGAACGGGTCCACCTTAGTGATGGCGGCTTGTTCTTCCTCTTGAAGATCTTATGGAGTGCTTGAGCTCCTCAATGTCTCTTCCTTGCCTTTGTTGCTCCTCTCTCATGATTCTTTGATCTTCTCTAATTTCATGGAGGAGGATGGAATGTTCTTGGTGCTCCCCCTTTAGTTGTCCCATGTTGGAACTCAATTCTCCTAGGGAGGTATTGATTTGCTCCCAATAGTTTTGTGGAGGAAAGTGCATCCCTTGAGGCATCTCAGGGATTTCATGATGAGTGGGATCTCTTGTTTGCTCCATCCTTTTCTTAGTGATGGGCTTGTCCTCATCCATGGGGGTGTCTCCCTCTATGTCAATTCCAACTGAATAACAGAGGTGACAAATGAGATGAGGAAAGGCTAACCTTGCCAAGGTGGAGGACTTGTCAGCCACCTTGTAGAGTTCTATAGGTATGATCTCATGAACTTCCACTTCCTCCCCAAGCATGATACTATAGATCATGATGGCCTGATCCACAGTCACTTCAGATCGGTTGCTAGTAGGAATGATGGAGCGTTGGATGAACTCCAACCATCCTCTAGCTACAGGCTTAAGGTCCAGTCTTCTCAATTGAACCGGCTTGCCTTTTGAGTCTCTTTTCCATTGAGCTCCTTCTATACATGTGTCCACAAGGACTTGGTCCAACCTTTAATCAAAGTTGACCCTTCTAGTGTAGGGACGTGCATCTTCTTGCATTATAGGCAAGTTGAACGCCAACCTTACGTTCTCCGGACTGAAATCTAAGCATTTCACCCTAACTATTGTCAGATAATTCTTTGGATTCGGGTTCATACTTTGATCATGGTTCCTAGTGATCCATGAATTGGCATAGAACTCTTGAACCATTAAGATTCCGACTTGTTGCATGGGGTTGGTGAGAACTTCCCAACCTCTTCTTCAGATTTCATGTCAGATCTCCAGATACTCATTCTTCTTGAGCATGAAAGGGACCTCAGGGATCACCATCTTCTTGGCCACAACTTCATAGAAGTGGTCTTGATGGACTTTTGAGATGAATCTCTCCATCTCTCATGACTCGGAGGTGGAAGCTTTTGTCTTCCCTTTCGTCTTTCTAGAGCTTTCTCCGGCCTTGGGTGCCATCAATGGTTATGAAAAAACAAAAAATGTTGTGTGAAAATGAAGGAGTGAAGATGGGTTTATATAGGAGTGGAGAGAGGGGTAGGGTTCGGCTATGGGATGGTGGGTTTGGGAGGGAAAGTGGTTTGAATGGTGAGGTAGATGGGGTTTTATGAAGGATGGATGTGAGTGGTGAAGAGAAAGATGGAGTTTGATAGGTGAAGGGTTTTTGGGGAAGAGGTGTTGAGGTGATTGGTGAATGGGTGAAGAAGAGAGAGAGTGGTGGGGTAGGTGGGGATCCTGTGGGTTCCACAGAGCCTAAGGTGTCAAGGAAAATTCATCCCTGCACCAAGTGGCGAGCAAAAATGCTCTTTATGCCAATTATGGCGTTAAACGCCGGGCTGGTGCCCATTTCTGGCGTTTAACGCCAGCTTCCTGCCCTTTCCTGGCATTTAACGCCAGTCTGGTGCCCCTTTCTGGCGTTAAACGCCCAGAATGGTGCCAGACTAGGAGTTAAATGCCCATTTGCTAGCTTCACTGGCGTTTAAACGCCAGCAAGTTCTCCTCCAGGGTGTGCTATTTTTCTTTCTATTTTTCATTCTATTTTTGCTTTTTCAACTGATTTTGTGACTTCTCATGATCATCAACCTACAGAAAACATAAAATAACAAAGAAAAATAGATAAATATAATATTGGGTTGCCTCCCAACAAGCGCTTCTTTAATGTCAGTAGCTTGACAGAGGGCTCTCATGGAGCCTCACAGATACTCAGAGCAATGTTGGAACCTCCCAACACCAAACTTAGAGTTTGAATGTGGGGGTTCAACACCAAACTTAGAAGTTGGTTGTGGCCTCCCAACACCAAACTTAGAGTTTGACTGTGGGGGCTCTGTTTGACTCTGTTTTGAGAGAAGCTCTTCATGCTTCCACTCCATGGTTACAGAGGGATATCCTTGAGCCTTAAACACAAGGGATTCTTCATTCACTTGAATGATCAATTCTCCTCTGTCCACATCAATCACAGCCTTTGCTATGGCTATGAAGGGTCTGCCAAGGATGATGGATTCATCCATGCACTTCCCAGTCTCTAGGACTATGAAATCAGCAGGGATGTAATGGTCTTCAATCTTTACCAGAACATCCTCTACAAGACCATAAGCTTGTTTTCTTGAATTGTCTGCCATCTCTAGTGAGATTCTTGCAGCTTGTACCTCAAAGATCCCTAGATTCTCCATTACCGAGAGAGGCATGAGGTTTATGCTTGACCCTAGGTCACACAGAGCCTTCTTAAAGGTCATGGTGCCTATGGTACAAGGTATTGAAAACTTCCTAGGATCCTGTCTCTTTTGAGGTAGTTTCTGCCTAGACAAGTCATCCAGTTCTTTAGTGAGCAAAGGAGGTTCGTTCTCCCAAGTCTCATTACCAAATAACTTGTCATTTAGCTTCATGATTGCTCCAAGGTACTTGGAAACTTGCTCTTCAGTGACATCTTCATCCTCTTCAGAGGAAGAATACTCATCAGAGCTCATGAATGGCAGAAGTAAATTCAATGGAATCTCTATGGTCTCAGTGTGAGCCTCAGATTCCCATTGTTCCTCATTAGGGAACTCATTGGAGGCCAGTGAACGTCCATTGAAGTCTTCCTCAGTGGCGTTCACTGCCTCTCCCTCCTCTCCAAATTTGGCCATGTTGATGACCTTGCACTCTCCTTTTGGATTTTCTTCTGTATTGCTTGGAAGAGTACCAGGAGGGAGTTCAGTAATTTTCTTACTCAGCTGACCCACTTGTGCCTCCAAGTTTCTAATGGAGGACCTTGTTTCAGTCATGAAACTCTGGGTGGTTTTGATTAGATCAGAGACCATGGTTGCTAAGTCAGAGTGGTTCTGCTTAGAATTCTCTGTCTGTTGCTGAGAAGATGATGGAAAAGACTTGCCATTGCAAAACCTGTTTCTTCCACCATTATTGTTGTTGAAACCTTGTTGAGGTCTCTGTTGATCCTTCCATGAAAGATTTGGATGATTTCTCCATGAAGGATTATAGGTGTTTCCATAGGGTTCTCCCATGTAATTCACCTCTTCCATTGAAGGGTTCTCAGGATCATAAGCTTCTTCTTCAGATGAAGCATCCTTAGTACTGCCTGGTGCAGCTTGCATTAGATGAAGAGATCCTTCAGCAGAGCTGTCTAATGACATCTTGGACAGTTCAGACAGACCATCATAGAAAATACCTATGATGCTCCATTCAAAAAGCATGTCAGAGGGACACTTTCTGATTAATTGTTTGTATCTTTCCCAAGCTTCATAGAGGGATTCTTCTTCCTTATGTCTGAAGGTTTGGACTTCCACTCTAAGCTTACTCAATTTTTGAGGTGGAAAGAACTTTGCCAAGGAGGCATTGACTAGCTTTTCCCAAGAGTCCAGGCTTTCTTTAGGTTGAGAGTCCAACCATGTCCTAGCTCCGTCTCTTATAGCAAAAGGGAATAGCATAAGTCTGTAGACCTCAGGGTCAACCCCATTAGTCTTGACAGTGTCACAGATTTGCAAGAATTCAGCTAAAAACTGATGAGGATCTTCCAATGGAAGTCCATGGAACTTGCAATTCTGTTG
>NC_029775.3:48635774-48637447 GCF_000817695.3 Arachis duranensis | reverse complement strand
CCCTCAACAAGAATGCTTTTGTCTTTGCTCCTGCTTATATGAAAGAGAAGAGAACAAGAAAGTATGGAATCCTCTATGTCACAGTATAGAGATTCCTTGAGGTGTCAGAGGAAAAGAAAAATAGAAGGAAGAAGTAGAAGAACTCGAACTTATCAAGAAAGATGGAGTTCGAATTGTGCATCAAGGAATAGTGTTAGTCCATAAATTGAAGGATGTGAGAAGAGGGGAAGAAATTTTTGAAAATAAATTAATAGGATTTTAAAAACATTTTGAAAAACACTAATTGATTTTCGAAAACTTAAGAGTGGAAAAAGAAATCAAGTGATTTTTGAAAAAGATTTTGAAATTAGAAATCAACAAGATATGATTGAAAACTATTTTAAAAAAAGATGTGATTAAAGAAGATATGATTGAAAAAGATATAGTTTTAAAAAGACATGATTGAGAAGATATGATTTGAATAACAATTTAAAAAGATTTGATTTTAAAAATTAATAACTTGGCTAACAAGAAAAGATATGATTCAAACATTAAACATTTCTCAACAGAAAAGGCAACATACTTGAAATGTTGAATCAAATCATTAATTGATAGCAAGTATTTTTGAAAATGGAAAGAAATTGATTTTGAAAAAGATTTGATTGAAAAGATTTGATTTGAAAAAGATTTGATTTTGAAAAATGTTGAAAACTTGAAAAAAAATTTGAATTGAAAACAGAATCTTCCCTCTTGTGCCATCCTGGCGTTAAACGCCCAGAATGGTGCACATTCTGGCATTTAACGCCCAAAGCACTACCCTTTTGGGCGTTAAACGCCCAGCCAGGCACCCTGGCTGGCGTTTAAACGCCAGTCTGCCTTCCTCACTGGGCGTTTTGAACGCCCAGCTTTTTCTGTGTAATTCCTCTGCTGTATGTTCTGAGTCTTCAATTCTCTGTATTATTGACTTGAAAAGACAAAAATATTTTTGGATTTTTAATGATGAAGAATAATCAAGATGCAACTAAAATCAAATAAACAATGCATGCAAGACACCAAACTTAAAAGTTTGTATACTATTGACACTAACAAGTTGAGAATGCATATGAGAAACAACAAAACACTCAAGACGAGAATTTAAAGATCAGAGCAAGTAAATCATCAAGAACAACTTGAAGATCACTGAAGACACATGAATGAATGCAAGAAGAACAGAAACATGCAATTGACACCAAACTTAACATGAGACATACAATATTTTTGGTTTTTATGATTTTGTAATTTTTTTTGTGGTTTTTTTCAAAAATTAAGTGGAAAAAGAAAATAAAGATATCAAAATTCTTAATGAGAATTCCAGGAATCATTGCAATGCTAGTCTAAGACTCCAGTCCAGGAATTAGACATGGCTTCAAAGCCAGCCAAGCTTTCAAAGAAAGCTCCGGTCCAAAACACTAGACATGGCCAATGGCCAGCCAAGCCATAGCAGATCATTGCTCCAACAGCAAGATTGATAGAAATCAACAAGCTCTTGTGATGATAAGTTGAAACCTCGGTCCAATAAAATTAGACATGGCTTCACAGCCAGCCAGACTTCAACAGATCATCATGAAACTCTAGAATTCATTCTTAAGAATTCTGAAAAATACCTAATCTAAGCAACAAGATGAACCGTCAGTTGTCCAAACTCAACAATCCCC
>NC_029775.3:48635248-48635481 GCF_000817695.3 Arachis duranensis | reverse complement strand
AGATACTTATGTAATTCATTGGTGAGAACTTCAGATAAGCGTATGGAGATGCTTTGTCCCTTCCGTCTCTCTGCTTTCCTACTGTCTTCATCCACGATTAAGGGATCCAAGAGATAAACATTCAAGCCTTGTTTGCTTGTAGAACAGAAGTTGTTGTCAGGCACTCGTTCATAAGTGAGAATGATGATGAGTGTCATATAATCATCACATTCATCATGTTCTTGGGTGCAAAT
>NC_029775.3:48624743-48635045 GCF_000817695.3 Arachis duranensis | reverse complement strand
TCCCAGAGAGGGAACCAGAAGAACCAAGATCTGATCTAAGAACTAGACGTCCAAAGATGAAAATACAATAGCAAAAGGTCCTATTTGTAGAGAACTAGTAGCCTAGGGTTTACAAAGATGAGTAAATTACATAAAAATCCAATTCCGGGCCCACTCGGTGTGTGCTTGGGCTGAGCATTGAAGCATTTTCATGTAGAGACTTCTCTTGGAGTTAAACGCCAGCTTTTGTGCCAGTTTGGGCGTTTAACTCCCATTCTTGTGCCAGTTCCGGCGTTTAACGCCGGGCAGTTTTGAGCTGATTTGGAACGCCAGCTTGGGCCATCAAATCTTGGGCAAAGTATGGACTATTATATATTGCTGGAAAGCCCAGGATGTCTACTTTCCAACGCCGTTAAGAGCGCGCCAATTGGGCTTCTGTAGCTCCAGAAAAATCCACTTCTAGTGCAGGGAGGTCAGAATCCAACAGCATCTGCAGTCCTTTTCAGCCTCTGAATCAGATTTTTGCTCAGGTCCCTCAATTTCAGCCAGAAAATACCTAAAATCACAGAAAAATACACAAACTCATAGTAAAGTCAGAAAAGTGAATTTTAACTAAAAACTAATAAAAGTATACTAAAAACTAACTAAAACATACTAAAAACATACTAAAAACAATGCCAAAAAGCGTATAAATTATCCGCTCATCAGATGCCAATCATTCTGAACTTCAAAGTATAAAGTGAGATGCAAAAACTATTCAGAAGCAAAAAACTACAAGTCCCGCTCATCTAATTAGAACTAAACTTCATTGATATTTGGGATTTATTGTATATTCTCTTCTTTTTATCTTATATTTTTTTTAGTTGCTTGGAAACAAGCAACATTTTAAGTTTGGTGTTGTGATGAGCGGATAATTTATACACTTTTTAGCATTGTTTTTAGGTAGTTTCTAGAATATTTTAGTCACTTTTTAGTATATTTTTATTAGTTTTTATGAAAAATTCACATTTCTGGACTTTATTATGAGTTTGTGTATTTTTTTGTGATTTCAGGTATTTTCTGGCTGAAATTGAGGGATCTGAGCAAAAATCTGATTCAGAGGCTGAGAAAGGACTGCAGATGTTGTTGGATTCTGACCTCCCTGAACTCTAAGTAGATTTTCTAGAGGTACAGAAACCCAATTGGCGCGCTGTTAATTGCGATGGAAAGTAGACATCTTGGGCTTTCCAGCAATGTATAATAGTCTGTACTTTGCCTGAGATTTGATGGCCCAAACAGACATCCAAATGCCCATCAGAGACCCTTTTCTGGCGTAAAACGCCAGAATTGGCGCCAAAGCTGGAGTTAAACGTCCAAACTGGAACCCAAGCTGGCGTTTAACTCCAAGGATGGCCTATGCATGTGAAAGCTTCAAAGATCAGCCCAGGCACACACCAAGTGGGCCCCAGAAGTGAATTTCTGCACTATCTACTCATTTTCTGTAAACCTAGTTTACTAGTTTAGTATAAATAGCACTTTATACTATTCTATTAGGGTCTTCTTTTGGAACCCTTGAGCTTCATCATCATGTTTGGGGAGGCTGGCCATTCAGCCAGTCCTAGACCTTTCTCTCTTATGTATTTTCAACGGTGGAGTTTCTACACCTCATAGATTAAGGTGAGGAGCTCTGCTGTTGCTCATGAATTAATGCAAGTACTATTGTTTTTCCTTCAATTCATGCCTACTTCTTCTCCAAGATATACTCTTGTACTTAATTCAGTTAAGTCAGACTGAAGGGGTGACCCGTGACAATCACCCACTATCTTCAGTACTCGCTTAGCCAAGATCCGCATGCCTGACAACCACAAAGCGGTCTACATGATGTTCAATGTAGTCATTGGACGCCAGCCGGAGTATACTCTCTTGGGTCTCTGATCCACGGATTCACATCGTCTCTCTTGACAACAGAGCATTCGACCCCGTGATTAGGATCTTCGTGGTATAGGCTAGAATCAATAGACAGCATTCATGAGATCCGGAAAGTCTAAACCTTGTCTGTGGTATTCCGAGTAGGATCTGAAAAGGGATGACTCTAAGGAGCTTCAAACTCGCAAATGTTGGGCACAGTGACAGTGTGCAAAAGGATCAATGGATCTTATTCCGACATAAGTGAGAATCGACAGATGATTAGCCCTGTGGTAGCTGTGCCCAGTATTTTTCATCCGAGACAAGAAATTCGACAGTTGATTAGCCGTACAGAGACCGTAGCCGGACCATTTTCACTGAGAGGATCATACAGCTTGCCTGGAAGGGAGGACGCATGATTGGATGAAGACAATAGGAAAGCAGAGGTTCAAAAGCAACAAAGCATCTCCAAACGCTTATCTGAAATCCCACCAATGAATTACATAAGTATCTCTATGTTATTTTCCGTCTTATATATCTTTTAATTATCAATACCTCATAACCATTTGAATCTTCCTGACTGAGATTTACAAGATGACCATAGTTGCTTCAAGCCGAGAATCTCTGTGGGATCGACCCTTACTCACGTAAGGTATTACTTGGATGACCTAGTGCACTTGTTGGTTAGTTGTGCGGAGTTGTGAAAAGTGTGATCACAATTTCGTGCACCACCTAGCTCAAAGACTCTGATAGCAATCTTCTTGTCATGCCATATCTTAGTTCTCACCTTATAGAGCTTGGCAGTCTCATAGGCCAAATATCTGAATTCATCAAGCTCATTCAACTCAAGCATTCTCTTGATTCAGGCAGCTTGAGCATCAAAGTTCAGATACTTCATCGCCCAGTAAGCCCTATGCTCCAGCTAAACTGGCAAGTGACAAGCTTTACCATAGACCAACTGATAAGGGGACATGCCAATAGAAGTCTTGTAAGCTATCCGGTATGCCCATAGAGCGTCATCAAGCTTCCTAGACTAGTCCTTCCTTGAGACACTGACGGTCTTCTCCAGAATCCTCTGGAGTTCATTGTTAGAGACCTCAACCTATCCACTTGTCTGAGCGTGATAGGGGGTTGCCACTTTATAATGGACTCCATACCTTTGCATAAGTGAGTCCAGCTGTCTGTTACTGAAGTGACTTCTACCATCACTAATGAGTGTCCTTGGGACACCAAACCGGCTAAAAATATATCTCTGAAGAAAGCTCATCACCACTTTGGCATCATTGGTGGGCAGAGCCACAGCTTCTACCCACTTGGACACATAATCAACTGCCACCAAAATATAGTTGTTGGAATATGAGGGTAGAAAACGTCCCATGAAGTCAATACCCCACACATCAAACAACTCAATCTCAAGAATCCCCTGCTGTGACATCTCATGGTTGGTAGGGAGAGTCTTTTCTCTTTCACATTTGTCACAGTTCTTCACAAATGCTCTTGAATCCCGAAGAGAGTCGGCCAGTAAAAACTGCTTTGAAGGACCTTTGTAGCTGTCCTTTCACCACTGATGAGCGAATATTTTATACGCTTTTTGGTAGTGTTTTCATATAGTTTTTAGCATATTTTAGTCACTTTTTGTTATATTTTTATTAAATTTTATTCAAAAATCATAATTATGGAATTCACTATGAGTTTGTGTGTTTTTCTATAATTTTAGATATTTTCTGACTGAAACTGAGGGACCTGAGCAAAAATCTGATTCAGAGGCTGAGAAAGGACTGTAGTTGTTGTTGGATTCTAACCCTCCTGCACTCGAGGTGGATTTTTTGGAGCTACAAAAGCCTAATTGGCGCGCACTCAATTGCGTTGGAAAGTAGACATCTTAGGCTTTCCAGCAATGTATAATAGTCCATACTTTGCTAGAGATTTGCTGGCCCAAAATGACGTTAAACGCCAGCCAGAAACCCCTTTTTTGGCGTAAAACGCCAAAATTGGCACCAAAACTGGAGTTAAACGCCCAAACTGGCACCCAAGCCGGCGTTTAACTCCAAGAACGGCCTATGCACGTGAAAGCTTTAAAGTTCAGCCCAAAAACTCACCAAGTGGACCCCGGAAGTGGATTTCTGCACTATCTGCACTTAGTTACTCATTTTCTGTAAACCTAGGTCACTAGTTTAGTATAAAAACTACTTTTAGAGATTCATTTAGAACTTATGACATTTTTACATTTCATATTGTATCTTCTATGGCAAGAGTCCCTAAACCCCATAGGTGGGGGTGAGGAGCTCTGCTGTGTTTCAATGGATTAATGCAATTACTATTGTTTTCTATTCAATCACGCTTGATTCTATTCTAAGATACTTAGTCGTACTTCAAAATAGAGAATATGATGATCCGTGACACTCATCATTATCCTCAACCTTATGAACGTGTGCCTAACAACCACTTTCGTTCTATCTGAGCTCAATGTAGTCATTGGGCGACAGCTTGAGTGCGTATCTCTTGGGTCTCTGATCCACGGACCGAGTCCATGAGATTAGAACCTTCGTGGTAGAGGCTAGAACCAATTGGCAGCATTCCTGAGATCCAAAAAGTCTAAACCTTGTCTGTGGTATTCTGAGTAGGATCTGAAAAGGGATGACTGTGACGTGTTTCAAACTCACGAATGTTGGGCGCAGTGACAATGTGCAAAAGGATAGAGAGATCCTATTCCGACACAAGTGAGAACCAACAGATGATTAGCTGTGTGGTAGCTGTGCCTGGTATTTTTCATCCGAGACGAGAAATTTGACAGTTGATTAGCCGTGCAGAAACCGTACTTGGACCATTTTCACTGAGAGTATCATATAGCCTGCCATGGAAGGAAGCCATGCATGTTTGGAGAAGAAGACAGTAAGAAAGTAGAGATTCAGATGACAGAGCATCTCTGGAACCTCAACCTGTTCCTCACTATTGAATCAGAAGTATCATTTATTTCATGTTATTTACTTTTCATAAACAAAATTATTTTTATCACTAATCTCTTGACTAAGATTTACAAGATAACTATAGCTTGCTTCAAGCCGGCAATCTCCGTGGGATCGACCCTTACTCACGTAAGGTATTACTTGGACGACCCAGTGCACTTGCTGGTTAGTTGTGCGGAGTTGCCAAGGTGTGATTGCAATTTCATGCACCAAGTTTTTGGCGCCGTTGCTGGGGATTGTTTGAGTTTGGACAACTGACGGTTCATCTTGTTGCTTAGATTAGGAATAATTTACTTTTATTGGTTTAGAGTTTTCTGTTTGAGTCTAGATTCATATTTTAAGTTTGGTGTCCTTTGTGTTTTTGTTTTCCTAAAAATTTTTAAAATTTGTTCTTGGTGTTCATCTTGATCTTCAAAGTATTCTTGGTGTTCATCTTAACATTCAAAGTTTTGTTGTTGTTTCTTTGTTTTGATCTAAAAATTCTAAGTTTGGTGTCATTTTACTGTTTTTCTCTTTCCTCGTTAAATTAAAAAAAAAATCTTTTCCTTTATTTACTCATCATTTTCGAACTCATTAGGTTGACCTAGTCAAAATTTTTAAAATTTGGTAGTTTCTTGTTAGTCAAGTCAAGATTTTATTTTTTAAAATTTTATCTTTTTAAATGTTTTTCAAAATAAATTATTTTTCAATTTTCTTTTTATATTTTTCGAAAATCTTTTATAAAATTTTTCAAAATCCTTTTTCCTTTTAAATTTTTGAATTACTTGTCCCATTTTATTAGTTTGATTGAAAAATTTTAAGTTTGGTGTTTTCTTGTTAAGAAAGTTTCAATCTTTAAAATTTTAAATCATATCTTTTCCAAATCTTTTCTTTTCTTACAAGTATTAATTTTCAAGTATCTTTAATTTTAGGACATATCATTTTCAAAACTTCCTAATCACTTTCTCTCTCCTCATTTTTTTGAAATGCACATAAAAAATTTTCAAATCTTTTTAATTAATTAATTAGTTTAGTTTTCTAATTTCTTTTATTTCTTTTTCCCTTCTTAATTTTCGAAACTTATATTCAATTTTTCATTTATTTTATTTTATTTTTTTAATTTCGGTTTTCAAAAAAAAAAAGAGAGAAAGTTGTTTATTTGCAATTCACATCATCTCCCTTTCTCCATCATGGACCTAAGTGGAAATGAACAGTCCAGAAGGAGTCTAGGGTCATATGCTAACCCCATTACTGCTTCATATGGAAGTAGTATCTGTATACCCTCCATTAGAGCTAGTAATTTTGAGATAAATCCTTAGCTCATTATCATGGTGCAGCGAAATTTCCAGTATTCCGGTCTTCCACAGGAAGAACCTACTGAGTTTTTGGCACAGTTCTTA
Source organism: Arachis duranensis (assembly GCF_000817695.3). Taxonomy (NCBI): domain Eukaryota; kingdom Viridiplantae; phylum Streptophyta; class Magnoliopsida; order Fabales; family Fabaceae; genus Arachis; species Arachis duranensis. Next base: position 48,628,837 of record NC_029775.3, on the reverse strand, counting down.
CAAATTGCGGACACAGTACGTGATAAGGAAGTGCATCAGGATATCTGTAGATTATTGCTGTTTCCATTTGCTGTAAATGACCAAGCTAAGAGGTGGTTAAACAACCAACCCAAGGCCAGCATAAGAACATGGAAACAGTTGTCAGACAAATTCCTGAATCAATATTTCCCTCCAAAAAGGATGACACAGCTAAGGCTGGACATCCAAGGCTTTAAACAAGAGGATGGTGAATCTCTTTATAACGCCTGGGAGAGGTACAGAGGGATGCTAAGGAAATGCCTGATAAACCACTATTTTATGAAAAATCTTGTGCTTAAATTGAATGATTTTATAAACTCTTCACCTACTTATTCATATGAATTTGCATGGTTTTACAATTCCTTCCTTAGGATATGACATATGAGAAAACATGTTTCTTATGCTTTAAAATAATCAAATTTAATTATCCTTTATTACCATTCGATGCCGTGATTTGTGTGTTGAGTACTTTTAGGTTTTATAGGGCAGGAATGACTTAAAGGATAGAAAGGAAACATACAAAAATAGAAGGAAAGCACAAAATTGGAGTTTTGGAGAAACCGGCAGTGAAGCGTCCGCATGGACGACGTGAACGCGTGCTTTGCAAAAAATTAGCATCGACGCGAGCGCATGGATGACGCGAACACGTGGCGTGCGAAACACAACTGACGCGGACGCATGACTGACGTGACCGCGTGGAAGAGCTAAACTCCAGATGACGCGACCGCATGACCCACGCGGACGCATGACGTGCGCGATCTACAGATATTGCAGAAGTCCGTCTCAGCGATTTCTGGGCCCCTTTTGGCCCAGATCCAAGCCCAGAGAACACAGATTGAAGGATTATAAATGGAGGAATCCATCCATTCATGAGCATATGGAGATTTAGAGACTGAATACTGGATTCATACACACTTTTTAGGATTTAGATGTAGTTTTTAGTGAGAAAGGTTCTCTCCTCTCTCTTAGGATTAGGACTCCTCTTAAAGGACTTAGGAATATTTTCATCTTCTTGAATTACAGGTTCAATGTCCTTTTTATTTGTTTTTCCAATTTGATTTATGAACTTGTCCATGTTAGAATTGACATCTTTATTTAAATATAATTTGAGGTATTTCAGACTCATGATTGCTTTTCCTTATTTTTAATTTAGATTATTTACTATTGGCCTTGGTTGATTAATTGGTAACTCTTGAGTTATCAAACTCATCGTGATTGATAATTATTATTCTTGCTGATTAATTTAGATTCCTATAACTCTAGTCTTTCCTTAAGGAGTTGACTAGGACTTTTGGTATTAAATTAATTTGTCCACTTAACTGACCTTCATAGTTAGAGGTTGACTTAGTTGGAGCAATAGTATAATTCTCATTACCATTGATAAGGATAACTAGGATAGGACTTCCAGTTTTCATACCTTGCCAAAGTTTTATTAGTTATTAATTTATTAATTCCTGCAATTTATTTCTCTTGTTCAAAACCCAAAAACACAATTTTGCATAACCAATAATAATTCATACTTCCCTGCAATTCCTTGAGAAGATGACTCGAGATTTGAATACTTCGGTTTATAAATTTTATTGGGTTTGTTACTTGTGACAACCAAACATTTGTAAGAAAGGTTGATTGCTTGGTTTAGAAACTATACTTGCAACGAGAATTTGTTATAACTTCTAAACCATCAATCTTCAGTTCTTCAAAATGGCACCGTTGTCGGGGAATTGTAAACGTGTGCCTTATTATTGGTTATTGTAAATATTTTTCTTTTACTTGTTTATTTGTTTTGTTTTCCCTTCTTATTTCTAATAACTACTATGAATTCTCACCCCTCTCACTTTGAGTTTGGTTCTACTTTTGTTGAAAGGAATGGAAGCTATAACAGGAATATGCATCACGGTCTAAGTAATCAAAGATGGATGGAGCCAAGAGGATATGATCAACCCTTGAGGCAACAACACCTTCCAAGATATCATGAACAGAGACCATTCTACAATGCATACCGAACTGATAGATATGGTGAACCCCCTTGTAGCTACCAACAAGTCCCACCCTATGCTCAGAGACTATCCTCTCATCATAGCTTCAAACCACCACACTCACAAGCTTCTTTTCACCATTCGCCACCGTACGATCCTTATCCACCCCAAAGCCAATCCAATTACTCCCAAGAAACACCACTCCCCTATGTACCATGTCCATACCCATCGAGCCAAGAATCACAGGTTCGCTTCAAAGAATCAGTAGACCAATTTAATGCAACCCTTCATCAACTGAAGCAAGCAATAAATCAATTACCTTCCCAACGTTCAGACACTCAACAAACCCCCATGGCTTCATGTGGAGAATCTAATGAAAAACGTAGCATGAAGGAGACACTAGAAACTCCAGTGGACAGTATAGAGCATAACTTCGTACTAGAACAAGTAGAGGAAGCTGTCGTTATAGAAGAAGAATAGTTGGTCAAAGATTTAGGAGATGCCGAACCTCCGCAAGAATCCAGAGTTATGGAGAATTCCATCGAAGATGTTACAATTGATGCTAAGGGAGATAGTGCACAGCCTCCAATGTAGATATCTTATGAAGAACTGGACGAAATAACCCAAGACGCAAGTTTCCTTGATGATGATGATCACAAGTCAAGCCCTCTTAGTGATGAACTTGCATCCGCAAGTGAAGTCTTTGAGATAGAAGAATTTTCCCCAAGTGAATACGAAGATGATACAGAGGTAGACTTTTCTCAACCTCTCAGTTATGACAAGTGATGAGGAAGATATCGAAGACTTTGATCAAGACATGGTTGAAATGGAAGAAATTTGCAAAGAAGTGGAGGAATTCACAGAAAACCACAAGGGAGTAGAGCTTGCAGAACCACTGGAAACACCTATCCCAAGGCCATTACCACCCAACACAAACTTCAAGTGGTTAAAATCCTTGACTTTTATCTTTACTTTTCCACTTGAATATGGTTTACTTGAGACAGATGGCCAGCTTAGAGCTCTCTGCGGCTTTAAGAGCAAAAGGGAAATGACTCGCACTCAGCACTGTTATGCAAGATTCAATGAGGTTTCACACTTCAAATTGAGGTGCAAGGATTGGTGTCAAGCTCGATTGAAAGGATCTCGGAAGCTGTTTGGTCACTACAATGAGGATTTAGATTACTTACCATCCGGCTGGAAAAATGCAGATCAAGACAAAAATGGGTGTAAAAGTAGAGTTTGGGATCCTGGAATTTATTCTGACATTCAACACCCCGAGAGCCTGGAAACCTGTTTGAAACTGCTCAAAGGCTTCACGTGCCTTGTTTGGGACCCCGGAGGATGCTGGCATTCCAAACATTGGTGGAGATTTCTGGACGAATTCAAGCACAAGCCACCATAGCAAGAAGCTCATCAAATGTCCAACTTAAGGACTTTAACTAAAAGTGCTAGGTGGGAGACAACCCACCATGGTATGATCGTTCCTTCTCCATTCTATTCAGTTTTTGAATTTTGTTTGAACCTGGAATCTTTGCATGACATTCATTGCATTCTGCATTTTGCATAACTACATACTTGCATATATAAAAAAAAGAAAAAAAAGAAAAAAGAGAGAGCACGCGACGCAACAGTGTCGCAGACGCATCCGCGTCACAAGTGCATTAAAAGAAGAAGGAAAGTGAACAGAGAGTCATGCTAACGCAAGGCTGAAGGCGTGCCTTTGGCACAAATTGTTCCACGTGACCGCGTGCCCTACGCGATCGCGTCAGTTGCGAAAAATGCCTCTGGTGCACGAAATTGTGATCATCAATGGTGCCATCAACATGGTACGCTCAATTGCAATCTCAACTCTTTATCACAACTTCGCACAACTAACCAGCAAGTGCACTGGGTCGTCCAAGTAATAAACCTTATGCGAGTAAGGGTCGATCCCACGGAGATTGTTGGTATGAAGCAAGCTATGGTCATCTTGTAAATCTCAGTCAGGCGGATTCAAATTTATGGAGGATTGATAATTATAAGATGAATAAAACATAAAATAAAGATAGAGATACTTATGTAATTCATTGGTGAGAATTTCAGATAAGCGTATGGAGATAC
>NC_029775.3:48624336-48624625 GCF_000817695.3 Arachis duranensis | reverse complement strand
CCTATCACGGCACGGCTATTCAGCTGTCGATTCTCGATCATGTCGAAATAGAATCCAGTGATTCTTTTGCGTCTGTCACTAACGCCCCACAATCACGATTTTGAAGCTCGTCACAGTCATTCAATCCCTGAATCCTACTCAAAATACCACAGACAAGGTTTAGACCTTCCGGATTCTCAAGAATGGCCACCAATGGATTCTAGCTTACACCACGAAGATTCTGATTAAGGAATCCAAGAGATATCCACTCAATCTAAGGTAGAACGGAGGTGGTTGTCAGGCACACGTT
>NC_029775.3:48621863-48624013 GCF_000817695.3 Arachis duranensis | reverse complement strand
TCCTCAAATACAATAGCAAAAGGTCCTATTTATAGAGAACTAGTAGCCTATGGTTTACAGAAATGAGTAAATGACGTAAAAATCCACTTCCGGGCCCACTTGGTGTGTGCTTGGGCTGAGCATTGAAGCTTCCATGTGTAGAGACTTTTCTTGGAGTTAAACGCCAGCTTTTGTGCCAGTTTGGGCGTTTAACTCCCACTTTTGTGCCAGTTCCGGCGTTTAACACCGGGAATTCTGAAGCTGATTTGGAACGCCTGTTTGGGCCATCAAATCTCTGGCAAAGTATAGACTATTATATATTGCTGGAAAGCCCTGGATGTCTACTTTCGAACGCATATCAGAGCGCGGAAATTGGGATTCTGTAGCTTCAGAAAATCTACTTTGAGTGCAGGGAGGTCAGAATCCAACAGCATCTGCAGACCTTTTCAGCTTCTGAATCAGATTTTTGCTCAGGTCCCTCAATTTTAGCCAGAAAATACCTGAAATCACAGAAAAACACACAAACTCATAGTAAAGTCCAGAAAAGTGAATTTTAAATAAAAACTAATAAAAATATAATAAAAACTAACTAAAACATACTAAAAACAATGCCAAAAAGCGTATAAATTATCCGCTCATTACAACACCAAACTTAAATTGTTGCTTATCCCCAAGCAACTGGAAATAAAATAGAATAAAAAGAAGAGAATATACAATGAATTTCAAAAACATCTATGAAGATCAGTATTAATTAGATGAGCGGGGCTTTTAGCTTTTTGCCTCTGAACAGTTTTGGCATCTCACTCTATCCTTTGAAATTCAGAATGATTGGCTTCTATAGGAACTCAGAATGCAGATAGTGTTATTGATTCTCCTAGTTAAGTATGATGATTCTTGAACATAGCTACTTTATGAGTCTTGACCGTGGCCCAAAGCACTCTGTCTTCCAGTATTACCACCGGATACATACATGCCACAGACACATAACTGGGTGAACCTTTTCAGATTGTGACTCAGCTTTGCTAGAGTCCCCAATTAGAGGTGTCCAGGGTTCTTAAGCACACTCTTTTTGCTTTAGATCACGACTTTAACCGCTTAGTCTCAAGTTTCCACTTTACACCTTCACGCCACAAGCACATGGTTAGGGATAGCTTGGTTTAGCTGCTTAGGCCAGGATATTATTCCTGTAGGCCCTCCTATCTACTGATACTCAAAGCCTTGGATCCTTTTTATTACCCTTGCCTTTTGGTTTAAAGGACTATTGGCTTTTTCTGCTTGCTCTTTCTTTTTTTCTCTCTTTTTTTTTGCAAGCTTTTCACTGCTTTTTCTTGCTTCAAGAATCATCTTTATGATTTTTCAGATCCTCAATAACATTTCTCCTTTTCCATCATTCTTTCAAGGGCCAACAATTTCAACATTCATGAATAACAAATTCAAAAGACATATACACTGTTAAAGCATACATTCAGAAAACAGAAATATTGCCACCACATCAAAATAATTAAACTGTTATAAAATTCAAAATTCATGCAATTCTTCTCTTTTTCAGTTAAGAACATTTTTCATTTAAGAAAGGTGATGGATTCATAGGACATTCATAACTTTAAGGCATAGACACTAAGACACTAATGATCATAAGACACAAACATAGATAAACATAGGCATAAAAATTCGAAAAACAGAAAAATAAAGAACAAGGAGATTAAAGAACAGGTCCACCTTAGTGATGGCGGCTTGTTCTTCCTATTGAAGATCTTATGGAGTGCTTGAGCTCCTCAATGTCTCTTCCTTGCCTTTGTTGCTCCTCTCTCATGATTCTTTGATCATCTCTAATTTCATGGAAGAGGATGGAATGTTCTTGGTGCTCCACCCTTAGTTGTCCCATCTTGGAACTCAATTCTCCTAAGGAGGTGTTGATTTGCTCCCAATAGTTTTGTGGAGGAAAGTGCATCCCTTGAGGCATCTCAGGGATTTTATGATGAGGAATTTCCTCATGCTCTTGATGAAGTTCTCTTATTTGCTCCACACTTTTCTTGGTGATGGGCTTGAGGTCATGCCTTCTTAGTTGAACCGGCTTCCCTCTTGAATCTCTCTTCCATTGAGCGCCCTCTTCACAAATGTCTATGAGGACTTGGTCCAACCTTTGATCAAAGTTGACCCTTTTTGAGTTT
>NC_029775.3:48620091-48621849 GCF_000817695.3 Arachis duranensis | reverse complement strand
CGCCACCTTATAAAGTTCTTGGGATATAACCTCATGAACTTCTACTTCCTCTCCAATCATGATGCTATGAATCATGATAGCCCGGTCTATAGTAGCTTCGGACCGGTTGCTAGTGGGAATGATTGAGCGTTGGATAAACTCCAACCATCCCCTAGCCACATGCGTGAGGTCATGCCTTCTCAGTTGAACTGGCTTCCCTTTTGAATCTTCCTTCCATTGAGCGCCCTCTTCACAAATGTCTATGAGGACTTGGTCCAACCTTTGATCAAAGTTGACCCTTCTAGTGCAGGGGTGTTCATCTCCTTGCATCATGGGCAAGTTGAATGCCAACTTTACATTTTCCGGACTAAAATCTAAGCATTTCCCACGAACCATTGTAAGCCAATTCTTTGGGTCCGGGTTCACACTTTGATCATGGTTCTTGGTGATCCATGCATTGGCATAGAACTCTTGAACCATTAAGATTCCGACTTGTTGAATGGGGTTGGTAAGAACTTCCCCACCTCTTCTTCGGGTCTCATGTCGGATCTCCGGATATTCACTCTTTTTGAGTGAAAAAGGGACCTCGGGGATCACCTTCTTCAAGGCCACAACTTCATAGAAGTAGTCTTGATGTACCCTTGAGATGAATCTCTCCATCTCTCATGACTCGGAGGTGGAAGCTTTTGCCTTCCCTTTCCTCTTTCTAGAGATTTCTCCGGCCTTAAGTGCCATAAATGGTTATGGAAAAACAAAAAGCAACGCTTTTACCACACCAAACTTAGAAGGTTTTCTCGTCCTCGAGCAAAAGAGGAAATAAAAGAGTAGAAAAAGAGGAAATAGAGGAGATTGAGGGGCTTTTGTGGTTCAGCTGAGAGGGAGAAGTAGTGTTTAGGTTGTGTGAAAATGAAGGAGTGAAGTAGGGTTTATATAGGGGTGGAGATAGGGGTAGGGTTTGGCCATTATGGGTGGGTTTTGGAGCGAAAGTGGTTTGAATTTGGATGGTGGGGTAAGTGAGGTTTTATGAAGGATGGATGTGAGTGGTGAAGAGAATGGTGGGATTTGATAGGTGAGGGGTTTTTTTGGGGAAGAGGTATTGAGGTGATTGGTGAATGGGTGAAGAAGAGAGAGAGTGGTGGGGTAGGTAGGGATCCTGTGGGGTCCACAGATCCTGAGGTGTTAAGGATAGCTCATCCCTGCACCAAGTGGCATGTAAAACACCCTTTCTGCCAATCCTGGCGTTAAACGCCGGGCTGCTGCCCTTTTCTGGCGTTAAACGCCAGTCTGGTGCCCCTTTCTGGCGTTAAACGCCAGTCTGGTGCCCCTTTCTGGAGTTAAACGCCCATAATGGTGCCAGACTGGGCGTTAAACGCCCATTTGCTGCCCTTACTGGCGTTTAAACGCCAGCAAGCTTTTCCTCCAGGGTGTGCTGTTTTTCTTTTTGTTTTTCATTCTGTTTTTGCTTTTTCAATTGTTTTTGTGACTTCACATGATCATCAACCTATAGAAAACATAAAATAACAATGGAAAATAGATAAATATAACATTGTGTTACCTCCCAACAAGCGCTTCTTTAATGTCAGTAGCTTGACAGCGGGCCCTCATGGAGCCTCACAGATGTTCAGAGTAATGTTGGAACCTCCCAACACCAAACTTAGAGTTTGAATGTGGGGGTTCAACACCAAACTTAGAATTTGGTTGTGGCCTCCCAACACCAAACTTAGAGTTTGACTGTAGGGGCTCTATTTGACTCTGTTTTGAGAGAAGCTCTTCATGCTT
>NC_029775.3:48617131-48619998 GCF_000817695.3 Arachis duranensis | reverse complement strand
TCTACAAGTCCATAAGCTTGTTTTCTTGAATTTTCTGCCATCTCTAGTGAGATTCTTGTAGCTTGACCTCAAAGATCCACTAGCTTCTCCATTACAGAGAGAGGCATGAGGTTTATGCTTAACCCTAGGTCACACAGAGCCTTCTCGAAGGTCATGGTGCCTAATGTACAAGGTATTGAGAACTTCCCAGGGTCCTGTCTCTTTTGAGGTAATCTCTGCCTAGTCAAGTCATCCAGTTCTTTGGTGAGCAAAGGGGGTTCGTCCTCCCAAGTCTCATTACCAAATAACTCGTCATTTAGCTTCATGATTGCTCCAAGGTACTTAGCAACTTGCTCTTCAGTGACATCTTCATCCTCTTTAGAGGAAGAATACTCATCAGAGCTCATGAATGGCAGAAGTAAATCCAATGGAATCTCTATGGTCTCAGTGTGAGCCTCAGATTCCCATGGTTCCTCATTAGGGAACTCATTGGAGGCCAATGGATGTCCATTGAGGTCTTCCTCAGTGGAGATCAGTGCCTCTTCCTCCTCTCCAAATTTGGCCATGTTGATGGCCTTACACTCTTCTTTTGGATTCTCTTCTGTATTGCTTGGAAGAGTACTAGGAGGGAGTTCAGTAACTTTCTTACTCAGCTGACCCATTTGTGCCTCCAAGTTTCTAATGAAGGACCTTGTTTCAGTCATGAAACTTTGAGTGGTTTTGATTAGATCAGAGACCATAGTTGCTAAGTCAGAGTGGCTCTGCTTAGAATCCTCTGTCTGTTGCTGAGAAGATGATGGAAAAGGCTTGCCATTGTAAATCTGTTTCTTCCACCATTATTGTTGTTGAAACCTTGTTGAGGTCTCTGTTGATCCTTCCATGAGATATTTGGATGATTTCTCCATGAAGGATTATAGGTGTTTCTATAGGGTTCTCCCATGTAATTCACCTCTTCCATTGATGGGTTCTCAGGATCATAAGCTTCTTCTTCAGATGAAGTGTCCTTAGTACTACCTGGTGCAGCATGCATTCCAGACAGACTTTGAGAAATCATATTGACTTGCTGAGTCAATATTTTGTTCTGAGCCAATATGGCATTCGGAGTATCAATCTCAAGAACTCCTTTCTTCTGATTCGTCCCATTGTTCACAAGATTCCTTTCAGAAGTGTACATGAATTGGTTATTTGCAACCATTTCAATGAGTTCTTGAGGAACGGGTCCACCTTAGTGATGGCGGCTTGTTCTTCTTCTTGAAGATCTTATGGAGTGCTTGACCTCCTCAATGTCTCTTCCTTGCCTTTGTTGCTCCTCTCTCATGACTCTTTGAAAGAATTCAGCTAAAAACTGATGAGGATCTTCCAATCGAAGTCCATGGAACTTGCAATTCTGTTGCATTAGAGAAAGTAATTGAGGCTTAAGCTCAAAGCTGTTTGCTCCAATGGCAGGGATAGAGATGCTTCTCCCATAGAAGTCGGGAGTAGGTGCAGTAAAGTCACCCAGTACCTTCCTTGCATTGTTGGCATTGTTGTTGTTTTCGGCTGCCATGTCTTCTTCTTGTTTGAAGATTTCTGTTAGGTCATCTACAGAGAGTAGTGCTTTAGCTTCTCTTAGCTTTCGCTTCAAGGTCCTTTCAGGTTTAGGGTCAGCCTCAACAAGAATGCTTTTGTCTTTGCTCCTGCTCATATAAAAGAGAAAAGAACAAGAAAATATGGAATCCTCTATGTCACAGTATAGAGATTCCTTGAGATGTCAGAGGAAAAGAAGAATAGAAGGAGGAGGTAGAAGAAGAAGAATTCGAACTTATCTAGAGAGATAGAGTTCAAATTGTTGATAGTGGAGGAGTGTTAGCCTTTAAATAGAAGGATGTGAGAAGAGGGGAAGAATTTTTGAAAATAAATTAAAAGATTTTGAAGAAATTTTGAAAAATTGAAGAATGATTTTCGAAAATTAAAGTTGGGAAAGAAAAAAAGTGATTTTTGAAAAAGATTTTGAAAATAGAAATCAAAAAGATTGAAAATTATTTGGAAAAAGATGTGATTAAGAAGATATGATTGAAGAGGTACGGTTTTAAAAAGATATGATTAAAAAGATATGATTGAGAAACAATTTAAAAAAGTTTTGATTTTTTAAATTAATGACTTGGCTAACAAGAAATTTAAAGGATATGATTAGATCATTAAACTTTTCTTAACAGAAAAGGCAACATACTTGAAATGTTGAATCAAATCATTAATTGTAGGCAAGTATTTTTGAGAATGGAAAGAAATTGATTTTGAAAATATATGATTGAAAAGATATGGTTTGAAAAAGATTTGATTTTGAAAAATTATGAAAACTTGAAAAAAAATTTGAATTAGAAACAAAATCTTCCCTCTTGTATCATCCTGGCGTTAAACGCCCAGAATGGTATCCATTCTGGCGTTTAACGCCCAAAATTCTACCCTTTTGGGCGTTAAACGCCCAGCCAGGTACCCTGGTTGGTGTCTAAATGCCAGTTTTCTTTCTTCACTGGGCGTTTTGAACGCCCAACTTTTTCTGTGTAATTCCTCTGCTGCATGTTCTGAATCTTCAATTCTCTGTATTATTGACTTGAAAAGACACAAATTAAAATTTTTTTTTGAATTTTTAATGATGAGGAATAATCAAAATGAAACTAAGATCAATTAAACAATGCATGCAAGACACCAAACTTAAAATTAGACATTAGACTTGATGAGCGGATAATTTATACGCTTTTTGGCATTGTTTTTAGTGTGTTTTTAGTATGATTTAGTTAGTTTTTAGTATATTTTTATTAGTTTTTAGTTAAAATTCACTTTTCTAGACTTTACTATGAGTTTGTGTGTTTTTCTGTGATTTCAGGTATTTTCTGGCTGAAATTGAGGGT
>NC_029775.3:48615459-48616484 GCF_000817695.3 Arachis duranensis | reverse complement strand
TTGGAGTTAAACGCCCAAACTGGCATGAAAGCTGGCGTTTAACTCCAGAAAAGGTCTCTACACGAAAATGCTTCATTGCTCAATCCAAGCACACACCAGATGGGCCCGGAAGTGGATTTTTAAGTCATTTACTCATCTCTGTACACCCTAGGCTACTAGTTTACTATTAATAGTATCTTTTGACATTGTATCTGTACCTCATGACACTTTACACGTTTTCTTTGTGTACTTTCCACGGCATGAGTCTCTAAACCCCATGGTTGGGGGTGAGGAGCTCTGCTGTGTCTTGATGGATTAATGCAATTACTATTGTTTCTTATTCAATCATGCTTGCTTCCATTCTAAGATAATACTTGTTCTTAACTCGGATGAATGTGATGATCCGTGACAATCATCATCATTCTCAACTATGAACATGTGCCTGACAACCACCTCCGTTCTACTTTAGATTAAGTAGTTATCTCTTGGGTTCTTTAACCAGAATCTTCGTGGTATAAGCTAGAACTGATGGCGGCATTCAAGAGAACCGGAAGGTCTAAACCTTGTCTGTGGTATTCTGAGTAGGATTCAATGATTGAATGACTGTGACGAGCTTCAAACTCCTTGGGATTGAATGACTGTGACGTGCTTCAAACTCCTGAGGGCTGGGCATTAGTGACAGACGAAAAAGAATCACTGGATTCTATTCCGACATGATCGAGAACCGACAGATGATTAGCCGTGCTGTGACAGAGCGCATTGAACATTTTCACTGAGAGGATGGGAGGTAGCCATTGACAACGGTAAAACCCTACATACAGCTTGCCATGGAAGGAACCTTGCGTGTTTGATGAAGAAGACAGTGGGAAAGCAGAGATTCAGAGGACAGAGCATCTCCAAAACCTCAACCTATTCTCCATTACTGCAAAACAAGTAATCATTTCATGTTCTTTTGCTTTTCACAATCAATCCTGATAATTTCTGATATCCTGACTAAGAGTTACAAGATAACCATAGCTTGCTTCAAGCCGACAATCTCCGTGGGA
>NC_029775.3:48614456-48614735 GCF_000817695.3 Arachis duranensis | reverse complement strand
GCTTTAAACAAGAGGATAATGAATCCCTTTATGATGCCTGGGAGAGGTATAGAGGTATGCTAAGGAAATGTCCCTCTGAAATGTTTTCAGAGTGGGTACAGTTAGACATTTTCTACTATGGGCTTACGGAAAAAACTCAGATGTCTTTAGACCACTCAGCTGGTGGATCTATACACATGAGGAAGACAATTGAAGAAACTCAAGAGCTTATAGACACTGTTGCTAGAAACCAATATTTGTACTCTAGCAATGAGTTCTCTCCAAAAGAGGAAGTCATGG
>NC_029775.3:48613710-48614332 GCF_000817695.3 Arachis duranensis | reverse complement strand
TTTAAAGAGATGCTCCATGAAACTAAAGTTGCTAACAAGAGCATAGAACTGCAGTTGAAGCAAGCAAAACAGCAAATATCCAAACAGATAACAGAGGAATGTCAAGCAGTTCAACTGAGGAGTGGGAAGACACTGAATAACACTGCTCAGAAGAGCAAAAAGCCAAACAAGAATAATTGACAGAGGACAACCAAACCACTGTGCAAAATCCCTCTGAGGACAGTAAGAGCCCAGAGAGGAATGTTATTGGCGTTCAAACGCCAGAAAGGGAAGGAAAGCTGGCGTTAAACGGCCATTCCTTGCCCAGTTCTGGCGTTCAAACGCCAGAAAAGGGGGAAAAGTTGGCGTTAAACGCCCATTTTCCACCCAATCTTGGCGTTCATACGCCAAGGGATGATCAGACACCTGAAGGTGCTGACAGTAATCCCTTTGACAAGGCTTCTTCAACCACTTCTATACGGAATAAACCTGCAGCATCTAAGGTTGAAGAATATAAAGCCAAGATGCCTTATCCTCAAAAACTCCGCCAAGCGGAATAGGATAAGCAATTTTCCCGCTTTGCAGACTATCTAAGGACTCTTGAAATAAAGATTCCGTTTGCAGAGGCACTTGAGCAAATACC
>NC_029775.3:48612563-48613000 GCF_000817695.3 Arachis duranensis | reverse complement strand
GAAGACCTTTCCTAGCAACTGGACGAACTCTCATTGATGTACAAAAAGGGGAAGTAACCTTGAGAGTCAATGAGGATGAGTTCAAGTTGAATGCTGTGAAAGCTATGCAGCATCCAGACTCACCAAATGACTGCATGGGCGCTGACATTATTGACTCTCTGGTAGAAGAGATCAATATGACTGAAAGCCTAGAATCAGAGCTTGAGGACATCTTCAAGGGTGCTCAACCTGATCAGGAAGAATCAGTGGAAACAAAGGAATTTTCGAAAATTCCTCAGGAGGAGGATAAGCCTCCCAAACCTGAACTCAAACCACTACCACCATCCCTAAAATATGCATTTCTGGGAGGAGATGAAACTTTTCCAGTGATTATAAGCTCTACTTTAAATCCACAGGAAGAGGAAGCACTGATTCAAGTGCTAAGGACACACAAGACA
>NC_029775.3:48611173-48611725 GCF_000817695.3 Arachis duranensis | reverse complement strand
GGCTCAATACAGCCACCAGAAAGGATGATTTTCCTTTACCCTTCATAGACCAAATGCTAGAAAGACTAGCTGGGCATGACTACTACTGCTTTTTGGATGGCTATTCAGGTTACAACCAAATTGCAGTAGATCCTCAGGACCAAGAGAAAACAGCATTTACTTGCCCTTCTGGCGTGTTTGCCTACAGAAGGATGCCTTTTGGTCTGTGTAATGCACCTGCAACCTTTCAAAAGTGCATGCTCTCTATCTTCTCAGATATGGTAGAGAAATTTCTGGAAGTCTTCATGGATGACTTCTCAGTATATGGAGACTCATTCAGCTCCTGTCTTAATCACCTAGCACTTGTCCTGAAAAGGTGCCAAGAGACTAACTTGGTTTTAAACTGGGAGAAATGTCACTTTATGGTGACTGAAGGGATTGTCCTTGGGCACAAAATTTCAAGCAGGGGAATAGAGGTGGATAAGGCAAAGGTAGAGATAATTGAGAAATTACCACCACCTGCCAATGTTAAGGCAATCAGAAGCTTTCTGGGGCATGCAGGATTCTACAGAA
>NC_029775.3:48609115-48609897 GCF_000817695.3 Arachis duranensis | reverse complement strand
CTCCCTTCTACTGAGATTTCTGAGACTTTCCCAGATGAGCAACTCTTTGCCATTCAGGAAGCTCCATGGTTTGCAGATATTGCAAATTATAAAGCTGTGAAGTTCATACCCAAGGAGTACAGCTACGTGCAGAGAAAGAAATTAATTTCAGATGCCAAGTACTACCTCTGGGATGAACCATATCTCTTTAAGAGATGTGCTGATGGAGTGATCCGCAGATGTGTGCCCAGAGAAGTAGCACAAAGGATCCTATGGCACTGCCATGGATCACAATATGGAGGACATTTTGGAAGTGAGCGAACAGCCACTAAAGTCCTCCAATGTGGCTTCTACTGGCCTACTCTCTATAAAGACTCCCGAGAGTTTATGCGTAACTGTGACAGTTGCCAAAGAGCTGGTAACTTGCGTCACGGATATGCCATGCCTCAACAAGGGATATTAGAGATAGAATTGTTTGATGTATGGGGCATTGACTTCATGGGGCCATTCCCACCATCATACTCAAACACTTATATTCTGGTGGCAGTAGACTATGTATCTAAGTGGGTGGAAGCAATTGCTACACCCACTAATGATACCAAGACCGTACTGAAATTCCTCCAGAAACACATCTTCAACAGATTTGGTGTCCCCAGAGTACTAATCAGTGACGGAGGCACTCATTTTTGCAATAGACAGCTATACTCTTCTATGGTTAGATCTGGAATTAGCCACAAAGTGGCAACTCCGTATCATCCACAGACAAATGGGCAAGCTGAAGTCTCTAACAGAGAGCTAAAGAG
>NC_029775.3:48607857-48608280 GCF_000817695.3 Arachis duranensis | reverse complement strand
TTACAGAGGCAAGTATCAAAAATGAAGGAATTCACAGAGTTACAGAAGGATTCAACTCAAAAAGCAGAGAAAAAGAGCTTACTGGCGAAAAAATGCCAGTAAGGGGCATTTTGGGCGTTAAACGCTAGAATGGGTGCCATTCTGGGCGTTTAACGCCAGGAATGGTGCCATTTTGGGCCTTAAACACCAGAATGGGCACCATTCTAGGCGTTTAACGCCAGGTGTGCAGCATCCTGGGCGTTCAGAAAAACGCCCAGTAATAAAAGATTTCTGGCGTTTAACGCCAGCCAGGGCACCTGGCTGGGCGTTAAACGCCCAAAAGGGGCACCAAATGGGCGTTAAACGCCAAAATGGGTGCCATTCTGGGCGTTTAACGCCAGAAAGGTGGGGGGACCACAATTTTGTTTTCAAATCAAATTTTTT
>NC_029775.3:48605273-48606950 GCF_000817695.3 Arachis duranensis | reverse complement strand
CCAAGCTTGATCTCCTTGCTCTGTAAAGAGGCTGGGGTGAAGATGGGAGTAGATGAGTTCATACCCATTGAACACTCAATCACCAAGAAGTCAATGGAAGGACAAGTGCAAGACAACTCTATCAAAAGGAGGGCGCAGGAGTTCCTCCCTGAATTTCCTGAAATTGGTTACTGGGCCAGCCTAGAAGCATCTATCACCAAGTTGCAAGAAACTATGAAGCAACTTAAGGAAGAACAACAGAATCAGAACTGCATGCTCTGCAAATTGCTGAAGGAACAAGAGAAGCAGGGGCGTGAACTTCAAGAACTGAAACGCCAAAAATTCTCCTCTCAAGCTGAGGGAGCATCCACTTCTCAAAATCAAGGTTGTTGAGTCCTAACTCTGTGAAAACCTCTATCATTAGGAGCCTATGTTTTTGCGTTTTTTTTCTTCTTTTGTTTTGTTTTCTATTTTTATTTTTTCTAGTCCCATCTTATATTTATCTTTGAGTCTTGTTCTTAATTCATAGATTAATGAAATTGAAATTTTATGCCTTAAAGATATGAATGTCCTATGAATCCATCACCTCTCTTAAATGAAAAATGCTTTAATCACAAAAGAACAAGAAGTACAGGATTTCGAAATTTATCCATGAAACTAGTTGAATTAGTTTGATGTGGTGACAATAATTTTTGTTTTCCCAATGAATGCTTGAACAGTGCATATGTCTCTTGAATTTGTTGTCTTAAGAATGTTAAAATTGTTGGCTCTTGAAAGAATGAGGGAAAAAGAGAACTGTTATTGAGGATCTGAAAAATCATCAGATTGATTCTTGAAGCAAGAAAAAGCAGTGAAGAAAAAAAAATTTCGAAAAAAAGAGAGAGAAAGAAAGAAAAAAGAAAAAAATTTAAATAAAGTTGTGATCCAAGGCAACAAGAGTGTGCTTAAGAACCCTGGACACCTCTAAATTGGGGACTTTAGCAAAGCTGAGTCACAATCTGAAAAGGTTCACCCAATTATGTGTCTGTGGCATGTATGTATCCGGTGGTAATACTGGAAGACAGAGTGCTTTGGGCCACAGCCAAGACTCATACACTAGCTATGTTCAAGAATCACTATACTCAACTAAGAGAATCAATAACACTATCTGAGCTCTGAGTTCTTATAGATGCCAATCATTCTGAACTTCAAGGGATAGAGTGAGGTGCCAAAACTGTTCGAAGGCAAAAAGCTACTAGTCCCGCTCATCTAATTGGAGCTATGTTTCCTTGATATTTTGGAGTCTATAGTATATTCTCTTCTTTTTATCCTATTTTGATTTTCAGTTGCTTGGGGACAAGCAACAATTTAAGTTTGGTGTTGCGATGAGCGGATAATTTGTACGCTTTTTGGCATTGTTTTTAGTATGTTTTTAGTATGATCTAGTTAGTTTTTAGTATATTTTTATTAGTTTTTAGCTAAAATTATGATTTAGTTAGTTTTTAGTATATTTTTATTAGTTTTTAGTTAAAATTCACTTTTCTGGACTTTACTATGAGTTTGTGTGTTTTTCTGTGATTTCAGGTATTTTCTGGCTGAAATTGAGGGTTCTGAGCAGAAATCTGATTCAGAGACTGCAAAGGACTGCAGATGCTGTTGGATTCTGACCTCCCTGCACTCTAAGTGGATTTTCTGGAGCTACAGAAGCCCAATTGGCGC
>NC_029775.3:48593790-48604278 GCF_000817695.3 Arachis duranensis | reverse complement strand
GAGTTGCAAAAGTGTGATTGCAATTTCGTGCACCAAGACTCAAACAAGAAACATAAAAATATTTTTGATTTTAAGATTTTATAAATTTTTTTGTGCTTTTTCAAAAATTGAGTGGAAAAGAAAAACAAGGGTTCAAAATTCTTAATAAGAATTCCAGGAATCATTGCAATGCTAGTCTAAGACTTCGGTCCAGGAATTAGACATGGCTTCACAGCCAGCCAAGCTTTCAGTGAAAGCTTCGGTCCAAAACACTAGACATGGCCAATGGCCAGCCAAGCTTTAGCAGATCATTGCTCACAACAGCAAAATTGATAAAAATCAACAAGCTCTTGTGATGATAAGTTAAAACCTCGGTCCAAAAGATTAGACATGACTTCACAGCCAGCCATACTTCAACAAATCATCATGAAACTCTAGAATCCATTCTTAAAAACTCTGAAGAACAAAATAGAAATATTTTTTTTTTGAAAAATTTTCGAAAAGTAAAAAGCTTAAACATAAAATAAAATTACCTAATCTAAGCAACAAGATGAACCGTCAGTTGTCCAAACTCAAAGAATTCCCGGCAACGGCGCCAAAAACTTGGTGCACGAAATTGTGATCATCAATGGCGCCATCAACATAGTACGCTCAATTGCAATCTCAACTCTTTATCACAACTTCGCACAACTAACCAGCAAGTGCACTGGGTCGTCCAAGTAATAAACCTTACGCGAGTAAGGGTCGATCCCACGGAGATTGTTGGTATGAAGCAAGCTATAGTCATCTTGTAAATCTCAGTTAGGCGGATTCAAATGGTTATGGAGGATTGATAATTAAAAGATGAATAAAAATAAAATAAAGATAGAGATACTTATGTAATTCATTGGTGAGAATTTCAGATAAGCGTATGGAGATGCTTTGTCCCTTCCGTCTCTCTGCTTTCCTACTGTCTTCATCCAATCCTTCTTACTCCTTTCCATGGCAAGCTGTATGTTGGGAATCACCGTTGTCAATGGCTACAGTCCCGTCCTCTCAGCGAAAATGTTCAATGCGCTGTGTCACAGCACGGCTATTCATCTGTCGGTTCTCGATCATGTTGGAATAGAATCCAGTGATTCTTTTGTGTCTGTCACTAACGCCCCACAATCGTGAGTTTGAAGCTCGTCACAGTCATTCAATCCCTGAATCCTACTCAGAATACCACAGACAAGGTTTAGACCTTCCGGATTCTCAAGAATGGCCGCCAATGGATTCTAGCTTATACCACGAAGATTCTGATTAAGCAAACCAAGAGATATTTACTCAATCTAAGGTAGAACGGAGGTGGTTGTTAGGCACACATTCATAGGTGAGAATGATGATGAATGTCACGGATCATCACATTCATCAAGTTGAGGAACAAGTGATATCTTAGAACAAGAATAAGCTGAATTGAATAGAAGAACAATAGTAATTACATTAATACTCGAGGTACAGTAGAGCTCCACACCTTAATCTATGGTGTGTAGAAACTCTACCGTTGAAAATACATAAGAACAAGGTATAGGCATGGCCGAATGGCTAGGCTCCCAAAGAGGGTTCAATCATAAAAACATGATCAAAAGATGATCAGAAGATTGAAAGATTCCTCAAATACAATAGCAAAAGGTCCTATTTATAGAGAACTAGTAGCCTATGGTTTACAGAAATGAGTAAATGACATAAAAATCCACTTCCGGGCCCACTTGGTGTGTGCTAGGGCTGAGCATTGAAGCTTCCATGTGTAGAGACTTTTTTTGGAGTTAAACGCCAGCTTTTGTGCCAGTTTGGGCGTTTAACTCCCACTTTTGTGCCAATTCCGGCGTTTAACACCGGGAATTCTGAAGCTGACTTGGAACGCTTGTTTGGGCCATCAAATCTCGGGCAAAGTATGAACTATTATATATTTCTGGAACGCTCTGGATGTTTACTTTCCAACGCAATTGAGAGAGCACTAATTGAGCTTTTGTAGCTCGAGAAGATCCACCTCGAGTGCAGAGAGGTCAGAATCCAACAACATCTGCAGCCCTTTTCAGCCTCTGAATCAAATTTTTGCTCAGGTCCCTCAATTTCAGCCAGAAAATACCTGAAACCACAGAAAAACACACAAACTCATAGTAAAGTCTAGAAAAGTGAATTTTAAATAAAAACTAATAAAAATATAATAAAAACTAACTAAAACATACTAAAAGCATACTAAAAACAATGCCATAAAACGTATAAATTATCCGTTCATCAGCCTCCCACATGTCCGCGTCACTCACGCAAATGTGTGATCCGGATATCGGCGTAAAGAGCCAATGGCCAGAAAGTTGGGCTGGAATCGTGCGGCTGATGTGCTTTTAGCACAAAACCACCCACGCGTGCACGTCCCTGACACGAACGCGTCACTTCTACAACACCCATCCCACGCAAAAACGTGAGCGACGCGATCACGTCGCATGGATTTTTTGACCCCCTAAACCAAAGAGAGAGTTGCGCTAAAACAACGCTGGAAACATGCGTCTAGCACAAATTCCAGCGACGCATTTGTGTGCTTTACGCGTCTGCGTCACCTATCTTTTACCTAACCCACGCGATTGCGTCGACCACGCGATCGCATCAACCCCCCATCCGCCCTAGCCACGTGACCGCGTGCCCCACGCGATCGCGTGGATTCAAATTTACTAACCCGCAATGACGTGAAACCCTACCCGTCGCACCACCCATTCCCCTTCTTCTTCCTTTCTTCTCTGCAACCCACTCCCAACCACCTCCTACCCCCGCACCACCCTCCACCACCCAGCCCCAATCACAACGCCACCCCCTTTCTTCCTTCACTCTCTTTCTTTTCGCTCTCTTCTCTTCTTCCCTCTTGCACCATTGCCCCCTCCGCAGACTGATAACCCGAACCAAAACCCCCCGCCACCACAAACAGCCACCACCTCCACCGCGCAGCCCAGTTCCACCACCGCGCCACCGTGCCCTCATCCTTGTTCCATCTCATTGCACTTTACGCACCAGGTTCCGCCATACTGCGATTCCTCCTTGCGATTCTTTAGTTTATTTTCCAATTTTTGTCCTAAATAGGCTAGATAGAGATGCATGTTTGTAGTGGATTTTAGGTGGTTAGGTAGCTAGGATGTGGTTAGTGGATTTAGGCCTGATAATTGCACCGTACTTGTTATTTGTTTTATCTGTTCTGCAATTTTAATCTGGCTGTAATGTTAATACTGTTCATATGTTGTTCTTTAAATGTTTCTTGCTGTTGTTAGACTGTTCTTTACCACTCCTACTGTTTGTGACTCTTTGCAGCAATTGTTATTCTCATATGAACTATTTTTCTTGCTGTTTATTTTCAGGGAACATCCAATTTTAGCCGGAATGCTGCCCAAATTTTCTGTAAATTGTTTTGATATTTATTCATGTTTTGGTTTTAGCAATGTGAATTTGGCATTCCTTCGCTTTTACCAAACCAATTCATGATTGCACAGGCCAGCATTCTTATTCCCTTCAATTTCCGGGTTAATAAATTACATTGTTGTTGATTAGATTTCACTTTTTTCTATTTCTATATCTATATGCAACATCAACAACTTGATTCCCCTGCTTGAATATGAGTTGACTGTTGCTTAAAATTGTGAAATTCTTGTCACTTAGAAACCAATCATCATGCCACTTACTCTGACTTCCTTTTTACTAACTCACTGATTTTCGCTTTCTAACCTCTTTTTCAATTTTACCCACTTTTAACTTTCTAATTTCCCCATTTGCCTTTTCACTATTTCTTTCAATTAATTTCACTCATGGCATGATTATTGTTTTTCCTAATTAATAGGCTTTCCACTTCTAACATATTTTGGAATGTGATTTCTCATATCAGCTTTTCAACTCCAAAACAATCCAAAATATACATTTATTTAACTCATTTCATTTTTCTATTGCTCCTTTGCCACTTCGTGCTTATCTTGTTATTTGCCTACTTGTTTTCCTGCTTTTATTATATCTTAGATTTCTGTTTTTTTTTTCAGGATGTCTGACCCTCAGCGAAAGGGAAAAGGAAAGGCAACAACTCGCAAACAGAAAAGAGGTGAATCCTCTATGTCTCTCCTGGAGCTTCTGCATGATGAATCCTGGCGGGAAAAGCTCTTTACCATGCAAGAGAAGGCTGACTAGCTCCTCCCTGCCAATGATCCAATTCAGTTTGCAAACCGATACTGTGAGCTGAAGTTTTCAGTGTTTACTACCTCCAGAAATCTGTACCTGGAGAGGACTTTGAAAATTTCAGAAGAACTATAGCAGTACACCTCCGATCAGATCAAACAAAGAGGCTAGTTCTTCTTGGAGAGAAATTTGACTGAGGTAAATGCTTCCTAGGTAAGAGAGTTTTACTGCAATTATTTCAAGACATCCCTGGATGTAGTGCACCTCAGAGGGAAACAAATACTGGTCACTGAAAAGGCCATTAAGGATATTCTGTGCCTTCACCCTAAGTCAGATAAGCCTGACGGTTACCAAAAGGCTGAAGAAGACATGCGCTTTCTGAGATTTGACTGGGATGCTATCAAGGAGAGGATAGCCCTTGACCCTACTGTCCCATGGGTCATGGGTAAGAACACCACCATGCCTAAAAGAATCAAGCGGATATACTTGAATGATGAGGCTCGGCTTTGGCACCAGATCCTGAGTAACTTTATTATGCCGAGCACTCATGAGACAAAGCTGCCTGCTACTATGATCACCCTCCTCTGGTGTGTGATGAAGGGTAAGGACCTGTACCTGCCACGATTCATCCGGCACTATATGGCCAGGATCCATATCAGAGGCACCCTTTCCTTCCCTTATCTGGTCACCCAGCTAGGTCGTCGAGCTGACGTGCCTTGGGAGGATGCTGATGAGAAGCCACCTGCTGCGGACGGCAAAAAGATCATTCCTTATAGCAGGAACTTTTTGGCTTTAGGCTACAGACCTTCATTATTGCTTCTGATGAGACAGCCACACCTTCAGCTGCCCCATCTTTTTCTACTGCTGCACCTGCCCTGCCCACTGCACCTCTGGCTGCTCCTAAGCCTATCTACCATTTGGTGCATCGACTCTTTGCCCGCTTGGATCGTATGAAACGTTGCAACAAGCGACGCTATGAGCACCTCAAGTTGATGATCCGGTCCGGCGGCAATATCCCCTCCAAGCCTGACACCCCTTCTGACACATCTGAGGTAGAGGCGAGCGCTTATGAGGAGGAGACACCCACCCAGGCTGAGCAGGCAGGCCCGGAGCAGGCTGTGCCACATCCTGAGGAGCCACACCAGATACAGGCCGTAGATTCCGAGATTCCTATCCAGCCAGAGCCTCATATGCAGCAGATAGATCTTCCTACCTTCATCCAGTCTGCAGATCCTCATACCACCATCGAGACTCCAGCAGTCCATCCTTCTGGAGATGACACTTCTTCACACCCAGTTTGAGTGAGCATCGAGGACGATGCTTTATTTTAAGTGTGGGGAGGTTGCCATCTCTGGCATCTATTTCTTTTAGTGAACCACTACAGACTCTTATCTTATTTTTTCCATTTTCTGTATTTTATTTGCACATTTTTCTCTCTTTTGTTTTTGTTGTACTTTTGCATTCTGCACTTTGGGCTGTATATATCTTGGATATTTTAGCTTAAGTTGCACCTTAGTTTACTAGTTATATATTAAGTGGATTAATTAGCATATTTTACCCTTTTAGCATATGATAAGTTTGGTTTAAATTGAAAATAAAAAGAAAGTAAGCTAGAGACTTTAACAGAATCAAAACAATCCACAATCTTTGTATATATATAGCATTACATGTTAGTTAGTTAACAACATTTCTTCAAGGAGGAACACTAAAACTTTAAAGCCACCCAAATAAATTTTACATTGAGAATAATGGAAACTCTTAATTTCTACCTGCATGACATACATACTGATATATGATTTATGAGCCTGAGGACACACAGCCTGTGAGTTTTGAACTTAATTGTATGGTT
Source organism: Arachis duranensis (assembly GCF_000817695.3). Lineage (NCBI taxonomy): Eukaryota > Viridiplantae > Streptophyta > Magnoliopsida > Fabales > Fabaceae > Arachis > Arachis duranensis. The sequence continues at coordinate 48,598,286 of NC_029775.3, read as the reverse complement.
GCATTCAAACCATAATTTTTATTCCTGTGTGCTTCGCCCTTCTTTTTATTCTGATGCTCTTTGCTTTGTTTTAATCTATATGTCCGATTATAGAATATAGATACATACTAAAAAAGTGATTGAGGCCATCATTTGAAATTTTCCTCACTTATCCCAAATTAGCCTACCTTTTACATCACCCTTGTTAGCCCCCTTGAGCTTGTTAATCCCCTCTTTTTCTGTAATCCACATTACTAACCTTAAGCAGAAAAACAAAATATGAATCCCAAGTTGAATCCTTGGTTAGCTTAAGATAAGGTATTGTGTATAATTTAAGTGTGGTGAACTTTATGGGAACATGGATGATAGGAACAAAGGTAGAAAGTTTAAAAGAATAAAAATATTCAAAATAAAAATTTTGGGAAGCATGCTCATGTGAAATCAAATTAATTAATTTCCCATGTGCATCAAAAAAAATTTTTTTTTCAATAAGGGGATACAAAAACTCCCCAAACGCAAAATAAGAAAAAAATCAATGCACATGGGGCAGAGTTAAATTTAATGCATGAATTTGCAATACAAAGTGGGAAAATTTGGGCAAATAAGTTAAGAAACTTTGATATGTATAAAGTATGTATATGTTAGGTGAGATCTTAGACTAATCAAGGATTCACTTATTGGCTCACTTAGCCTTATACATATACCCTTACCTCTACCTTGGCCCCATTATAACCTTGGAAAAGACCTCATGATTTTTGTATGTCTGTATTCTATAATTGTTGATTGGTTAGATGAAGAACAAAGTTATAGAAAGTAAGGATAAAAAGAAAATTAGAGTGATTAACCCAATAAACACTGAGTGACTAGAGAGTAAATACAAAATCCAGTGAGGGTTTAATAGCTCATCACCATATATCTCTGCCTCAATTGTTAATTGTCTTGCAAGTTTGGAAAATATTTTTACCCATCTCAATTGTAAAAGTGCTTTAACATTGTCTAAGGTTGGCTATGCATATATAATTCCTTGAGAATGTGAATTAATTTAACTACATGTAAGTTTTATATACAATTGAATAATAAATAGATTTGCATGACTCATTTAGGTAGATGCATTTAGAATAGATTGCATTGCATGAGATTCCACCACTTTGTCTTGGATTTAGCATGAGGACATGCTATTGTTTAAGTGTGGGGAGGTTGATAAACCACTATTTTATGATAAATCTTGTGCTTAAATTGAATGATTTTATAAACTCTTCATCTACTTATTCATATGAATTTTCATGGTTTTACAATTCCTTCCTTAGGATATGACATATGAGAAAACATGTTTCTTATGCTTTAAAATAATCAAATTTAATTATCCTTTATTACCATTCGATGCCGTGATTTGTGTGTTGAGTACTTTCAGGTTTTATAGGGCAGGAATGACTTAAAAGATAGAAAGGAAACATACAAAAATGGAAGGAAAGCACAAAATTGGAGTTTTGGAGAAACTGACATCGATGCGTCCGCATGGACGACGCGAACGCGTGGCGTGCGAAACACAACTGACGCAGACGCATGACTGACGTGACCGCGTGGAAGAGCTAAACTCCAGATGACGTGACCGCGTGACCCACCCAGACACGTGACGTGCGCGATCTGCAGAATTTGCAGAAGTCTGTCTCAGCAATTTCTGGGCCCCTTTTGGCCTAGATCCAAGCCCAGAGAACACAGATTGAAGGAGGAATCCATCCATTTATGAGCATATGGAGATTTAGAGACTGAATACTGGATTCATACACACTTTTTAGGATTTAGATGTAGTTTTTAGTGAGAGAGATTATCTCCTCTCTCTTAGGATTATGACTCCTCTTAAAGGACTTAGGAATATTTTCATCTTCTTGAATTACAGGTTCAATGTCCTTTTTATTTGTCTTTCCAATTTGATTTATGAACTTGTCCATGTTAGAATTGACGTCTTTATTTAAATATAATTTGAGGTATTTCAGATTCATGATTGCTTTTCCTTATTTTTAATTTAGATTATTTACTATTGGCCTTGGTTGATTAATTGGTAACTCTTAAGTTATCAAACTCATTGTGATTGATAATTATTATTCTTGCTGATTAATTTAGATTACTATAACTCTAGTCTTTCCTTAAGGAGTTGACTAGGACTTTAGGTATTAAATTAATTTGTCCACTTAACCGATTTTCATAGTTAGAGGTTGACTTAGTGGGAGCAATAGTATAATTCTCATCACCATTGATAAGGATAACTAGGATAGGACTTCCAGTTTTCATACCATGCCAAGAGTTTTATTAGTTATTAATTTATTAATTCCTGCAATTTATTTCTCTTGTTCAAAACCTTTTGAAAACCCAAAAACACTATTTTGCATAACCAATAATAATTCATACTTCCCTGCAATTCCTTGAGAAGAAGACCCGAGGTTTGAATACTTTGGTTTATAAATTTTATTGGGTTTGTTACTTGTGACAACCAAACATTTGTAAGAAAGGTTGATTGCTTGGTTTAGAAACTATACTTGCAACGAGAATTTATTATAACTTCTAAACCATCAATCTTCAATGCCCCTTTAAAATGTTTTCAGAATAGGTGTAGTTAGACATCTTCTACTACGGACTTACAGAAAAGGCCCAGATGTCTCTAGACCACTTAGCTGGCGGATCTATACACATGAGAAAGACAATTGAAGAGGCTTAAGAGCTCTTTGATACAGTTGCTAGAAATCAGCATCTGCACTTAAGTAGTGAGTCCTCCATGAAAGAAGAAGCTAAAGCAGTATCCACTGAACTTAGTCCTCTAGAACAAGTTATTGAACTCAATCAGCAATTGCTTTTTATAACAAAACAGTTAGCAGAATTTAAGGAAATGCTACAAGAAACTAAAAATGCTAACAAGAATATGGAAGCATAATTGGATCAGACAAGACAGCAGTTATTTAAACAGATAACAAAAGAGTGCCAAGCTGTTCATTTAAGGAGTGGAAAGACATTGAATGTTTCAACTCAAGGCAGCAGGAAGCCAAGAATGGAACAACTGACAGAAGATGACCAACCCACTGCCCAAAATCCCTCTGAAGACAGTAAGAGCCCAGAGAGGAATGATTCTGGCATTCAAACACCAGAAAAAAGGTGAAAAGGTGGTGTTAAACGCCCAGTGGATGGCCAATTCTAGCGTCCAAACGCCAGAAAAGGGTGGCAATCTGGTGTTAAACGCCCATACAGCCCCCTTAAGTAGGCTTTTCCAACCACTTCTGTAGGTAGTAAACCTACAACAACTAAGGTTGAAGACTATAAAGCCAAGATGCCTTATCCTCAGAAACTACGCCAAGCAGAACAGGATAAACAATTTTCCCGCTTTGCAGACTATCTCAGGACTTTTGAAATAAAGATTCTATTTGCAGAGGCACTTGAGCAAATACCCTCTTATGCTAAGTTCATGAAAGAGATCTTAAGTCATAAGAAGGATTGGAGAGAAACTGAAAAAGTTTTCCTCACTGAAGAATGCAGTGCAGTCATTCTGAAAAGCTTACCAAAGAAGCTTAAAGATTCCAGAAGCTTTATGATACCATGTACATTAGAGAATGCTTGTACCAAGACAGGTTTATGTGATCTTGGGGCAAGTATCAACCTGATACCTGCATCCATTATCAAAAAGCTTGGTTTGACTAATGAAGTTAAACCAATCTGGATATGCCTCCAACTTGCTGATGGCTCCACTAAAATTTCATCAGGCATAATTGAGGACATGATTGTCAAGGTTGGGCCATTTGCCTTTCCCACTGACTTTGTGGTGCTGGAAATGGTGGAGCATAAGAGTGCAACTCTCATTTTAGGAAGACCTTTCCTAACAACTGGACGAACTATCATTGATGTCCAAAAAAGGGAGGTGACCCTGAGAGTCAATGAGGATGAGTTTAAGTTGAATGCTGTCAAAGCTATGTAGCATCCAAACAACCCAAACGACTGTATGAGCGTTGATATTATTGACTCTCTGGTGGAAGAGGTCAATATGACTGAGATTCTCGAATCAGAGCTAGAGGATATTTTTAAAGATGTTCAGCCTGATCGTATGATGAGCGGATAATTTATACGCTTTTTGGCATTGTTTTCATATAGTTTTTAGTAAGTTTGAGCTACTTTTAGGGATGTTTTCATTAGTTTTTATGTTAAATTCACATTTCTGGACTTTACTATAAGTTTGTGTGTTTTTCTGTGATTTCAGATAAATTCTGACTGAAATTGAGGGATTTGAGCAAAACTCTGAAGAAGGCTAACAAAAGGACTGCTGATGCTGTTGGATTCTGACCTCCCTGCACTCGAAATGGATTTTCTGGAGCTACAGAACTCCAATTGGCGCGCTCTTAACGGCGTTGGAAAGTAGACATCCAGAGCTTTCCAGCAATATATAATAGTCCATACTTTATTCGAATAATGACGACGTAACTTGGCGTTGAACGCCAAATACACGCTGCTGTCTGGAGTTAAACGCCAGAAAAACGTCA
>NC_029775.3:48588547-48589504 GCF_000817695.3 Arachis duranensis | reverse complement strand
ACAAGATCCTGGCAAGTTCTTAATACCTTGCACCATTGGCACCATGAGCTTTGAAAAAGCTCTGTGTGATCTTGGGTCAGGGATAAACCTTATGCCACTCTTTGTAATGGAGAAGCTAAGAATCATTGAGGTACAACCTGCCTTGTTCTCATTACAATTGGCAGATAAATCCATAAGACAAGCTCATGGGATAGTAGAGGACGTGCTTATAAAAGTTGAAAACTTTTACATCCCTGCTGATTTCATAGTCCTAGATACTAGGAAGAAAGATGATAAATGCATCATCCTAGGAAGACCTTTCCTAGCCACAGCAGAAGCTGTGATAGATGTCAATAGAGGAGAGCTAGTCCTTCAATTAAATGGGGAATACCTTGTGTTTCAAGCACATGGCCATCCCTCTGTGACAAAAGAGAGTAAGCATGAAGAGCTTCTCTCAGTCCAGAGTCAAGAAGAGCCCACACAGTCAAGCTCTAAGTTTGGTGTTGTGAGGCCACAACCAAACTCTAAGTTTGGTGTTCAAACCCCATATCCAAACTCTAAGTTTGGTGTTGGGACTAGACAACATTGACTTGATTGCTCTGTGGCTCCATGAGAGCCACTGTCAAGCTATTGACATTAAAGAAGCGCTTGTTGGGAGGCAACCCAATTTTATTTATCTAATTTTATTTTATTTTGTTTCTTTGTTATTTTTGTGTTTAATTAGGTACATGATCATGAGGAGTCACGAAAAAAATAAAAAAAAAATTAAAAACAGAGTCAAAAATAGAAGAAAAAAATTTTTCACCCTGGAGGACGCACGGGCCGGCGTTCAGCGCCCAGAAGATGCATCTGGCGGGCGTTCAAGGCCAGAACAGAGCATCTTCCTGGCGCTGAATGCCCAAAACAAGCAACATCCTGGCGTTTAACGCCAGGATGCGCACGCAGAGGACAATCTGGCGCTGAACGCCAGAAACAAGC
>NC_029775.3:48585733-48585914 GCF_000817695.3 Arachis duranensis | reverse complement strand
CACTCTAAACTTCAAAGGAAAAAGTGAGATGCCAAAACTGTTCAGAAGCAAAAAGCTACAAGTTCCGCTCATCTAATTAAATTAATATTCATTGATATTTTAGACTTTATAGTATATTCTCTTCTTTTTATCCTATTTGATTTTCAGTTGCTTGGGGACAAGCAACAATTTAAGTTTGGTG
>NC_029775.3:48575815-48584767 GCF_000817695.3 Arachis duranensis | reverse complement strand
GTGACGTGCTTCAAACTTTAACCTGCTGGGCGTTGGTGACAGACGCAAAAGAGGGATTCTATTCCAGTAGGAGCGGGAACCAACCGGTGATTAGCCGTACTGTGACAGAGTGCGTTAGCATAGTTTTCACTGCGAGGATGGGGTGTAGCCATCAGCCATGGGTGATGCCTCCAGACTGGTTAGCTGTGCGAGTGACAGCCGCACAGGTTATTTCCCCGTGAGGAATGAAAGTAGCCACAGTTGATGGTGAACCCCTATACAAAGCTTGCCATGGAAAGGAGTAAGAAGGATTGAGTAGAAGGAGTAGGAGAGCAGGCGTCCGAGAGCTCTACAGCATCTCCATCCGCTTATCTGAAATTCCCACCAATGAATCTGCATAAGTGTTCTATCCCTTTTATTATTTATTTCTTTTTATTATTCCTATCCTCAAACCCATAAATAATGTTTAATTTGCCTGACTGAGATTTACAAGGTGACCATAGCTTGCTTCATACCAACAATCTCTGTGGATTCGACCCTTACTCACGTAAGGTTTATTACTTGGACGACCCAGTACACTTGCTGGTTAGTTGAACGGAGTTGTGACTTCAAATAAATAGTGCCCTAAGAGTAAAATCATACAAGACCAAAAAGTCAATATCATTGATCACAATTTCGTCCACCATCGTACTAATGAAGTTAAACCAACCCCGATATGCCTCCAACTTGCTGATGGCTCCACTAAAATTCCATCAGGCGTAATTGAGGACATGATTATCAAGGTTGGGCCATTTGCCTTTTCCATTGACTTTGTGGTGCTGGAAATGGCGGAGCACAAGAGTGCAACTCTCATTCTAGGAAGACCTTTCCTAGCAACTGGACGAACCCTCATTGATGTCCAAAACGGGGAGGTGACCTTGAGAGTCAATGAGGATGAGTTTAAGTTGAATGCTGTCAAAGCTATACAGCATCCAAACACCCCAAACGACTGCATGAGCATTGATATTATTGACTCTCTGGTGGAAGAGGTCAATATGACTGAGAGTCTCAAATTAGAGCTAGAGGACATTTTTAAAGATGTTCGGCCTGATCTGGAGGAACCGGAGAAAACAAAAGAACCTCTTAAAACTCCTCAGGAAGAGGAGAAACCTCCTAAATCCGAGCTCGAACAACTACCACCATCCCTGAAATATGTATTTCTAGGAGAGGATGACACTTTTCCTGTGATCATAAGCTCTACTTTAGAGCCACAGGAAGAGAAAGCACTAATTCAGGTGCTAAGGACACACAAGACAGCTCTTGGGTGGTCCATAAGTGATCTTAAGGGCATTAGCCCAGCCAGATGCATGCACAAGATCCTATTGGAGGATGATGCTAAGCTAGTGGTTCAACCACAGAGGCGGCTAAATCCAGCCATGAAGGAGGTGGTGCAGAAAGAGGTCACTAAATTACTAGAGGCTAGAATTATTTATCCTATTTCCGATAGCCCCTGGGTGAGCCTTATCCAAGTTGTTCCCAAGAAGGGAGGAATGACAATGGTTCATAATGAAAAGAATGAACTGGTTCCTACAAGAACAGTTACAGGGTGGCGTATGTATATTGACTGCATAAGGCTCAATACAGCCACCAGAAAGGATCATTTTTCTTTACCATTCATAGACCAGATGCCAGAGAGACTAGCAGATCATGAATACTACTGCTTTTTGGACGGCTATTCAGATTACAACCAAATTACAGTAGATCCTCAAGACCAAGAGAAAACAACATTCACATGTCCCTCTGGAGTATTTGCCTACAGAAGGATGCCATTTGGTCTGTGCAATGCACCTGCAACCTTTCAGAGGTGCATGCTCTCCATCTTTTCTGATATGGTGGAGAAATTTTTGAAAGTCTTCATGGATGACTTCTCAGTATTTGGAGACTCATTCAGCTCCTGTCTTGACCATCTAGCACTTGTTTTGAAAAGATGCCAAGAGACTAACCTGGTTTTAAACTGGGAGAAATGTCACTTTATGGTGACTGAAGGAATTGTCCTTGGGCACAGAATTTCGAACAAGGGAATAGAGATGGATCAAGCTAAAGTAGAGGTAATTGAAAAATTACCACCACTTGCCAATGTTAAAGCAATCAGAAGCTTTCTGGGGGCATGCAGGATTCTATAGGAGGTTTATAAAAGATTTTTCAAAGATTGCAAAACCTCTGAGCAATCTGCTAGCTGTTGATACGCTATTTGTCTTTGACACAGAGTGTCTGCAAGCGTTTGAGACTCTGAAAGCTAAACTAGTCACAAGACCAGTCATTTCTGTACCAGACTGAACATTACCATTTGAACTAATGTGTGATGCCAGTGACCATGCCATTGGTGCAGTATTGGGACAGAGGCATGACAAGCTTCTGCATGTCATTTATTATGCTAGCCGTGTTTTAAATGACGCACAGAAGAATTATTCAACCACAGAGAAGGAGTTGCTTGCAGTGGTTTATGCCATTGACAAGTTCAGATCTTATTTAATAGGATCAAAAGTGATCATATACACTGACCATGCTGCTCTAAAATATCTCCTCACAAAGTAGGATTCAAAACCAAGACTCATAAGATGGGTGTTGCTTCTACAAGAGTTTGATATAGAAATAAGAGACAGAAAAGGGACAGAGAACCAAGTAGCTGATCACCTATCCCGGATAGAACCAGTAGCAGGAGCATCCCTCCCTCGTACTGAGATCTTTGAAACCTATCCGGATGAGCAATTATTTGCTAGTCAGTAAGCACCATGGTTTGCAGACATTGCAAACTATAAAGCTGTGAGATTCATACCCAAAGAGTACAATAGGGAGCAAAAAAAAATTGGTTTCTGATACAAAGTACTACTTGTGGGATGAACCATATCTCTTTAAGAGGTGTACAGACGGAATAATCTATAGATTTATACCTAGAGAAGAGGCGTAGAAGATCCTATGGCACTGCCATGGATCACAATATGGAGGACATTTTGGAGGTGAGCAAACAGCCACAAGGGTTCTCCAATGTGGCTTCTACTGACCTACTCTCTATAGAGACTCCCGAGAGTTTGTACGTAACTGTGAGGGTTGCCAAAGAGCTGGTAATCTGCCTCACGGTTATGTCATGCCTCAGCAAGGGATCTTAGAGATTGAGTTGTTTGATGTATGGGGTATTGACTTCATGGGACCTTTCCCACCATCATATTCAAACAATTATATTCTGGTGGCAGTAGACTATGTATCTAAATGGGTAGAAGCAATTGCAACACCCACCAATGATATTAAGACAGTGTTGAAATTCCTCCACAAGCATATCTTCAGCAGGTTTGGTGTCCCTAGAGTACTAATCAGTGATGGAGGCACTCATTTCTGCAATAAATAGCTTAACTCTGCTCTGATCTGATATGAAATTAACCATAAAGTGGCAACTCCATATCATCCACAGACAAATGGGCAGGCTAAAGTCTCAAATAGAGAACTAAAACAAATCCTGGAACAGACTGTAAATATCCGTAGAAGGGATTGGGCAAGAAGTCTGGATGATGCTCTGTGGGCATACAGAACCGTATTTAAGACTCCTATAGGGACCTCTCTATACCAGCTTGTGTATGGAAAAGGCTGTCTTCTGCCAGTGGAACTGGAACACAAGGCCTACTGGGAAACTAAGTTCCTAAACCTTGATGCTAAGGTAGCTAGAGAGAAGAGATTGCTCCAGTTGAATGAGCTAGAGGAGTTCAGACTCAATGCTTTCGAAAATGATAAAATTTACAAGGAGAAAGCAAAAAGGTGGCATGACAGAAAGCTTTCATCTAGAGTCTTTGAGCCGGGACAGAAGATTTTGCTATTCAACTCTAGACTCAGATTGTTCCCTGGGAAACTAAAATCCCAGTAGAAGGGACCATATGTGATTACAAGTGTGTCACCATATGGATATGTAGAGCTTCAGGATATTGACTCTGACAAAAAGTTCATTGTTAATGGGAAGAGAGTCAAACATTATCTTCAAGGGAATATTGAGCAAGAATGCTCAAAATTGAGACTAGATTAAAGCTCAGTAAAGTCCAGCTAAAGACAGTAAAGAAGCGCTTGCTGGGAGGCAACCCAGCCATTAGCAGGAATTAGATGTTTTGAGTTTATTCATATTTTGTTATTCATGTTTGATAATACATTTCAGTAAATAATTCAGAAAAATGAAGGTTTAGAATATAAAGCGGAGGAATCACAGATAAAAAGAGCTCACTGGCGTTAAAATGCCAGTAAAGAGGCATTTTGGGTGTTAAACGCCAGAATGGCTATCATTCTAGGCGTTTAACGACAGTAAAGATACCATTCTGGGCGTTAAACGCCAGAATGGGCAGCATTCTGGGTGTTTAACCCCAAAAACAGCAGCATCCTGGGTGTTCAGAAAAATGCCCAATGACAAAGAATTTATGGCGTTTAACGCCAGCCAGGTACCCTGTGATAACTTCTGTTATTAGAGGTTGTTGAGTCCTAACTCTGTGATAACTTCTGTTATTAGAGACCTATTTTAAGAGTTGCATGAGTATTAGTATTAGAGTTGCATGAGCATTAGTATTATTTTTATCAATTTAGGTATAATTTACTCTTCTTATCATCATCAAACATGAATAAAATAGTAGATTTTTTTAGAAGAGCAAGGGTGCAAATATTTTGAGTACAAAATAAGAAAAATTCAAATTATTTATATGTGGTGGCATTACTTTAGCTCTCTGAATGAATGCTTGAACGGTGTATATTTTTTATAATGAAGTTTATGAATGTTAAAATTGTTGGCTCTTGAAAGAATAATGAAAAAATAGAAATGTTATTGATAATCTGAAAAATCATAAAATTGATTCTTAAAGCAAGAAAAAGCAGTGAAAAACACAAAGCTTGCGAAAAAAAAGCAAGAAGAAAAAGCCAATAGCTCTTTAAAATCAAAAGGCAAGAGCAAAAAGCCAGTAACCCTTTAAACTAAAAGGCAAGGGTAAAGAGGATCCAAGGCTTTGAGCATCAGTGAATAGGAGGGCCCAAAGGAATAAAATCCTGGCCTAAGCTGCTAAATCAAGCTGTCCCTAACCATGTGCTTGTGTCATGAAGGTCCAAGTGAAAAGCTTGGGACTGAGTGGTTAAAGTTGTGATCTAAAGCAAAAGAGTGTGCTTAAGAACTCTGGATACCTCTAACTGGGGACTCTAGCAAAGCTGAGTCAAAATCTGAAAAGGTTCACTCAGTTATGTGTCTGTGGCATTTATGTATCCGGTGGTAATACTGGAAAACAAGATGCTTAGGGTCATGGCCAAGACTCATAAGAAGCTGTGTTCAAGGATCAATATACTTAACTAGGAGAATCTATAACTCTATCTCAATTCTGAGTTCCTACGGATGCCAATCATTCTGAACTTCAAAGAATAAAATGAGATGCCAAAACTATTCAGAAGCAAAAATTTCTAAGCCCCACTCATCTAATTTGAATTTGAGCTTCATTAAAGACTCTGAGATGTTATTGCACCATAATCTTCTTTTTATCCTATTTTTTTGTCTAGTTGCTTGGGGACAAGCAACAGTTTAAGTTTAGTGTTGTGATGAGTGGATATTTTATATGCTTTTTGGTAGTGTTTTCATATAGTTTTTAGCATGTTTTATTCACTTTTGTTATGTTTTTATTAAATTTTATTCAAAAATCACTATTCTGGACATCACTATGAGTTTATGAGTTTTTCTATAATATCAGCTATTTTCTGACTGAAATTGAGGGACCTGAGCAAAAATCTGATTTAAAGGCAGAGATAGGACTACAGATGTTGTTGGATTCTGACCCTCCTGCACTCGAAGTAGATTTTCCAGAGCTACAGAAGCCCAATTGGCGCGCTCTCAATTGTGTTAGAAAGTAGAAATCTTGGGCTTTCCAGAAATTTATAATAGTCCATACTTTGCCTGAGATTTGATGGCCCAAACTGGCGTTAAATGCCAGCCAAAAACCATTTTCTGGTGTAAAACGCCTGAACTAGCACCAAAACTGGAGTTAAACGCCCAAACTGGCACCCAAGTCGGCGTTTAACTCCAAGAATGGCCTATGCACGTGAAAGCTTCAAATTTTAGCCCAAAAACTCACCAAGTGGACCACAGAAGTGAATTTCTGCACTATCTGCACTTAGTTACTCATTTTTTGTAAACCTAAGTCACTAGTTTACTATAAAAACTACTTTTAGAGATTCATTTAGAACTTATGCATTTTTTACATTTCATATTGTATCTTCTACGGCATGAGTTTCTAAACCCCATATGTGGGGTTGAGGAGCTTTACTGTGTTTCAATGGATTAATGTAATTACTATTGATTTCTTTTCAATCACGCTTAATTCTATTCTAAGATACTTACGCGTACTTCAAAATAGAGAATATGATGATCCATGACACTCATCATTATCCTCAACCTTATGAACTCGTGGCTGACAACCACTCCCGTAATATCTGAGCTCAACGTAGTCATTGGACGATAGCTTGAGTGCGTATCTCTTGGGTTTCTGATCCACGGATCGAGTCCGTGAGATTAGAACCTTCGTGGTAGAGGCTAGAACCAAAGGGCAACATTCATGAGATCCAAAAAGTCTAAACCTTGTCTGTGGTATTCTGAGTAGGATCTAGAAGGGGATGACTGTGACGAGCTTCAAACTCACGAATGTTGGGCGCAGTGACAGTATGCAAAAGGATAGAGAAATCCTATTCCGACACAAGTGAGAACCGATAGATGATTAGCCGTGTGGTAGCTATGTCTGGTATTTTTCATCTGAGACAAGAAATCTGACATTTGATTAGCCGTGCAGAAACCTGATGACAAGTCATCATATACCCATTTTTCAAGCTAATTTCACTTGTTTTATTAGTCTTTATGCACTTTCTTACATCCTAAGTAAGTGATTTGGAATGAAAATGCACAACTTCTTTAAATCAAGCAACTACCATTAAATTGATGCTAAATCATGAGGTTTAAGCTAATTTTAATTGAATTTTAATTGATTTATAAGCCTTGTGAATTTAGTGATACTTTGAGTAGTTGTTTTGGTTTATTATAGGTGAAGAAAAGAAGAAAAGAGGAAGTGTGGCTTAAGGAAGCGTGGCCCAAGGAGAAAAAGGCGTGGCGCATAAAGGAGGAGTGCAAGCATTGCCCTCCACAAGGGCACACTGCCCTTTAGGAGGGCAACATAAGGAAACAAATCTTGAGAGGCAACCGTGCTCTGCCCTTACTTTTTAATTACTCCCTTGCTATCTTTTCTTTCTTATAATACTTAACAAGCTTATTCTTTTGGAGGTTTGGTGTCTAATGTTGCAGTAGTAGCCTTTGGCTTTATTTTTTTCTTTTACTCAACATCTTTCCACCACAGACACATGGCTCACTATTTCTTCCTAGGATCATTGATGCCCAGCATCTCTTTGGATAACTAAATGTTCTGTATCTAAGTTGCTCTTTATTTTGGACTTTCAATTGGCCATCCCAAATCAGTTGATCTAAGTGACCGGGTTTCAAAATACCCCTTAGAATTTACTTATCCAAGCATATCTTAGTACAAGAACACCACAGGCATATGTCCTAGGGTCCAAGCTATTGGTGTCCAACCTTTATTCTTTGTTTTTCTTGCCACTTTGGCTTTTTCTTCTTCCTTTTCTTTCTGTTTTTGTTCCCAAGGGCTTTTTCTTTTATTGATGAGAATCTTTATAACAGCAAGCTAACTCACACTTAAATGAAAATGATATTATGCAACAATTATTTCATGAGTTATGCATTTAATCAAACACATATACCACCATTAACTTCCATTCTTACTTATGCAACATTGGATATTTCACTTTTCAATTCAAACAAATCTCTTTTATTTAAGCATGTGGGAAACAAAACAAATTTCAAGCTAAGTGATGGACAACAAGTATTATGCAGATTTAGCATTTTTAACAAACCAACTTCACTTGCAACTAGATAAACACTTTAGCAGGATATATAATGGTTTCCATGTTCAAAACAATTCACAGCAGCAAGGATTAAGTTTAGATACAACCTTCGAAGTTGCAGCCCTTTGATTCTTCCTTCTGTTGTGTTTTCTTTGAGTTAAGATGCACAATATCTTCAATTGTTGACTCATGTCCTGCATAATTCTCAAAGTTGCTTGCTTCTCAAGCCCTTAATTACTTGGTTAGTATGCATAAATCGAGTGTGGCCCTTGGTTTTATTTAGGTGTGAGAACACCAAACTTAATTGTTTGCCACTGCTTCTGATGCAACAGTTAACCATATGTGAAACCTTGTGTCCTTGCTAAAGGTTATGAAATTAAAGCTAGAAAGAAGTTAAACAGTTGAATAATGTGTTTGGTTGCTTGGAGCTAGCATCATGCAAGAGGTGAGAATGTGTTTTTAAATAACATTTTTGGTGGAACACCAAACTTAGAATCTTTCATTCTCCCTTAAATTGTTTTGGTGTGCAACACCAAACTTAGCTCCTTGCAATCCATACCAATTATTCAACATTTTTATTGAAAATTTTATGAAAGAAAACTACCTCAGGTTGGGTTGCCTCCCAACAAGCACTCTTTTATTGTCACTAGCTTGACATCTTCTGTTTTTACTTCAAGGAGGATTTAGGTTCTGAACCTCTTTTTCCTTGTCCCATTGTCCTCCTAGATATAGCTTTGCTCTGTGACCATTTGTTGTAAACCGACTCTTTGTTGCTTCATCTAGCAATTCAATACTCCCATAAGGAAAGACCTTAGTTACCAAATATGGACCAGTCCACTTAGACTTAAGCTTGCCAGGGAATATCTTGAGTCGTGAGTTGTACAAGAGTACTTGTTGTCCAGGTTTGAATTCTTTCTTCAAAATCTTCCTGTCATGCCATCTCTTGGCTTTTTCCTTGTATATCTTGGTATTTTCATAGGCTTCTAGCCTGAATTCATCCAGCTCATTTAGCTGCAACAACCTTTTCTC
>NC_029775.3:48571642-48575635 GCF_000817695.3 Arachis duranensis | reverse complement strand
AGCTGAAAGGGGGACTTCCCAATAGGAGTTTTGAAAGCTGTTCTGTACGCCCAAAGTGCATCTTCCAACTTCCTAGCCCAATCCTTTCTTGTGCTACCTACTGTTTTCTCTAGGATTTTCTTCAGTTCTCTGTTTGCTAATTCAGCCTGCCCATTAGTCTGAGGGAGATATGGTGTGGCCACTTTATGAATAACTCCATATTTATGAAGAAGTTTCTCCATTTGTTTGTTACGAAAATGACCACCACCATCACTAACAAGACCCTTGGGTACTCCATATCTAGTGAAAATGCGCTTCTTTAGGAATTGAAGGACAATTTGTGCATCACAGGTAGTTGTGGCTATGGCTTCCACCCACTTTGAAACATACTCTACTGCTACCAAGATATATCTGAAAGAATAAGAAGGGGGAAAGGGTCCCATGGTACATCTTTTGAACAGATAAGGTTCATCCCATAAGAATTTCCTTGCTTCATTGATTAGCTTCTTCACTTGTTGCTTAGTGAATTCTTGAGGTATCTTCCTCCCCACTTTGTAGTTTGCTATATCAGCGAACCATGGTGTTTGTTGGATCAGCAGAAGATGTTCATCTGGGAAGCTTTCATTCACAGGTTGTGAAGCTTCTTGAATTTTCTCTTGTGGCAACCTTGACAAATGGTCAGCAACTCGGTTCTCAATACCTTTCCTGTCCCTTATCTCAATATCAAACTCCTGTAGAAGTAGTATCCACCTGATAAGTCTTGGTTTAGCATCCTGCTTTGACATCAAATACTTGAGGGCAGCATGGTCAGTATAAACCACAATTTTAGATCCTATCAAGTATGATCTAAACTTATCAAACGCATAAACTACAGCTAACAATTCCTTCTCTGTTGTGGTGTAATTTTTTTGAGCCTCATTCAACACCTTACTTGCATAATATATGACATGATGCAAGTTTCCCTTTTTTTGTCCAAGCACAACACCAATTGCAATATCACTCACATCACACATGAGTTCAAAGGGTATTTCCCAATCCGGGGGTGTGATAATTGGTGTTGTTGTGAGTTTATGTTTTAAAGTTTCAAAAGCATGCCGGCAGTTTTCATCAAAAACAAAAGGGTTATCAATCATTAATAGATTACTCAAATGTTTAGCTATTTTCGAAAAATCCTTGATAAACCTTCTATAAAATCCTGCATGTCCCAAGAAACTTCTAACAGATTTTACATTAATTGGTGGGGGAAGCTTCTCTATAATTTCCACCTTTGCCTTATCAACCTCTATTCCTTTTCTTGAAACTTTGTGACCAAGAACAATCCCCTCAGGCACCATGAAATGACACTTCTCCCAGTTCAAAACCAAATTAGTTTCTTGGCACCGTTTCAAGACAAGATTTCAAAACAAGAGTTAGATGTTTCAGGCAAGTACTGAAATTGTCACCAAAAATAGAAAAGTCATCCATGAAAACCTCTAAAAACTTTTCTACCATATCTGAAAAAATGGAGAGCATACACCTTTGAAAAGTGGCTGGGGCATTGCATAGTCTAAATGGCATTCTTCTATAAGCAAAAACTCCAAATGGACAAGTGAATGAAGTCTTTTCTTGGTCCTTTGGATCTACCACTATCTGATTATACCCAGAATAGCCATCCAGGAAGCAATAGTATGCATGGCCGGCTAATCTTTCAAGCATCTGATCAATGAAAGGAAGTGGGAAATGATCTTTGCGTGTGGCGTCATTCAACCTCCTATAATCAATACACATTCTCCATCCTGTCACAGTTCTTGTTGGAATGAGTTCATTCTTCTCATTAACAATGACTGTCATTCCTCACTTCTTTGGTACCACTTGGACTGGGCTTATCCATGGACTATCAGAGATAGGATATATTATCCCAGCATTCCACAATTTCATTACTTCTTTCTGGACAACTTCCTTCATCGCAGGATTTAACCTTCTCTGAGATTGAACTACTACTTTGAAATTATCCTCCAAGAGGATTTTATGCATACATATTGCTGGGCTAATGCCTTTCAAATCATCGATGGTCCATCCTAAAGCATCCTTGTGAGCTCTGTGTACATCAAGAAGCTCTCCTTCTTCTTTTTTTGTCAGGGATGAATTGATGATCACTGGGAAGCTCTCTGATGTGCCTAGGAATGCATATTTGAGATGAGTAGGTAATGGCTTCAGCTCTTGTTTATGCACTTCTTTCTTCTTGCTTGGGTTTTCCTCCTTGTCAATAGAGATCTCAGCTGCGTGTTCCCTTGCTGTCTCTTGATTAATTTCTCCTTTTTGCTCATGCTGATTAGTGTCTAATATTTCTTCCACCAGGCTTTCTATCACATCCACCCTCAAGTAATCTTCTTGCTCAGGAATGTGTTGCATTGACTTGAAAACATTTATGATCATTTGCTCATTGTGTACTCTGAAGATCATTTCTCCTTTTTCCACATCTATAATGGCTCTTGCAGTTGCTAGAAACAGTCTTCCCAAGATTATTGAATTGTTTCCTTCCTCGTCGGTGTCCAAAATTACAAAATCCGCAGGAAAGATAAACTTCCCAACCTTCACTAACAGATTTTCCACAATTCCATTGGGTGTCTTGATTGATTTATCTGCCATGATTAGTGACATCCTGGTGGGTTTGAGTTCTTCTATAGCAAGCTTCCTCATCATGGACAGGGGCATTAAGTTGATGCTAGCTCCAAGATCACAGAGAGCTTTGTCCAAAGTTAAATTGCCTATGGTGCATGATACTACAAAACTCCCTAGATCTTTAAGCTTTGGTGGGATTCCTTTTTGTAACACAGCACTATATTCTTCATTGAGAATTACTGTCTCCTTTTCATTCCAGTCTCTTTTCTTGTTGATGAGTTCCTTTAAGAACTTGGCATACAAAGGCATTTGCTCTAATGCCTCAGCTAGCGGTATGTTGATTTCCAACTTCTTGAAAGTCTCAAGGAATTTGTGGAAATGTTGATCCTTTGTCTTTTTGTGGAATCTTTGGGGATAAGGCAATGGAGGTGTCAAACTTTTCTCCCCTTGAAGTTGTCTTGGAATCGGTTCTTCCATGATCTGCTTTCCCTTCTTCACGTTTTGTGGTCTATTTTCTTTCTCTTGAGGTTGATTCTGAGAGTACTTGCTTGCTGTTGCACCTTCGTCATTGGCTGCTTCTTTTTCAACTTGTTTCTTGTCACTTTCCTTGGGCTTCTTGGTGGCTTCTTCATCTTTCAGCAGTATTTTTCCACTCCTCAACTGTATTACTTTGCATTCCTCTTTTGGATTAGGAATGGTGTCACTTGGTAGTGAGCTTGATGGTTTTTCAACAGAAATTTGTTTGGAGATTTTCCCAATCTGCCTCTCCAAATTCTTCATGGAAGCTTCCTGGTTCTTTGTTGTCAATTCTTGGTTCTTCATCATCTTCTCCATGAGCATCTCTAGATTAGTAATCCTCTGAGAGTCTTGTAAGATTGGTTGGTTTTGGGGTGTTGATGGATGATGATAGGTGTTTTGGTTAGTTGGGTGGTTATTGGGTGGATAATGGTTAGAGTTGGGATAAGTGTTTTGTAGTTTTCTGTATGTGTTTTGGTTAGTGTTTGGCTGGTTGTTGTTTGTGTTTTTCCAATTGTTTTGAGTTGAGTTCCTTTGCCATGGCTGCTGAATTTGATTGTGGTTGTCTCCCCATCTGAGGTTGGGATGGTTCTTCCAAGAAGGATTGTAAATATCTCCACAGACTTCATTAGTTCCAGGATTTTGGTTGTGCATGTATTAGACTTGCTCTTGCTGTTGCTCCTCTTGAATTTCTTCATTCTGACCCCAAGTAGTTGCTGGTTGGCTTGTGGCACTTACTGATGCAACTTGCAGGCCATCAATCCTTTTGGCCATTTGCTCAAATTGTTGCTGAATTTGCTGCTGCATCATTTTGTTTTGAGCTAAGATTGAATCCACTCCTTCCAACTCCATTACTCCTCTCCTTTGTGATGGTTGGCGTTGCCTTTGGTGAGCAAA
>NC_029775.3:48556544-48571603 GCF_000817695.3 Arachis duranensis | reverse complement strand
TCTTATCCCACTCCATGAACATCTCTGGTGGACATTTCCTCAATAGTGCCTTATATCTTTCCCATGCTTCATATAAATTTTCAGCCTCCATTTGAGTGAATGTCTGCACCTCAGTCTTCAATCTTATGATCCTTTGAGGGGGGTAAAATTTGGCAAGAAACTTGCTCACCAAGTCATCCCAAGTGTTGATGCTCTCCTTTGGAAATGTCTCTAGCCATTGGGTGGCTTTGTCTCTGAGAGAAAATGGAAAGAGCAACAACTTGTAGCTGTCAGGAGGCACACCATTGGTTTTCACAGTATCACAAATCCTCAAGAAGGTAGATAAGTGTTGATTTGGGTCCTCAAATGGCCCTCCTCCAAAAGAGCAGTTGTTTTGAACCAAAGTGATGAGTTGTGGCTTTAGTTCAAAATTGTTTGCATTGACATTAGGAGTAAGAATGCTACTTCCATAGTGTCTAGTATTTGCAAATGTGTATGAAGCCAGGACTCTTCTTTGTTGTGGGTTATTGTTGGCCCCTCCTCCTGGTTGGTTGAGATTTGATGGATCTCCTTCCATTTCTTGGAATTCCTCCTCAGATTCTTCCTCTCCAACAATGTTCTTCCCTCTTTTAGCTCTTCTTATTCTTCGAAGAGTTCTTTGGTCGATTTCAGAGAGGATAGGGGAAGATCTTCCTGTACCTGACATACAAACACACAACAATAAACACACAGATCCAGAAAACCAATGAAACTTCAATCTATAGCTAGAATGAAGTTTTAGTTAGTTTAAGCAAAAATTCAAACAGTTAGTGTGTTAGCCAAAACTAAAGCAACATAAAAGAAAAAGTGCTTGATCTAGATCTCCACTTCACTTAATCATTGTCAATCTATTTCAATCCCCGGCAACGGCACCAAAAACTTGATGGTGTTTTTGTGGAAAAACAAATTTCCAACACAAAATCTAACCGGCAAGTATATCGGGTCGCATCAAGTAGTAATAACTCACAAGAGTGAGGTCGATCCCACAGGGATTGATGGATCAAGCAACTTTAGTGGGTGATTAGTTTAGTCAAGCTAACATTGAAGTGAATTGTGTGAAGTTGATCAACAGAAAGTAAATTGCAGGAATGATAAAGTTGTAGAATGTAAATGGGCAGAAAACTTAAAGAGCAAGAAAGTAAAATACCTGAAACTTAAATTGCAAGAAAAGTAAATTGCATGAAAAGTAAAGGGGGGTTGGGTGCTGGAAATTAAAGAGAGCAATAGATCAAAACTCAGAAACTCTTGCAGAAAGCTTAACTTGCAGGAAAGTAAATTAGGATCATGAACAGAAATGTAAAATGAAGAACAAGTGCAGAAGAATTAAATTGCTTGAAAGTAAATTGAAAACCAATGGAACAGTAAAAACAGAAGAGCAGCCAAGAACTCAACTCAATTGCAAAATAAAATTGAAGATCTCAGGGAATCAAAGAGACTAGAAAACAAGTCTAGATCTCAATTCCTTCCTTGATTCAACAGCAGATAGATTGAAGAAGAAAATGAAAATGAAAGCAGTAAGAGAACTTTGATTCAAATTGCAATTTACTAAAATTTTGCAGCAAGGCAAACAAAGAGAAATCTCAGAGGGAGAATGAAACAGAATTCCTTCAAATCTCAATCCAAGATTCAAGACAGAAATGAAAATTAAAGGAGAGACTTGCTTTGGATTTGAGGGAGAATGGGTCTTGGATGGCCTTGATTCAATTTGGTGAGGAATTGAATTAAATTGAATTTTGGTTGATTTTGGCCCATATGTTGCTCCCAGGAGGCTACCCTGCTCTTGTGGAGGGCAGAGCAGGGAAACTTTGTGTGAGGAAGCATATTGCGTGCCAAATGTGGGAGCATCAGGATGCTGCCCTGCCCTTGTGGAGGGCAGGGCAATGTTGCCTTGGTGTGTCTTGTGCACGCACCAAGTTCCTTGACCGTGCCATGATGGGCTTGTGTGCGTCAAGGAGTAGCGCCTAAGCCTTTACTTCCTTGAAGGTCTTGTGTTCGAACCTTGGTGAAAGCACTTGAGGAGCAATTTTTTTTCTTGATTTTTCATGAAGAGCACGACATTGCCCTGCTCTCCAAGAGGGCAGGGCAGAAAATTGAGCGCTACTTGCTTTGGGTGAGGCTCCAGCTTCGAACCTTGGTGGAAGCACATTGGTTTATTTTCGCTTATTTTTGGCCCTTAAAGATGCCTTCCGTTCCTGCCTCAATTGTACGCCAAATATAGATTGCTATATATCGTTGGAAAGCTCTAAAAGACAGCTTTCCAACGCAACTGGAAGCACATCAATCAAACGTTTGTAGCTCAAGTTATAGCCCTTTGAAGTAGGCATGGTCATGCTGTGAGCGGCCAGATTTTAACTTAGCGAAAATTTGCTCCAACCTCACTTTGTTTCATCATGATTCTGCCCTGCCCTTGGCAAGAGCAGGGCAGTGTGCGTGCTGGTTGCTTTCTTCTTTAATTTGATCATGGGCCACGCTTTTAAAAGCGTGGCCTAAGGCTCCAAAGTGTGCTCCAACTTCAAAGTGTGTCCAAAGCTCTTTTTTTTCTCCATTTTTTGTGCTTCTTTGCTTCTTTTTCTTCTTATTTCCTACAAGATTTATAAAATTAAAAGATCAAGGAAATATACCAATTAAGTATAAAAGCATTCAATATTTAAGCACAAATCATCAATTTCTTGTATGAAAAAGCATAGAAAATAGGTGTATGATGACATGTCATCAGTCTCCAAGGCTATCCTACTCCCAATGTTGCATGGCAACACTTCCCAAGGTACTCCCCTTGAAGACAAGTGTGTAGTTCCTTTGGTGAAGTGGCCGAACCCCCCTTCAATTGGTTGTCCCTTCAATTTCTTCCAATATTCCCTTTAATATCCTTGCAAGACAAAAGAAAAGAGAGATTAGTTTGAATTGTGGCGGTAAAAAGAAATTTTTGGAGGCTAGCCACCTTTTTTTTTTATTTTACTTTTGACTAACTAAGGGCCATTCATGAATACAAACCAACCGACCAATTAAGTGCTCATGCATGCAACGTAGGTGACACCAAACTTAGTTTGTGATCATGTGGTGTAAAAAATATTTTATTAAGGCTCTAAGGTTGGCATAATATGAATTGTGTTCAAGTCCTCTTAGTGTGCCTTGAACACCAAACTTGTCATTCACTATATGCTGCATGTAGAGATTCTTATAAGTGTTTGTCAAAGTTGATTTAGAATTCATGAACATTGCTTTATTAACTACTATTAAAGAATAAAAAGAAAGGATATCAAGCATGGGTTGCCTCCCATGAAGCGCTTCTTTAGCGTCATTAGCTTGACGTTTGACCTTTGTCAGGGTGGTTGGTAGTGCTTCAAATCTTCCCCTCTTACAGTGAATCTGTCTCCATTGGCCTTGTTAAGAAGTTCCACATGTTCTAAGGACAGAATTTTGCTGATGGTGTACACTGGAGGCAGCTGAGATGGGATGGTGGGGAGATGAGGTGGTATAGGTGGAAGATAAGCGGAGACCACTTCATCTCCTAGAGAGAAACCCTCTGTAGGAATCTTCTTGTTCTTCCATCCCCTTGGGGCCTTTTTCCTTGTTTCCCTTGATGTTACCTTGCTCCTTGTGGTTTTTTCTTTTAGGATGGTTTTGTTACTTGTCTTATGTGACTCTAGTGGGTCTAACTCCTCTTGGTTTACACTTGGCTGTTTCTCCTTCTGACCACATTGCTTGTCATCCATAGGGATTCTCAAGTGTGGTGCTTGTGCTCCCGTGCTTGTCTCTTCCATCAGTTTCTTATTGTGCTCTTCCCTTAACTCTTTGTTATCATGATCTACTTCTTGTGACACATTGAAGGTGAATTGTTCATCGTGTATCCTCAATATTAGTTCTCCTCGCTCCACACCTATAAATGCCCTCGCTGTGGCTAAGAATGGTATCCCAAGAATGATGGGATGGATGTGATTCTCTTCCATATCCAAGATAACAAAGTCTGTGGGAAGGAAGTAGTTCCCAACCTTCACTAACACATTTTCAACCACTCCTATTGCCTATTTTTGAGTTTTGTTAACCAGTTTGATGATTACGTCCGTGGGTGTTAGCTCATTGATTTGAAGCTTTTTCATGAGGGATAGAGGCATTAAGTTGATGCTTGCCCCCAGGTCACAGAGTCCCTTATCAATCAATGTTTCTCCTATAGCACATGGGATGTGAAAACTCCTTGGGTCCTTCTTTTTTGTAGGTGGAACTGTTTGGATG
Organism: Arachis duranensis; assembly: GCF_000817695.3. Lineage (NCBI taxonomy): Eukaryota > Viridiplantae > Streptophyta > Magnoliopsida > Fabales > Fabaceae > Arachis > Arachis duranensis. The sequence continues at coordinate 48,567,355 of NC_029775.3, read as the reverse complement.
AGAGCATTGCACTCCTTATTCATCACTATTGTTTGCCCACCTTTCAGTGAACTCTTTTTGGTTAGCAGCTCCTTTATGTACTTGATGTATGAGGGCATTTGCTGTAGAGCCTTAATGAATGGTATGTTCACATGAAGGGATGCAAACATGTTGAGGAACCTTGAATATACTCTCCTTGCTACACCACCCTTGAGCCTTTGGGGAAGAGGTGCATACGGGTTCAGAGTCTCCTCTTTCTTTAGCTCCTCTTGATTTCTCTCTTCATGCTTTTCCTTTGGATTGTCTTGGAAGTATTCTGTTTGTGTGTTTGCTTCTTCCACACTCCTCTCATCACTTAGAGTGATCATCTTGCATTCCTCCCATCTTACTTTCTTTGCTTCTCCTCTTGGGTTCTTCTCTGTGTCACTTGGAAACCTATCAGTAGGTTTGGAAAACTGTTGAGATAGATACCCCACTTGGGACTCCAGTCTCTTGATGGTGTCTCCCTAGTTTTTGATATTGGCTCGCACTTCATCCTTGAACACTCTGTTGTCTTGGACTTTCTTACATATGTCTTCAAGTAAAGTCTCAATTCTGGAGAGTCTATTTTCGGTTGGTGATGGTGGGTTGAGATTGGGAGGTTGAGAGTGGTCATGTTGGTTTTGGTATGGAGGTTGAGAAGGGTGATTAGGTGGGTGTTGATATGATCTCTGTGAGGGATGTTGGTGAGTAGCATTGTTGTCAAGATTGTGGGTGTGGCAGCTCTGGCCTTGGCCTTGGTCTTGTTGATTTCCCCACCCAAAATTAGGGTGGTTTCTCCAACCAAAATTGTAAGTTTTGGAGTATGGATCATGGGTCTGTCTGGGTGAGTCCCAACATAATTGGCTTGTTCCCAGTCACCTTCTTCTTCTGTATTCACTCCTTCTTGAGCTGGTGCTGAAGTGATGACTGCTGCAACTTGGTTCTCTTCCACCTTCTTGGTAAGGTCAGCTAACTGCTTGGTGATCATCTTATTTTGAGCCAGCAGTGCATCCATATGGTTCAACTCCATCACTCCTCGAGTGTTGCTTCTTTCAGAAGCATAGAAGTAGTCATTCTCAGCTACAGTCTCAATGACATATATGGCCTCTTCAATGGTCTTCTTCTTGTTTAGAGAGCCCACTGATGAATGGTCTACGGCCTTCTTTGACTCGTAGGAAAGACCCTCATAAAAGATGTATAGTTGAACCCATTCATTGAACATGTCTGGTGGGCACATTCTTGTTAATTCTTAAACCTCTCCTAAGCCTCATAGAGAGCTTCACCATCTTGTTGCCTGGAGGTTTGTACCTCAGCTCTCAACCTATTGATTCTTTGAGGGGGGTAGAATCTTGCCAAAAATTTGTTCACTACATCTTCCCAATATGTCAAACTCTCCTTCGAAAAAGATTCCAACTATTTAGATGCTTTGTCCTTGAGTGAAAAAGGGAACAAAAGTAATCTATAGACATCCAGATGAACACCATTAGACTTCACAGTGTCACATATTCTTAGGAAGGTGGTTACATGTTGATTGGGGTCTTTTTTGGGCACTTCCTCTGAATGAACAATTATTCTGAACAAGGGTGATGAGCTGGGATTTTCGTTCAAAGTTATTGGCATGTATGGTTGGCTTTTGGATACTACTTCCACAATTTTTCTGGGTTCGGATTGATGTAAGAGCCTAGAACTCTTCTCTCTTGCCCAGCATGATTCAGAGGGCCCTCTCTGACATGGTTGTGAGCTTCTCCTTCATGGTTATTTTCCATGTTCTCCTCTATGTTTGTTTCAAAGTACTCTTCCTCTTCCTCAGGACCAACAACTCTTTTCCCTCTTGCTTCCCTCCTTAATCTAAGGAAGGTCCTCTCAGGTTTAGAATCAAAGGAAGTTGAAGCTCCGCTTCTTCTCCCTGTCATACAACTAACAGAGAACACAGCAAAAAATAAAATGAAGAGATTATTCTTGTTAGAGTGGCTGTTAGTGTGAGTGGTGCAAATTATCAAATAGTTAGTGGGTTAGTGAATAGAATTGTAAATAACAACAAAGAAAAAGAAAACAAAGAGGGGGAGAGGGGATAGGGAAGAAAATAACTGAAACTAAAGATAATTGACTAGGTAAAATAAACAATCAAAAGAAAATGCTCAATCTAGTGAACTTCCAACTTAATCATTGTCGATACAAAATCAATCCCCCGGCAATGGTGCCATAAACTTGATGCATGAAAACTTGTCTCTCAACAAATTTTCCTTCGGCAAGTATACCGAATTTTCGTCAAGTAAAAACTTACAATAGAGTGAGGTCGAATCCCACAGGGATTGATTGGTCAAGCAACTTTAGTTGGAAAGATGTGCTAGTTGAGCTAAATAGAAATTGAGTTGGGAATTGCAAAAAATTAAATAGCGGGAAAGTAAAGTGCAGAAAGTAAATTGCAGAATCTTAAATGGGGATTTGGGGAAATAAACATGAAGATAAATGGCAGAAAGTAAAGAGAATGGGTAAGATCATAAATGGGGAATTCATTGGGCTTAGGAGATGTTGCATTCTCTGGATCAAATTCATTCCCATCTCTTCCTCAATCAATGCATTCATTGATCTCCTTGGCAATCTTAGGTGATTGGATCCCAATTCCTTGGCAACCCAATCTCTCTAAGCTTGAACAATTGCCCAATTCCTTGATTTAATTACTCATGGGAAGAGATGAAGTATGGTCACTGATTATACCACATGTATTTCCAAATCAAAGTGTTGAGAAGATTACATGTCACTATATTCGTCCAAACCCCAATTTGGTCCAACATGAGAAAGCATTTCTAGCATGATCTCCTCATCCCTTTTCCAAGGCTTAGAGGAGATCCAATTATGGAAAGTTTCTTTTCCAAGACAACTAACCAATTGAATTAAGATTGAAAGCTTTCTAGTAAATCAAGAGAAAAGAAAGAGGAAGAAGAATGAAAACTATAATTGATCCATCAAATTACAAATAGAGCTCCCTAACCCAATGAAAGGGGGTTTAGTTGTTCATAGCTCTGGAAATGGAAATGGAAAATGGTAGAAAAGAGTACATTCTCCAGTAACTAGAAAAGTGCAAAAAAGTAAATATACAAGGTGTAGTTCTCCAAATTACCAGGCTCTTTTCTAGTTCAAAACTGCTCCTATATATACTACTCTTCTTGATCTTCTAGTTAGTTCTTCATGTCTTGGATATGGGCCTTTGATCTTGAGTTGAAGCAGTTACAATCTTTAGTGGGCTCAGCTTTGCTTGCAGAAAAGTGTGAGTTAGGTATGGACGTTAGTTAGGACGTTAGTAGTGTTAACGTTAACTGAAAATGTGGGTTCGAGAACGTTAGTGACAATCACCTTTTCCACTAATGTTCCAACCCACTAATGATCCACGTTAACTTCAACGTTAGTGGCACCAACGTGACCACTAACGTTTCCTCTTGGTCCTTCACAAACGTTATTGGCGTTCACCTTATTGAATAATGTTGGCTCTTGGGTCTTCTCCCCATGTTAGAGGTTACGTTAGTGTAACTAACGTGACCCTTAACGTGGGCATGCCTAAGCTTCGAGAGCATTAGTGACACTTACCTTTGTCACTAACGCTCCAAACGCCCGTCCTTCCCACATTAGAGTTCACGTTAATTGGATTAAAGTGACCACTAATGTTGGCCTATCATGCTTAGCTCCACGTTACTCTTCACGTTAGTGGTCTTAACGTGACCACTAACGTGGGCACTCTTGGCTTAGTCCAACATTAGTGACAAAGGTGAGTGTCACTTACGTTGGCAATTGTTTCCTCCCCCCACCTTTAAGTTCACGTTAATTGGATTAACGTTGCTCTTAACATGGCTAAATGTGCCTTTGTAGAACGTTAATGGCATTCACTTTTATCACTAACGTTGGAGCTCCTCTTTTTCTCCACGTTAGCTACCACGTTAATGTACTTAACGTGGCAACTAACGTGGGCTATGATGGCGTCGAAGGCGTTATTGGCGATCACTTTTTCCATTAACGTTACAAGCTTGTCCCCATTCCATGTTAGTGGTCACGTTAATTAACTTAACATGACAACTACCGTGGCTCCTTCTTGCTTCCTTTGTCCTAAAATCAAGCAATTGAAGTGCATCAAAGCTCTGCTCCAAGTCATGAGATTTTGCATCATCAATTATATCATTCAATTCCTGCCTAATTCTCATGAAATCATGTAAAATTCACAATATTTGCTTGAATCAAGGTGTAAGTGTAATTTCATCCAAAACTTGCTTATTTACTAAGAAAATACATGAAACTACCCTAAAACAGTAAAGAAAATGTCAGTGAAACTGGCCAAGATGCCCTGGCATCATAATTCTCAGGGCAGTTTCCAGCAAAATAATCATAATAACTGCCAATTTTAGTCTCATCAATAACAACCACCTCAGCAGACAGATTTTCAGCCCCAGAAGAACACTGATTGGGAAGTATTACTGAATAATTTTATGTAGAAAACTAGAGCTTTCATCAGAAACTTAGAGGTGCAAGTAGGCCAGTTGAGCAAGTAAATATCTGAGAGGCCTTCAAGTACATTTTCTAGTGATACAGTGGTGAAACCAAGAGAAGACTGTAAAGCCATTCAATTGAGAAGTGGTAAGGTAGCTGGTTTTGAGACTAAGGTCAATGAAGAGCTAGTTGAAAAAGAAGCCCCAGAGGAGAAGAAAGAAGAGGTAGAGCAAGTCTCTCCTAGGCGAGTAGATAACCCATTCCCAGCCTCTCTTGACACTCACCTTACATTGCCAAAGGCTTCTCTATACAAGTGTAAAATGCCATATTCTCGAAGGCTTTAGAAGGATTTCAAAGACAAACAATTTTCTAGATTTTTAGAAGTCTTCAAGAAGCTACAAATCAACATTCATTTTGCTGAGGAAATTGAGAAAATACCTCTCTATGCTAAATTCATGAAAGAACTATTGACTAACAAGAGGAATTAGAAGGAACAAGAGACTGTGGTGTTAACTAAGGAATGCAATGCTATTATTCAACATAACCTTCCTGAGAAGATGCATGATCCAGGGAGCTTTGTAATTCCTTGCACCATTGGAGATGTCACTATTCAGAGAGCTTTGTGTGATCTTGGAGCTAGCATCAATCTGATGCCACTTTCGGTTATGAAAAAGCTCCAAATTAAGGAGGTAAAACCCACTCGTATTTCTCTTCAACTTGCTGATCTTTCTATTAAATTTCCTATGGGGGTTGTTGAAGATTTACTTGTGAAAGTAGGGCCATTTATTTTTCCTACTGATTTTGTTATATTGGATATGGAAGAGGATAAAAAGTCCTCTATTATTCTTGGAAGACCCATTTTGGCTACAGGTAGAGCTCTGATTGATGTAAAAAAGGGAGAATTAACCCTGCGGGTCAATGAAGAACAGGTGTTCCTTAATGTATTTGAAGCCCTCAAACATCCTAATGATTCTGAAGGGTGTATGAGAGTTGATGTTGTTGAACCACTTGTTCAAGTGGTACTAGAAGCTGAGGTACTTTATGATATTCTGAATCCTCTCTCTGAGTATGAATTACTTAAGATTGATGATTCACCTCCCAGAAGAACCTGATGAACACGCCTATGGTGTAGGAAGAAGTCCCCAAGCTTGAGCTAAAGCCTTTGCCTCCTTCTCTGAAATATGTGTTCCTAGGTGAAAATGATTCATATTCAGTGATTATTAGCTTTTCCTTGAAGCCTGGTGAGAAAGAGGCGTTTATTGCAGTGCTCAGGAGCCATAAAACAGCTCTTGGGTAGACCATTGGTGATTTAAAGGGGATTAGTCTAACCAAGTGTATGCACAAGATCCTTCTTGAACATGATGCTATACCGGTTGTGCAACCACAAAGGAGACTCAATCCAAAAATGAAAAGGGTAGTCCAAAAAGAGGTAATAAAACTATGAGAAGCCGGCATTATATACCCTATTTATGATAGCCCTTGGGTGAGTCTTGTGCAGGTAGTTCCCAAGAAAGGAGGGATGATAGTGATCAAGAATAAAAAGAATGAGCTAATTCCTACAAGGATCGTCATAAGATGGAAAATGTGCATAGACTACAGGAGGCTCAACACTACTACAAGGAAGGATCACTTCCCCCTGCCTTTCATTGTTCAGATGCTTGAGAGGTTAGCTGGTCATGCTTTTTATTGTTTTCTAGATGGATATTCTGGATATAACCAAATAGCAGTGGACCCACAAGATCAAGAGAAAACAACATTTACATGTCCTTTTGGAGTATTTGCTTACAGGAGAATGCCATTTGGACTATGTAACACCCAACAACTTTTCAGAGGTGTATGCTTTCAATTTTTTTTATATGGTTGAAAAGTTTATTGAGGTATTTATGGATGATTTTTCTGTTTTTTGTAATTCTTTTGAATCATGCCTTAAGCATTTATCTCTGGTCTTGAAATGGTGTCAAGAATCAAACCTTGTTTTAAATTGGGAAAAATATCACTTTATGGTTACAGAAGGTATTGTTCTTAGACACCGGATTTCAAGCAAAAGGATTGAGGTTGATAGAACCAAGGTGGAGGTAATTGAAAATTACCGCCACCATCTAACGTTAAGGCAGTCTGGAGTTTCTTGGGTCATGCAGGATTTTACAGAAGATTTATAAAGGATTTTTCTAAGATTGCTAAACCATTGAGCAACCTACTAGTTGCTGATGTTCTTTTTGTGTTTAATACTGAATGCCTGAATGCTTTTGAAAATCTAAAAGCAAACCTTACCTCTGGTCCTATCATAGCTCCCCCTGAGTGGGATTTGCCATTTGAATTAATGTGTGATGCTAGTGATTATGCTATGGGAGCTGTTTTAGGACAGAGGCATGGCAAGCTTATACATGTCATTTACTACGCTAGTCGTGTGTTAAATGATGCTCAAAAAAATTACACAACTACAGAAAAAGAATTATTATCTATTGTGTATGCTATTGATAAGTTTAGGTCCTATTTAATTGGTTCTAAGGTTATTGTTTATACTGATCATGCTGCTTTGAAGTACCTTTTAACCAAATAGGATTCTAAACCAAGATTAATCAGATGGGTGCTACTCCTTCAAGAGTTTGATATTGAGATCAAAGCCAGAAAAGGGTCAGAAAATTAAGTAGCTGACCACCTTTCCAGGATTGAACAGGAGGAGGGCGTGCAACCACCCACAGCTGTGATTGAGACATTTCTGGATGAGCAACTTTTTACCATTCAACAGGCTCCACGATTTTGAGACAATGCAAATTACAAAGCCATGAATTTCATTCCAAAAGAGTACAGTAAACAATAAGTGAAGAAGCTACTGACTGATGCAAAGTACTACTTTTAGGAGGAACCATACCTTTTTAGAAGATGCTCAGATGCTATATTCCAGAGATGTGTCTTGAATGAGAAAACACAGCAGATTCTTTGGCACTGTCATAACTCTGATTATGGAGGCCACTTTGGTGGTTGGTGCATAAAATTGCAATCACACCTTTGCAACTTCGCAAAACTAACCAGCAAGTGCACTGGGTCGTCCAAGTAATACCTTACGTGAGTAAGGGTCGATCCCACGGAGATTGCCGGCTTGAAGCAAGCTATAGTTATCTTGTAAATCTTAGTCAGGAGATTAGTGATAAAAATGATTTTGTTTATGAAAAGTAAATAACATGAAATAAATGATACTTGTGATTCAGTAGTTGATGTGTGGAAAACGATCCAACACAAAACTCACCGGCAAGTGTACCGGGTCGCATCAAGTAATAATAACTCACATGAGTGAGGTCGATCCCACAGGGATTGAAGGATTGAGCAATTTTAGTTTAGTGGTTGATTTAGTCAGGCGAATTAAGTTTTAGTTGAGTGAGTTGTATTTAACAAAAGCTAGATTGCCTGGAATGTAAAGGGAGAAGGGGAAATTGCAGTAAATTAAAGAGCAGGAAAGTAAACTTGCTGAATCTTAAAGAACAAGAAAGTAAATGACTGAAACTTAAAGTGCAAGAAATGTAAATTGCAGTAACTTAAATGGCAAGAAATATAAATTGCTTGAATGGAAAAGGGGTTGAGGATTGGGAATTCAGAATTTCAGCAAAGAAAAGTAAATTGCAACAATTAATAGAGCAGAGATTAAATTGGAAACAACGAGAATTCAAACAGAAATTGAAATTAAAGTGCAGCAAGGTTCACAGAAGAACCAACAAGGAAAATGGGATCTCAGATCTCAAGAGACTAGAAAGCAAAGTCTAGATCTCAATTGCCTTCCCAGACCCAAGTTCACAAAGCAATTAAAAAGAAATTGAAGAAGAAGCAGTAGAGGAACTGAAATTAAACTCAATTGTGCAGAAGAAGATTTAAAGAGATTTTAAATGGAGACTGAGACAGAATTACCTCAATTCTTCTCACCCAAAACTCAAACAAGAAAAATAAAAGTGCCCAAGTAAGAATGAGGAAGAAGAGAGATCAATTCTCCTCCCCAATTCTCTGAAATCTCAGTCAAATTCCCAAGGGAAAGTTCAAGAGCTCAAAATGAAAGTGCAAAATTCAAAAGCCAAGTAAAAGTTCAAAAGTAAAGCCAAAGGTCCTAATTACATCAAACTATCTCCTATTTATACACTTTCTATTCTTGGATCTTGGGATTTGGATGGGCTTTTGATTTGCTGAAGAAATGAATTTTATTGGATTTTTAATCCAATTTTAGCCCAAAAAACAATAGCTTCCAGGAGGCTGCCCTGCCCTTGTGGAGGGCAGGGCAGAAAATTGATGCGTGGTGCGTTGGTGTGTGCTGCAGGATGCTGCCCTGCCCTCGCGGAGGGCAGGGCATAACTTTTTGGTGCACCAGATTGGTGCCTGTGCGTGCTGCTAGTGCTGCCGAGCCTTCCCTTGCTGCGCCAGAATGGTGCGCTGGCTGTGCACCACAAAATGCTGCCCTGCCCTCGCGGAGGGCAGGACAGTGTTTCCACCTTGAAGCCCCGTGTTCGAAACTTGGATGCTACACACGCTACACATTTTCCTTGGCTTTCTTGGTACCAAAGTGAGGCTTAATTCCTTGCTTCCTCATGGTCCCGTGTTCAACTCTTGTGGCAAGCATTGGTAGGCATTTTCCTTTGATTTATTTTCCATGAAGGCCCGATACTGCCCTTGAGGAGGGCAGGGCAACATTTTGTTCTTCTTGATTCCAAGGCACAGATTTGTGCTCTGCCCTTGTAGTGGGCAGGGCAGAGTTGCCTTTCAAGCTTTGTTCCCTTATGTTGCCCTCCTAGAGGGCAGTGTGCCCTTGTGGAGGGCAATGCTTGCTTCCTCCATTATAAGCCACGCCTTTTTCTCCTTTGGCCACACTTTCTTAGGCCACGCTTTCTCTTTTCTTCTTTTCTTCACCTACAATCAACCAAAATAACCACTCAAAGTATCACTAAATTCACAAGGCTTATAAATCAATTAAAAATCAATTAAATTCAGCTTAAACCTTATGAGTTAACGTTAATTTCATGGTGGTTGTTTGATTTAAAGAAGTTATGCATTTTCATTCCAAATCACTTACTTAGGATGCAAGAAAGTGCATAATTCAATTGAAAACAAAAGAAAAAGGCTAGTAAAACTAGGCTAAGATGACTTGTCATCAGTAGTGAGGAACAGGTTGAGGTTCTGGAGATGCTCTGTCATCTGAATCTCTGCTTTCCTACTGTCTTCTTCTCCAAACACGCATGGGTTCCTTCCATGGCAGGCTGTATGATCCTCTCAGTGAAAATGGTCTAAGTACGATTTTGATGTGTGGAAAACGATCCAACACAAAACTCACCGGCAAGTGTACCGGGTCGCATCAAGTAATAAAAACTCACGGGAGTGAGGTCGATCCCACAGGAATTGAAGGATTGAGCAATTTTAGTTTAGTGGTTGATTTAGTCAAGCGAATCAAGTATTGGTTGAGTGGTTTATCATTAACAGAAACTAAATTGCTTGGAATGTAAAGGAAGAGGGGAGAATTGCAGTAAATTAAAGAACAGGAAAGTAAAAGATACTGAATCTTAAAGAGCAAGAAATTAAATGACTGAAACTTAAAGTGCAAGAAATGTAAATTGCAGTAACTTAAATTGCAAGAAATGTAAATTGCTTGAATGGAAAAGGGATTTAGGGATTGGGAATTCCGAATTTCAGCAAGGGAAAGTAAATTGCAACAATTAATAAATCAGAAGATGAATTGTAAGTAACTAAAATTCAAACAGGAAAATGAAATTAAATTGCAGCAAGGGTTCACATAAGAACCAAAAAGGAAAATGGGATCTCAGGCCTTTTTGGTTCTTCTGTGAACCCTTGCTGCAATTTAATTTCATTTTCCTGTTTGAATTTTAGTTACTTACAATTCATCTTCTGATTTATTAATTGTTGCAATTTACTTTCCCTTGCTGAAATTCGGAATTCCCAATCCCTAAATCCCTTTTCCATTCAAGCAATTTACATTTCTTCCAATTTAAGTTACTGCAATTTACATTTCTTGCACTTTAAGTTTCAGTCATTTAATTTCTTGCTCTTTAAGATTCAGTATCTTTTACTTTCCTGTTCTTTAATTTACTGCAATTCTCCCCTCTCCCTTTACATTCCAAGCAATTTAGCTTCTGTTAATGATAAACCACTCAACCAATACTTGATTCGCTTGACTAAATCAACCACTAAACTAAAATTGCTCAATCCTTCAATCCCTGTGGGATCGACCTCACTCCCGTGAGTTTTTATTACTTGATGCGACTCGGTACACTTGCCGGTGAGTTTTGTGTTGGATCGTTTTCCACACATCAAGTTTTTGGCGCCGTTGCCGGGGATTGATTAGA
>NC_029775.3:48554482-48556420 GCF_000817695.3 Arachis duranensis | reverse complement strand
AGTTATTGCCTCACTAAGAAATTCTTTCTCTTTGACATGAATTTCAAATTTCATTAATGTTTACAAAATACAAATGGAGTTCAACTCATCTTATGGTCAAACAAAATTTTATGGGATATCATCCACCATCACCAATATCTAATGATGGCTGGGAATATCACCAAGAGAATACACATTCTGAACACTCCAACTCATGGAGATTTGCTTCAGAAACACAAGATGAGCAAGAGAACCATATGGGATATTTCCTTCCACCACAAAATGATGCAAGTCATGATTCTAATGGTGGTTGGGAAGGGGATTCTAATGCTCCATATGATATTCATCCAAAGATATCATCACTTGACCATGCTTCAACAGAAAGCCCCTTTCAAAACTTACCACCCACACAAACTTCCATGAACCACTCAAGGTTCTCAAAGCTTGAGTCCATGCTCAAAAGATATGAGGAGAAGACAATGAAAGTTTGGAAAGAACAAGAAAACTCCCTAAAAAACATGGAAGTGCAGCTAGCTCAATTGGTGAGTGCAACGAAGAAGGAGGAAAAACAAGAGGAAGAGGCTACTGAGTCAAGTGGATTTTTAGTGAAGAAAAAAGAGGTGGTGGAAACATTTGAACCTAAAACTGCACTTGAGATGACAAGAGAACCTACAGAAGCCACTTGAGATGACAAGAGCACATGACAACTCACAACTCTCACAAACTTCCCTGGACCAAAACGCCTCAACATTTGAATCCATGATTGAAAGGTATGAAGAGGAGATGAAGAAAGCTTGGGAAGATCAGCAAACCTCCTCCATGAAAGAGCTATTAAAGCAAATGTTGAGTGTAAAAGAGGAAGTGGAAGAACAAGCTAGTGAGGAGGATAATCAAGAACGTCCAAACTCAAGGAAAACAGAGAGGCACATGAAGGACAAGCTCATTGAACCACCAATTCAAAAGGCTCTGGATGAAGATCAAACTCCCAAAATCACACAGCAACCAATTCATGAATCCAAAGAAGTGAAGGCAACTAACAAGAGCACCAATCCTATCCCTGATCCAGCAAGCAAGATCAATCAAGCCATTTGCAAAAGGAAGCTTGCTGAGGAAAGGCCAAGACAAGGGACAGTAGCTGAAACTTCTCCCCCCTTGAAGTCATTCCTCTTAACCAATTGGAAGAAGAGGAAGAAAGTGAAGAACAACATGTCAAGCTAATGACACTAAAAGAGCACTTGTTGGGAGGTAACCCAACCATAGGTATAATTTCTTCTCTGCTTTGTTTTCGTTCTTTACTTTGTTTAAATTCAATAAATGGGCATATGGTTACATTCTAAGTTTGGTGTTGCCCTGCAACAAAGTGTTCTCAATCTTTTTGGATGATTGCATCAAATCAAAAATGAAAGTGACACACCAAGATTCTAAGTTTGGTGTGCCACTTATTTTCTATGCAATTCATTCAAGCAACACTACTTGTCTGCATAATCATAATGCCTCTATAGTGTTATTTTTTTTCTTTTAATTTGACACTTTGTCATTCTACTTTCTTTTGTCATTTTTCTGTTTTTAAATGCTTTCATTTTAGTTTGCTTATTTACTGTGTTTGTTAATACATTACCAAGAGAGCTTTATTCATGACAGATTCTTGGCTTGGTGATTGTACTTAACATATAACAGTTTCATTTTGGTGATTGTATTCAACAAATAACAGTTTCTTTTGTTTAGTTTTAGTTCAAATAAATTGACATATGGTTGCATTCTAAGTTTGGTGTTGCTATGCAACAAAATTTTGTTCCAATGTTTACTAGATACTTGTATCAATTCCAACTGAAAGTGTCACACTAAGTTTGGTGTGCCACTTATTCTTTATGCAAAGTATTGTGCACACCTTCTTATGCTTGCAATCAAAATGTCGCTGTCTCTTGTGCCTTGATTGTTATTTTTCATTTTTGCTTGCTT
>NC_029775.3:48553882-48554380 GCF_000817695.3 Arachis duranensis | reverse complement strand
AGCCCCATAGCCATTGTTCTAATTATTGCTTGAGGATGAGCAAGCACTCTAAGTTGGCAAGCGAAAGGGAAGAATTGGAGAAAAAGGACAATAATAATGAAGATGAACTACAAGGTTGTAGAATTCCTTTTTCTCCTTAATTGTTTCCAGCACTTAAATTGCATGATTGTCTTCATTCTTCTCTGTTTACATGTGTGTATGAATAAAGCATAGCTTGAATCTTGATTTGTAATATGTTGCTGTGGCATTATAACTACCAACTTGAATTCTGTGAGTTCAAAAGCAGTAAAGTATCATGATCATAAACAAACAAAGCATTAAAAAAAGAACTTAGCATGTGCATACAAGTATTGGAAAGCTAGTATGATTGATTGTTGCTCAATTGCATTGGATTTTATTTAATTGAAGTCTTTCATATAGTACATTTTGTGAAATCTTTTGAAATCATGAAAACCTTGAAGAAGCAAATACAATTAAAGCAAGAAAAGAAAAAGGGAA
>NC_029775.3:48501064-48553800 GCF_000817695.3 Arachis duranensis | reverse complement strand
TAAGTGCTTGTGGTGTTTATGTATCAAGCGAAATTCTTGAAAACAATACAGTTAGAAGTCAAGGCTAGGCTCAAGTGTAAAAGCACTCCCTCAAAGCTCAAGGCTCTGAGCATCAATGATTAGAGAGTCAAGAAAAGAAAAGAAAAATGAGCTTAATGAAGTCCTCTAATTAAATGCTTGTGGTGCTTATGTATCAAGTGGTAATACTTGAAAACAAAGCATTTAGAAGTCGTAGCTTTGTTATTAACTCATGGGGCAAAGCACCCAAAAGGAAAAGCTAAAAAAAAAAATCAAATCAAAAGCTTATTTCAAGGAAGAATTATAAGAAAAAGATTTCATAAATTGAGCTAGATGGAAGCATCAATCATTTACATTTCTTTTGTGATTGAAGCATGCATAGAAAACTAGCTTACCATGAACATTGAGTTGCTATTCTTCTTACCTTAGATTGTCAATCTTTATTGCATGATTCTTTTCTTTCTTGGGGACAAGCAAGGTTTAAGTTTGGTGTTGTGTCATATACCTATTTTCTATGCTTTTTCATACAAGAAATTGATGATTTGTGCTTAAATATTGAATGCTTTTATACTTAATTGGTATATTTCCTTGATCTTTTAATTTTATAAATCTTGTAGGAAATAAGAAGAAAAAGAAGCAAAAAAGCACAAAAAAAGGAGAAAAAAAAGAGCTTTGGACACACTTTGAAGTTAGAGCACACTTTGGAGCCTTAGGCCACGCTTTTAAAAGCGTGGCCCCATGATCAAATTAAAGAAGAAAGCAACCAGCACGCACACTGCCCTGCTCTTGCCAAGGGCAGGGCAGAATCATGATGAAACAAAGTGAGGTTGGAGCAAATTTTCGTTAAGTTAAAATCTGGCCGCTCACAGCATGACCATGCCTACTTCAAAGGGCTATAACTTGAGCTACAAACGTCTGATTGATGTGCTTCTAATTGCGTTGGAAAGCTGACTTTTAGGGCTTTCCAACGATATCTAGCAATCCATATTTGGTGTACAATTAAGGCAGGAACGAAAGGCATCTTTAAGGGCCAAAAATAAGCGAAAATAAACCAATGTGCTTCCACTAAGGTTCGAAGCTGGAGCCTCACCCAAAGCAAGTAGCGCTCAATTTTCTGCCCTGCCCTCTTGGAGAGCAGGGCAATGTCGTGCTCTTCATGAAAAATTAAGAAAAAAAATTGCTCCTCAAGTGCTTTCACCAAGGTTCGAACACAAGACCTTCAAGGAAGTAAAGGCTTAGGCGCTACTCCTTGCCGCACACAAGCCCATCATGGCACGGTCAAGGAACTTGGTGTGTGCACAAGACACACCAAGGCAACATTGCCCTGCCCTCCACAAGGGCAGGGCAGCATCCTGATGCTCCCACATTTGGCACACAATATGCTTCCTCACACAAAGTTTCCCTGCTCTGCCCTCCACAAGAGCAGGGCAGCCTCTTGGGAGCAACATATGGGCCAAAATCAACCAAAATTCAATTTAATTCAATTCCTCACCAAATTGAATCAAGGCCATCCAAGACCCATTCTCCCTCAAATCCAAAGCAAGCAAAGCCCACATCATCACTCAAAGGCACAAGAACAAGCTAAATTAGGATTTTCATTTTTGTAATTTGTTTTAATTTCATTTTCATTTTTTCATTTTGTAAAGCCTATATAAAGGCATCAAAGAGCTCGATTAAGTTAGGCTGGCTCCATTAGGGAGTGGTAGTAATAGATAGCTCTCTCTTTTAATTTTCCTTTCTGTTTAAATTTTGGATCAAGAATTGAAAGAATTCTGTTTCACTTGATCTGAAATCTCTTATTCTTCTTCTGCAAACTTTCAAGTGAATTGTGATTGGAATCAAAGTTTTCTTCATTGCTTTCATCTCGATCTATTGCTCTCTTTAATTTCCAGCACCCAACCCCCCTTTACTTTTCATGCAATTTACTTTTCTTGCAATTTAAGTTTCAGCTATTTTACTTTCTTGCTCTTTAATTTTTCTGCCCATTTACATTCTACAACTTTATCATTCCTGCAATTTACTTTCTGTTGATCAACTTCACACAATTCACTTCAATGTTAGCTTGACTAAACTAATCACCCACTAAAGTTGCTTGATCCATCAATCCCTGTGGGATCGACCTCACTCTTGTGAGTTATTACTACTTGATGCGACCCGGTATACTTGCCGGTTGGATTTGTGTGTTAGAAATTTGTTTTTCCACAAAAACACTATCAGAGACCGAACCAATCAATTCATAAAAGTGGTGATCCTTGTGCCTATCTAGTGCTAAACCCTAATCATCCACCATTGGATTTTTCTATCAATCCACACCCTTCAATCTCATCATCCTCCTATATAACCCCCACTCTAACCCATTCCATGTGTAATTATCCTCTCAATCCATCTCTCCTCTCTCTTTCGAACACACACACTCAACACCTTCACACACCAACTCTTACTCATGGCATCATCAAGCTCTAAGAGGCGAAAGGGGAAGGAACCGGTGGAGAGCATTCCTTTCGATAGAGGGAGATTCAAGACCGCCTTCCATGAGCTCCAATTTGAACGGATAAGACACAAGAAAATATTGCCAGAGTTGACATTCCAGTTCAATGAGAATGAGTGCCCACAAATTAGAGAGAAGATTGAACAGAGGGGTTGGCAAAAGCTCTTGAACCCAGAAACAAAGATAAATGCAAATCTCATCAAGGAGTTCTATGCCAATGTGGCCAGAGAAGACACTACCAGGGCTCCCACCTTCAAAAGCTATGTGAGAGGAACAAAGGTAGACTTCAGCCCCAATGCTATAACAAGGACTCTTCAGCTGAGATTGCCATAATTTGATGAGCCCAATTATCAAGTAAGAATAAGTAATGGCCCCGACAATGATGAACTTGAAGAAATTGTGAACGATATGTGTGTTATAGGATCTGATTGGGAAAGGTACTCAGATAGAAGACCGCGATTCATTAGGAGAGGAGACCTCATCTCAGAAGCCAAGGGATGGTTTGAGCTCGTGAGGAGATCTATCCTCCCAGCAACAAACAGTTCTGAGGTCAACATTGCTCGAGCTATTATGGTACATTGCTTAATAAAGGGTGGAAGTATTAACGTGCACGAAATTATAGTTGAGGGAATCCAAGACTCAGCCGAGAAGAATGATCCGGGTGCTAGACTTTGGTACCCCAGCACCATCCTTAGACTATGCATGAAAGCCAAGGTAGTATTCGAAGATAACAATCCAAAATGGGTAAACCCTGGGAGGTTAGTTATGCTCCAGCATATAACCTATGTGGCACCCGCTCAACAACAAAGAAGGCCTCAGATAAGGAAAAGAACATCACAAGAAGAACCTCACCAAGAAAAACCCCACCAAGAAGAACCTCATCAAAAAGAATACCAGCAAGAAGAGTACTACGATCCAACTAACATAAACTTGAATCACATTGAAGGAGCCATTGAAGATCAAGCAAGGAGTTATATGGAGGGATAAGAACAACAACTACACATTCAATCCCAAAGGATGGATCATCAAGAAGAACTGCTCTCTAATTGGATGAATCAATAAAGTGAGTGGCAGAAACAACAAATGGAGCAGCAACAGAAGCACTACTCCCAGCTCACCCAAGCCATCAATCAAGTAACTAAAAGGCAAGAGCATCAGGACAAATGCCTTCAAGAACTCAACTAATGTCAGATATCTCAGATGAAAGCATTCAACGAGTTTAGCATACTCAATGAAGGACGACAGCTACATCAGGAAGAGTTTAGCATAAACACTCAAGCCAAGTTGACTTATGTGGCTGAGCATATGCATAATTTCCACCCTGTCATCCCAAGATATGATGCAGTTTGCAAAGACCTAACAGAACAAGAGGAGGGGAAGGTGAAACAACAGAAGGAAGCATTGAAGAAGAAGATGGAGGATGTTGGTTTCTGGAAAAAGCTTATTGGGAAGTGCAAAGGAAATGGGGATTCGAGCAATCAAGAAGGACCCTAGGACAAAGGAAACAGAGGGACATAAGCATTCTAATAAGTAAAAGGTGGTGGAGCTCCCTCTTCATTTTATCTTTTTCAAGTTTTAAATAAGGAAAATCATGTATGAAATAGAACATGCTTCCATAGTAGCTTAGGAACTTTCAATTCTGCCTTTAAAATTTCAGTGTTGGTCTAGGTCCCTGGCTTTCCATTGTCATCTTTCTTATATGTATGCTTGTCCTTTTAAGTCAATTAAAAAGAAAAAGTTACCAAAAACAAGAGTCGGGTTTATCTTGTGAAGTGAATTCTTAAGTTCGTGGTATGGTAATTAATTAGCTAAGTTGGTTCACCAACAAGGTAATTAGACAATTATATGCTCTAAATCACATGCTTGGAACACATCCTTTTGAGACTAACTAATTAACAAGATCCCAATAAGAAAAAGGGAAAGAACAATAAGAGTATAAAAAGGAAAGAACAGTTATAAGAAATGAGGCTATGTACCAAGGGTTTGAATATTGAGGCTTGTGTCTATGGTGTTCCTGTGCAAGGGATATGCTTGGATGAATAAGCTCTCAGGGGTGCCTTATCACTTGGTAACTTGGGCTAACTAACTTGGGATTATCAGCAAAAAGTCCACTATCAAGAGCAACCCTTGCTACAGAGCACTTAGTAACCCAAAGAGGTGCTGGACACCAAGGTCTCAAGAAAGAAAAAAATAAACAAACCATGTGCCTGTGGTGTGCATGTCTGGGGAAAAGAGACTTGAGGGAGTAAGTCCTTAGGGGTGTCTTAACACCTAACACCTTGAAACAACTGGTTCGGGAGTGTTGGCTGAAAGCTTATCTTAAATAATCGCCCTCTCACAGAGCACTTAGCCTAAAAAGAATGCAATAAACCTTGGAAAAGAGGGGAGGATCAATAAATAAGAAGTCTCAAGGGATGCAATCAAGCAAGAGTTCAAGGGCATGATAAGGACCTGAACACCAGTGAAGGAAGGAACCTAAGTTGCTATGCACGAAACCCCATAAACCAGGAATTTGACTTCAATAACAATAGATTGTTTATCTTGTTCTTTCATTCATTTGTCCTATGTTTCAGTACTTGCTTAGGGACAAGCAAGCTTTAAGTTTGGTGTTGTGATGCCAGGGCATCTTGGCCAGTTTCACTGACCTTTTCTTTACTGTTTTAGGGTAGTTTCATATATTTTCTTAGTAAATAAGCAAGTTTTGGATGAAAATACACTTACACCTTGATTCAAGCAAACATTGTGAACTTTACATGATTTCATGAGAATTAGGCAGAAATTGAATGATATAATTGATGATGCATAATCTCATGACTTGGAGCAGAGCTTTGATGCAGGTTAATTGCTTGATTTCAAGACAAATGAAGCAAGAAGGAGCCACATTAGTTGTCACGTTAAGTTAATTAACGTGACCACTAATGTGAAATGGGGACAAGCTTGTAGCGTTAATGGAAAAAGTGATCGCCAATAACGCCTTCGACGCCATCATAGCCCACGTTAGTTGCCATGTTAAGTACATTAACGTGGTAGCTAACGTGGAGGAAAAGAGGAGCTCCAACGTTAGTGGTAAAAGTGAATTGCACTAACATTCCACAAAGGCACATTTAGCCACATTAATCTAATTAACGTGAACTCTAACGTGGGGGGAGAAAATACATGCCAACGTTAGTGACACTCACCTTTGTCACTAAAGTTGGACAAAGCCAAGAGTGCCCATGTTAGTGGTCACGTTAAGACCACTACGTGAAGAGTAACGTGGAGCTAAGCATGATGGGCCAACGTTAGTGACACTCACCTTTGTCACTAACGTTGGAGATGGCAATCACCACCACGTTAGTGGTCACGTTAATCCAATTAACGTGAATTTTAACGTGGGAAGGAAGGGCGTTTGGAGCGTTAGTGACAAAGGTAAGTGTTACTAACACTCTCGAAGCTTAGGCATGCCCACGTTAAGGGTCACGTTAGTTACACTAACGTGAACTCTAACGTAGGGAGAAGACCCAAGAGCCAATGTTATTGAAAAAGGTGAACACCAATAACGTTAGCAAAGGACCAAGAGGCAATGTTAGTGGTTACGTTGGTGCCACAAACGTTGAAATTAACGTGGATCATTAGTGGGTTGGAACGTTAGTGGAAAAGGTGATCGTCACTAACATTCTGGAACCCACATTTTCACTTAACGTTAATGCTACAACCGTCCTAACTAACATCCATGCCTAAGTCACACTTTTCTGCAAGCAAAGCTGAGCCCACTAGAGATTAAAACTGCTTCAACTGAAGATGAAAGGCCCATATCATAGACTTGAAGAACTAACTAGAAGATCAAGAAGAGTAGTATATATAGGAGTAGTTTTGAACTAGAAAGGAGCTTGGCAATTTGGAGAACTACACCTTGTATATTTACTTTTCTGCACTTTTCTAGTTTCTGGAGAATGTACTCTTTTCTACCATTTTCCATTTCCATATCCAGAGCTATGAATAACTAAACCCCCTTTCATTGGGTTAGGGAGCTCTGTTGTAATTTGATGGATTAATTATAGTTTTCTTTCTTCTTCCTCTTTCTTTTCTCTTGATATGCTAGAAAGCTTTCAATCTTAATTCAATTGGCTAGTTGTCTTGGAAAAGAAACTCTCCATAATTGGATGTCTTCTGAGCCTTGGAAAAGGGATGAGGAGATCATGCTAGAAATGCTTTCTCATGTTGGACCAAATTAGGGTTTGGATGGATATAGTGACATGTAATCTTCGCAACACTTTGATTTGGAAATACATGTGGTATAATCAGTGACCATACTTCATCTCTTCCCATGAGAAATTAAATCAAGGAATTGGGCAATTGCTCAAGCTTAGACAGATTGGGTTGCCAACGAATTGGGATCCAATCACCTAAGATTGCCAAGGAGATCAATGAATGCATTGATTGAGGAAGAGATGAGAATGAATTTGATCCGGAGAACGCAACATCTCCTAAGCCCAATGAATTTCCCATTTCTGATCTTACCCATTCTCTTTACTTTCTGCCATTTATCTTCATGTTCACTTTCCTAAATCATCATTTAAGATTCTGCAATTTACTTTCTGCACTTTCCTTTCCCGCTATTTAATTTTCTGCAATTCCCAACTCAATTTCTGTTTAGCTCAACTAGCACATCTTTCCAACTAAAGTTGCTTGACCAATCAATCCTTGTGGGATTCGACCTCACACTATTGTGAGTTTTTACTTGACGACAATTTGGTATACTTTTCGAAGGGAAATTTGTTGAGAGACAAATTTTTGTGCATCAAATTATTGTTAAAATTCTGTGATCTCTGAGGTTGCTCTCTTCACCCAAAATTTGGGTGATTTCTCCACCCCTGATTATAGGTCTTAGAGTATGGATCTTTATTGGGGTTTCCAGGAGTATTTCCCATGTAATAGACCTGTTTAGTAGAAGATTGTGCATAATCATAATTCTCACCTTGCATAGAGCTACCAGTCATGTTATAAAGGGCCTCTTGAGGTGCATTCTGAGGGTTAACAGGTCAAACCTGCATCCCACTCAATTGTTGAGAAATTAAATTTATCTGCTGAGATAAAATTTTGTTCTGAGCAAGATAAGCATCAAAAGCTTCTACTTCCAACACGCCTTTCTTCTGAGGGTTCCCAGAGTTCACAGGATTCTTGTTAAATGAGTATAAATATTGGTTGCTAGCAACCAACTCAATAAGCTCAGTAGTCTCCTCTTGTGTCTTCTTCATGTGCAATGAGCCACCTACAGAATTATCTAAACACATATAGGACATTTCGCATAAGTCCTCATAAAAGATATCTAGCTGAGTCCATTTAGAAAACATGTACGGAGGGCATTCTCTGGTCAGCAGCTTGTATCTCTTCCAGGCTTCATAGAGGGTCTCACCATCTTTCTGTCTGAAGGTCTGAACCTTTACCTTTAGCTTGGTCAGCTTTTGTGGTGGGAAAAATTTAGTCAGAAATCCAGTGACCACCTTATCCCAAGTGCCAGGCTCTCCTTGGGTTGAGAATCTAGCCACAGCTTTGCTCTATCCCTCAAAGCAAATGGGAAGAGCATGAGTTTGTAAACTTCGAGATTCACTCCATTCGTGTTCACAGTATCACAAATCTTCAGGAAATTAAAAATAAATTGATTCGAGTCTTCCAGAGAAAGTCCATGATACCAACAATTTTGTTGCACAAGAGTGTCTAGTTGAGGCTTCAGTTCAAAATTGTTTGTAGCTATAGAAACCACCACAATACTTTTTCTATAAAAATCTGGATTGGGAGCAGTATACGAGCCAAGCACTCTTCTAGGTTCATTCTCATTCAGATTTGCCATATTGGCATTCAAAGCACGATTCTAATCCATGATGGACTCTGCAGCTTCCTTTTCAGAAGTTTCACTCAGATTTTCACTAGCCTTGTAAAGTATAGCTTGTTGCAAACACCACCACCTCAAAGTCCTTTCAGGTTCAGGATCAAAATCTATAAGAGGTTTCTTGTCCCTGTTCTTGCTCATAAACAGATAGAAGACAAGAAAAGTCGGATTCTCTACGTCAGAGTGTAGAGAATTTCCAGTGAGATAACCTTTAAAGAAACAAAAATAAAACACTAAATAATCAAACAGAGGGATTTTCGAAAATTATATAAACTAATAAAATGAGGAAATTCAAAATTTATAAAGAAAATTAAACTGGAAAATTAAAATTAAATTAACTAGGTAACACCAAACATAATTTCAGAAATTAAAGAAAAATACTAGCACTAGAATACAAAAATTATTAGGCAGAATTAAATAAAATAAAAACTAAAATGCCTAATCTAATTAATCAAACAACTAACAGTTGTCAATAACAGTCAATCCCCGGCAACGGTGCCAAAAACTTGGTGCGGAATTTATAACCCACAAACTAATCGGCAAGTACATCGGGTCGTACCAAGTAGTACCTCAAGTGAATGAGGGTCGATCCCATGAGGATTGAAGCAACAACGGTTAAGTGATTTACTTAGTTAGACAAATAGAAAAGACTGTTGAGTGTTTAAATGCATCAAACAGTAATTCAGAGAATCTAAAAAGCAAGCAATGAACAAGTTGTGAAGTATATATGGAGAAACCGTTAAGGCTTCAGAGATATCTATCTTCCGGATTAACTTTTCTTACTAACTATTATAATCATGCAAGATTCAATTCATGGCAAACTATATGTGACTAAACCTTAATTCCTTAGACCTTTTTAGTTTCCTTTAACCTTCATCAACCGCCAATTCCTTGGTCACTTAATTCCAATTAGAGGGTGAAGTTCAATTCTAGTTTATATGGCATAAAATCCCTAATTACCCAAATATAAGAGGATTATTGATGACATGGCATCTTGGCCAGTTTCACTGACCTTTTCTTTACAGTTTTAGGGTAGTTTCATGCATTTTCTTAGTAAATAAGCAAGTTTTTGGATGAAAATACACTTACACCTTGATTCAAGCAAACATTGTGAACTTTACATGATTTCATGAGAATTAATCATGACTTGAATGATATAATTGATGATGCATGATCTCATGACTTAGAACAAGAGCTTTGATGCACTTTAATTGCTTGATTTCAGGACAAAGGAAGCAAGAAGGAGCCACGTTAGTTGTCACGTTAAGCTAATTAACGTGACCATTAACATGGAATGGTGACAAGCTGTAGTGTTAATAGAAAAAGTGATCGCCAATAACGCCTTCGACGCCATCATAGCCCATGTTAGTTGCCACGTTAAGTACATTAACGTGGTAGCTAACGTGGAGTCAAAGAGGAGCTCCAACGTTAGTGGTAAAAGTGAATGCCACTAACATTCCACAAGGGCACATTTAGCCACGTTAAGAGCCACGTTAATCCAATTAACGTGAACTCTAACGGGGGGAGGAAGCAATTGCCAACGTTAGTGACACTCACCTTTGTCACTAACGTTGGACTAAGCCAAGAATGCCCACGTTAGTGGTCACGTTAAGACCACTACGTGAAGAGTAACGTGGAGCTAAGCATGATCGGCCAATGTTAGTGACACTCACCTTTGTCACTAACGTTAGAGATGGCAATCACCACCACGTTAATGGTAACGTTAATCCAATTAACGTGAACTTTAACGTGGGAAGGAGGGGCGTTTGGAGCGTTAGTGACAAAGGTAAGTGTCACTCACACTCTCGAAGCTTAGGCATGCCCACGTTAAGGGTCACGTTAGTTACACTAACGTGAACTCTAACGTAGGGAGAAGACCCAAGAGCCAACGTTATAGAAAAAGGATAACGCCAATAACGTTTGCAAAGGACCAAGAGGCAATGTTAGTGGTTACGTTGGTGCCACTAACGTTGAAGTTAATGTGGATCATTAGTGGGTTGGAACGTTAGTGGAAAAGGTGATCGTCACTAACGTTCTGGAACCCACATTTTCACTTAACGTTAACACTACAATCGTTCTAACTAACGTCCATGCCTAACTCACACTTTTCTGCAAGCAAAGCTGAGCCCACTAAAGATTATAACTGCTTCAACTCAAGATCAAAGGCCCATATCCTAGACTTGAAGAACTAACTAGAAGATCAAGAAGAGTAGTATATATAGGAGTAGTTTTGAACTAGAAAGGATCTTGGCAATTTGGAGAACTACACCTTGTATATTTACTTTTCTGCACTTTTCTAGTTTCTGGAGAATGTACTCTTTTCTACCATTTTCCATTTCCATATCCAGAGCTATGAATAACTAAACCCCCTTTCATTTGGTTAGGGAGCTCTGTTGTAATTTGATGGATCAATTATAGTTTTCTTTCTTCTTCCTCTTTCTTTTCTCTTGATTTGCTAGAAAGCTTTCAATCTTAATTCAATTGGCTAGTTGTCTTGGAAAAGAAACTCTCCATAATTGGATGTCCTCTGAGCCTTGGAAAAGGGATGAGGAGATCATGCTAGAAATGCTTTCTCATGTTGGACCAAATTGGGGTTTGGATGGATATAGTGACATATAATCTTCCCAACACTTTGATTTGGAAATACATGTGGTATAATTAGTGACAATACTTCATCTCTTCCCATGAGCAATTAAATCAAGGAATTGGGCAATTGTTCAAGCTTAGAGAGATTGGGTTGCCAAAGAATTGGGATCCAATCACCTAAGATTGCCAAGGAGATCAATGAATGCATTGATTGAGGAAGAGATGAGAATGAATTTGATCTAGAGAACGCAACATCTCCTACGCCCAATGAATTCCCCATTTCTGATCTTACCCATTCTCTTTACTTTCTGCCATTTATCTTCATGTTCATTTCCCCAAATCCCCATTTAAGATTCTGCAATTTACTTTCTGCACTTTACTTTCCCGCTATTTAATTTTCTGCAATTCCCAACTCAATTTCTGTTTAGCTCAACTAGCACATCTTTCCAACTAAAGTTGCTTGACCAATCAATCCCTATGGGATTCGACCTCACTCTATTGTGAGTTTTTACTTGATGACAATTTGGTATACTTTCCGAAGGGAAATTTGTTGAGAGACAGGTCTTTGTGCATCAAATTATTGTTAAAATTCTGCTCTGAGGTTGCTCTCTTCACCCAAAATTTGGGTGATTTCTCCACCCCTGATTATAGGTCTTAGAGTATGGATCCTTATTGGGGTTTCCAGGAGTATTTCCCATGTAATAGACCTGTTTAGTAGAAGATTGAGTATAATCATAATTCTCACCTTGCATAGAGCTACCAGTCATGTCATAAGGGGCCTCTTGAGGTGCATTCTAAGTGTTAACAGCTCAAACCTGCATCCCACACAATTGTTGAGAAATTAAATTTATCTGCTGAGACAAAATTTTGTTCTGAGCAAGAAGAGCATCAAAAGCTTCTACTTCCAACATGCCTTTCTTATGAGGGTTCCCAGAGTTCACAGGATTCTTGTTAAATGAGTATAAATATTGGTTGCTAGCAACCAACTCAATAAGCTCAGTAGTTTCCTCTTGTGTCTTCTTCATGTGCAATGAGCCACCTGCAGAATTATCTAAACACATATAGGACATTTCACATAAGTCCTCATAAAAGATATCTAGCTGAGTCCATTTAGAAAACATGTCCGGAGGGCATTCTCTGGTCAGCAACTTGTATCTCTTCCAGGCTTCATAGAGGGTCTCACCATCTTTCTGTCTAAAGGTCTGAACCTTTACCTTTAGCTTGGTCAGCTTTTGTGGTGGGAAAAATTTAGTCAAAAATCCAATGACCACCTTATCCCAAGTGTCCAGGCTCTCCTTGGGTTGAGAATCTAGCCACAGCTTTGCTCTATCCCTCAAAGCAAATGGGAAGAGCATGAGTTTGTAAACTTTGAGATTCACTCCATTCGTGTTCACAGTATCACAAATCTACAGGAAATTAGAAATAAATTGATTCGAGTCTTCCAGAGGAAGTCCATGGTACTGACAATTTTGTTGCACAAGAGTGTCTAGTTGAGGCTTCAGTTCAAAATTGTTTGTAGCTATAGAAAGCACCATAATACTTTTTCCATAAAAATCTGGATTGGGAGCAGTATACGAGCCAAGCACTCTTCTAGGTTCATTCTCATTCAGATTTGCCATATTGGCATTCAAAGCACGATTCTGATCCATGGTGGACTCTGCAGCTTCCTTTTCAGAAGTTTCACTCAGATTTTCACTAGCCTTGTAAAGTATAGCTTGTTGCAAACACCACCTCAAAGTCCTTTCAGGTTCAGGATCAAAATCTATAAGAGGTTTCTTGTCCCTGTTCCTGCTCAAAAACAGACAGAAGACAAGTGTTCATACCCTGGGTCAAGCTGTCCAACCCATGATGTTTAGCGACAAGCCGACCGACCTTTTCAGGTTAGACTATCTGACCTCTTCTCAAAGAGCTCGGCCAATGCCCGACCTCTTCTCAAAGAGCTCGGCCAAAATCGCCAAAGGAGCCCAAAGCAGGCCCAAAATGAAGGAACACAGCAATCTAAAGGCAGCCAAAGCCTAGAAAGATAAAGGCGGTTCCTCTAAAGATAAGATGACTTCACTCAAAGATAAGATAAGATAAGATAACTGACTTATCTTATCCACAGAAGGTCACTCCTCACCTTTATAAATACACTGGAGCACCCAGGTATAATTCATACTCTGATTCTACTCAATACCTGCTTAATACCCTTGCTAACTTAAGCATCGGAGTCCCTTGCAGGTACCCCCACCCTTTGGTGATAAAGGATCAGCAGCACTCTCAGTTCCACAAGTCGGACACACCAGCTCCTGCCGCTATGCACCTGCCGGACACGTCGGCTTCGACCAACACAAAAGATCTCGACCGAGATCGACCTAAAGTTTCAGGTAACCCCCGGAACATTGACGCCGTTGCCGGGGAACTTGGAAGTCATACAATCACCATGGCGGACAACCATGACAATGACCACGATTCAGATCTAGAGGATAGAACATGGCACAAAAATGCGGACACTACACCAAAGGATACTCCTCAACTTAACAATGAAAAGGATTCTCTAAACACGGGAGCCATGGAGGCGCTTCAAGACCGTTTAAAAGAACTGGAAGAAGAAGCCCCACATCAACGAGAGCCTGAGAAAGACCTACAAAGGGAGATAAAGCGACGCCGGGAATTGGAGGACAAACTCCTAAAACTCAAAGCCGATCTCAAGGCCAAAGCTAATCGATCCTCTCATGAGGATAGCTCCTGCAAGGATCAAGATCCATTCACCAAAGAGATCACGAAAGCTAAAGGTCCCAAAGGACTTCAAAGCTCCAGACATGACCCCGTACGACGGCATATCAGATCCAAGCCATCATCTTAGCAATTTCAGAAGCAGGATGTATTTCACAGAGGCCTCAGATGCAATCCGTTATTCTCCATCCAGAAGGACAAAGCCAAACACGCACCGAGCCTATTAGGGATCAAGCAAGAAGATCGAGAGAGCCTTCGCAACAACATGGAAAGATTCAACAAAACATGTATGGGCATACAAAGTCTACCAACAGAAGTAGCTATTAGGGGCCTCATCAATGGTCTACGAGAAGGACCTTTTAACCACTCAATATCCAGGAAGCACCCAAACATCTCTAAACGAGGTACAAGAACGAGTAGAGAAGTACATCAACATGGAGGAAAACTCTCGACTAGGAGAGATCTCAAAAACCGAACATTCCTACTCCTCTCGGGATAAGGATAAAGAGTCCAAGAAAAAAGAAGATCAACGTGGAGAGAAGCCTAGAAAATACCACAATTACACCCCCTTCGGGTGTATGTTGTGGATTTCTACCGAGAAATATGCAACACTGAGAAGATCCCATCAACTCGCCCAATCAAAAACAAAAGAGGTCGGACGCGTTGAAAGTCCACCTCACACAAAAGAGGTCGGATGAGTTAAAGGTCCACCTCACACCAAAGAGGTCGGACGCGTAAGTCCACCTCACACCAAAGAGGTCGGACAAGTTGAAGGTCCACCTCACACCAAAGAAGTCGGACGCATTGAAGGTCCACCTCACACCAAAGAGGTCGGACAAAGTTGAAGGTCCACCTCACACCAAAGTGGTCGGAAAAGTTGAAGGTCCACCTCACACCAAAGAGGTCGGACAAAGTTGAAGGTCCATCTCACACCAAAGTGGTCGGACAAGTTGAAGGTCAACCTCACACCAAAGAGGTCGGACAAGTCGAACGTCTCACACCAAAGAGGTCGAACGAGTTGAATGTCCACCTCACACCCCTGAG
The DNA here is from genome assembly GCF_000817695.3 of Arachis duranensis. Taxonomy (NCBI): domain Eukaryota; kingdom Viridiplantae; phylum Streptophyta; class Magnoliopsida; order Fabales; family Fabaceae; genus Arachis; species Arachis duranensis. Next base: position 48,539,080 of record NC_029775.3, on the reverse strand, counting down.
AGACATGTTCATGGAGGATTCGGAGGAGGAAGGATCTCTAAATCATCTCGCAAAGGACACCTCAAAGAAGTATATTAAGGAAGGGAGAGAGGTTTGAATAGGACTACGGGGTGCAAGCAAGCCTTCCAAGATTTTGAAAATTCTTGGGGCAACCACCCATTCTTACCAAACCAAGGGAAAGTGAAAAGCTCATATTATACCCCGTAGTGGGAAGTCTGGCAATAGCCTCATCACTAGTTAAAGAAGACAAAAGTGGGCAACAACCCGTCTACTTCATCATCAAGGCTCTACAAGGGGCCGAACTAAACTATCAAGAGATAGAGCAGTTTGCCTACGCCCTCATACTCACCTCTCGATGACTCCACCGATACTTTCAAGCTCACACTATCAGAGTTCAGACCAACCAGCCTATAGAAGGCATCCTACAGAAAACAGACTTAGCAGGAAGAATTCTACAGTGGGCAGTCAAGTTATTTGAAATCGATATTCGACATAAAGCTCAGACAGTCATCAAATCACAGTATTTGGCTGACTTTATTACAGAGAACACTGACACCCCGGGAAATCCTACAAAATGGAAACTCTACATGGACGACTCTTCAAACAAAACCGGGAGTGGTGCAGGCATAATTATATAAAGCGATCAGGGAAGCCAAATCAAGCTAAATGACCAAGTTGAATACGAGGCAATACTCGCTGGTTTAAGACTAGCTAAAAAGGTAGGAGCTTACCATGTCCAGTAATTCACAAGTAGTCACCTCACAAATAGAAGGGAGTAACCAAGCTGAGGATCCCACTATGAAAAAATACCTCGGGTAATTCGGGGGACCCTGGACAAAATTAGAGAACAGCTCAGACAATTCGAGGGACCCTAGAAAGAAACAAAAAACAGCTCAAACATTTCGAGGAATATGAAGTCCGACACATACCTCGGGAGCAGAATGCCCGAGCTGATGCACTTTTAAAATCAGCCAGTACCAACAGCTCGGACAATTCGGGGAATATGAAGTCCGATACATACCTCGGGAGCAGAATGCCCAAGTTGATGCACTTTCAAAATTAGCTAACACCAAACCAGGGGGCAATAATAGAAGCATCATCCAGGCTACATTACAAGACCACAACAAGGAAGGAAAACAAACCCTCTCCTCAGAGTCTGGCGACACCAGCTCATAATTCTTCTCCTCATCCCTATACAAATTCTACGGAACCTCCTAAGTCGCACACAGTACTCAGGGTCAACCACAGTAACACGCATTAAAACTATGGAATCTAGTCAATCAGACATGCCGTCCGGGATCTTAGTAGACATCTCTGCAATATTTTTTCAAGAAGACATAGGTCAACCATGGGGTTATTACCAAACAACTCAGACAAATAAGGAAACAACTCGGACAATAACAGCAAAATATCAGATGTCAGATACAGCAGTAAAAGAGAAACTCCAGGACTCACACGAAAGTCCAGGGGCACCCTTTGGAGGCAACAACAGAGCAAGAACACAGAGAAGAGAAGTAGACAATCTATACTCAAACAGTCCGAACACCTCTCAGACAAAAGGTCAAAACAAAAGCTAGAACTTTTATACAAAAGGAGTCAGGCAACGATGAAAAGAAACAAAAGCAGCAACAAAACCCTAAAAGCCCACATTCTTCTCAAAGGCGAATGACAAAAGAAAAGTCATAACAAACGATCAAAGAGGCAAGCTTTTTTGAACCAAAGTTCTTCAGAGCAAAAACCCAACTATAAAGTCAAAACTTTACATCAAAAACATAGCCCTACCAGAAGAGTTTCGACAAGTCCTATGGGCATATTGGACAACTCCACACTCCACCACAAAGAAATCACCTTTCCGATTAGCTTACAGAATGGAGGCAATGATCCCAGTGGAGGTTGAAGAAGGATCACCCAGACTGATCCACAACAGTGAAGAGGCCAACTCCCAACTTCAAAAGGAAGAACTCGACCTACTTCCAGAAATCTGAGAAAGAGCAAGGACCAAGGAAGAGGTGTTAAAACGTCAAATGGCCTCAGGATACAATCGGAAGGTAACCTAGCAACGACGATCTCATCCTAATCCGAAATGACATCAGAATAGGTCGGTCAGAAGAAGAGAAGCTAGCAGCCAACTGGAAAGGATCATACCAAGTTGTTCAGAAGAACTGGGGAAATGTTACTACAAAGTGTCCAACCTCGAGGGCCAAGAGCTACCAAGGTCATGGCATGCCTGCAAAGGGCACCAGGCTAAGATCCAAAAAGATTGCCCGACCTAGAAAGGTAAGTACTAACATGTACACACTCTTATCTTCATTTTATTAAAAAATTACAGATTCACTAAAAAGTTTCCTACCAAGACGCCCGACTACGGCAGGTCGGCAAGGTGAACACCAGATTCACCGCCCGATCACGACAAAGTTGGCAAGATGAAAACCAAAGTCATCGTCCGATTACAAAGAAACAAGTCGGCAAGGTGAAAACTAACTTCACCGCCCGACCACGATGAAAACCGAATTCATCGTTTGATTTTGACAAAGGTCGACAAAGTGAAAACCAAAATTTACTGCTCTACAAACTCCCAAGACGCATTAATCTGAAGCATTCATCATTCGATTATAAAGCAACAGATCGACAGAAAGTGAAGAACAGATTCACTGTACGATCTCGATAGGAATGATCGTCCGACAAAGGTGAAAACGCGATTCACCTAAAGGACGATCAAACCGGGATAGAAACCACCATCTACGAATTGGCAAAGATGAACACAGAATAATGCAAGAAGTTATCGAAAGTGATCCCAAAAAGAACCTGACGATGTCTTATGGATTGCTATATAATAACTTAAAAAGACTGGCCGACACTAAAAAGTCGGACCAAGTCAACCCAAGTTATCAGCAAATCCCTGAAAAGAGGTCTGGCCAACCCTATTAAAGAGGAATTGCTATAACTTAGAAGAGATTGACCTAACGAAGTTGGTCTCCTACAAGACAAGTTATAAAAGTAATCCCTGAAAGAGACCTAACAAAGGTCCAAGAAAGAGGATTACAAAAATAACTTAGAAGATATCGACCTAACGAAGTCGGTCTCCTACAAAACAAGTTATAAAGGTAATCCCTAAAAGAGACCTGAACAAGGTCCAAGAAAGAGGATTACAGATATAACATAGAAGAGCCTGACATGACAAAGTCGGCCCAAACGACAAAATTTATAAAAGTAATCCCTGAAAGAGACTTGAACAAGGTCCAAGAAAGAGGATTACAGAAATAACTTAGGAGGACCCGACATGACAAAGTCGGCCCAAGCGACAAAAGTTATAAAAGTAATCCCTGAAAGAGACTTGAACAAGGTCCAAGAAAGAGGATTACAGACATAACTCAGAAGAGACCGACAAGAAGAAGTCGGATCAACGAAAGCTACAACTGGACCGAAAAGAAGAAGTCGGACCAACGAAAGCTACAACTTGGACCGACAAGAAGATGTCGGACCAACGAAAAACGTGCGCTAAAACAGACATAGCTCCGCCCAAAAAGCCACGGCTCCACGACAAGGCTATCAAAATTGTTCAGAATGACTAAAAAGTGTTCTACGAAAACACTAAAAGGTCGTCGGACAAATTAGCCCCAAGGACCACCTCGACCAACCAGAAAGTGGACAAAATCAGAAGTGATCAAAAGAAGTCGGGCAACAAAGTACCGACACTCTACAAAGATCCACAAAAACAGACGAAGACATCTCGCAAACGGCCAGAGGAAGGCCAGGAATGTTTTGCTAAAAGGTACGTGGTGCACGAAATTGCAATCACACTTTTGTAATTCCGCACAACTAACCAGCAAGTGCACTGGGTCGTCCAAGTAATACCTTACGTGAGTAAGGGTCGATCCCACGACTTTTGTATGTAGGGTTTCACTGTTGTCAATGGCTACCTCCCATCCTCTCAATGAAAATGTTCAACGCGCTTTGTCACAGCACGGCTATTCATCTGTCGGTTCTCGATCATGTCGGAATAGAATCCAGTGATTCTTTTGCGTCTGTCACTAATGCCCCACAATCGCGAGTTTGAAGCTCATCACAGTCATTCAATCCCTGAATCCTACTCAGAATACCACAGACAAGGTTTAGACCTTCTGAATTCTCAAGAATGGCCGCCAATACATTCTAGCTTATACCACGAAGATTCTGGTTAAAGAACCCAAGAGATATCCACTCAATCTAAAGTAGAACGGAGGTGGTTGTTCGGCACACGTTCATGGGTTAGAATGATGATGAGTGTCACGGATCATCACATTCATCAAATTGAGGAACAAATGATATCTTAGAATGGAAGCAAGCGTGATTGAATGAAAAATAGTAGTAATTGCATTAATCCATCAAGACACAGCAGAGCTCCTCACCCCCAACCATGGGGTTTAGAGACTCATGCGATAGAAAGTACAATATGAAACATGTAAAGTGTCATGAGGTACAGATACAATAGCAAAAAGTCCTATTTATAGTGAACTAGTGACCTGGGGTTTACAAGAATGAGTAAATGACGTAAAAATCCACTTCCGGGGTCCACTTGGTGTGTGCTTGGGCTGAGCATTGAAGCTTTCATGTGTAGAGACTTTTCCTGGAGTTAAACGCCAGCTTTTGTGCCAGTTTGGGTGTTTAACTCCCATTTTTGTGCCAGTTCCGACGTTTAACTCATTTTTGTGCCAGTTCCAGCGTTTAACGCCGAGAATTCTGAAGCTGATTTAAAACGCCGGTTTGGGCCATTAATTCTTGGGCAACGTATGGACTATTATATAATTCTGGAAAGTCCAGGATGTCTACTTTCCAACGCAATTGAGAGCGCGCAAATTGGGCTTCTGTAGCTCCAGAAAATCCACTTCGAGTGCAGGGAGGTCAGAATCCAACAGCATCTGCAGTCCTTTTTCAGCCTCTGAATCAGATCTTTTCTCAGGTCCCTCAATTTCAGCCAGAAATTATCTGAAATCGCAGAAAAACATACAAACTCATAGTAAAGCCCAGAAAAGTGAATTTTAAATAAAAACTCATAAAAACATACTAAAAATTAACTAAAATGTACTAAAAACATACTAAAAATAGTGCCAAAAAGCGTATAAATTATCCGCTCATCACAACACCAAACTTAAATTATTGCTTGTCCCCAAGCAACTGAAAATCAAATAGGATGAAAAGAAGAAAACATACTATAGGCTCCAAAATATCAATGAAACTTAGCTCCAGTTAGATGAGTGGGACTAGTAACTTTTTGCCTCTGAACAGTTTTGGCATCTCACTTTATCCTTTGCAGTTTAGAATGATTGGCATCTATAGGAACTCAGAATTTAGATAGTGTTATTGATTCTCCCAGTTAAGTATGATGATTCTTGAACACAGCTACTTTATAAGTCTTGGCTGTGGCCCAAAGCACTCTGTCTTCCAGTATTACCACCGGATACATACATGCCATAGACACATAACTGGGTAAACCTTTTCAGATTGTGACTCAGCTTTGCTAGAGTCCCCAATTAGAGGTGTCCAGGGTTCTTAAGCACGCTCTTTTTGCCTTGGATCACTTTTTATTTTTTACCCTTTCCTTTTTGTTTAAAGGGCTATTGGCTTTTTCTACTTGCTCTCTCTCTTCTCTTTCTCTTTTTTTTTCAATTCACTGCTTTTTCTTGCTTCAAGAATCAATCTGATGATTTTTCAGATCCTCAATAACATTTCTCTTTTTCCATCATTCTTTCAAGAGCCAACAAGTTTAACATTCTTTAATCAACAAATTCAAAAGACATATGCACTGTTCAAGCATTCATTCAGAAAACAAAAAGTATTGTCACCACATCAAACTAATTCAATTATTTTCAGAGATGAATTTGAAATCCTGTACTTCTTGTTCTTTTGTGATTAAAACATTTTTCATTTAAGAGAGGTGATGGATTCATAGGACATTCATAGCTTTAAGACATGAACCTTAAATTTTATTAATCATGAATTAAGAACAAGACTCAAAAATAAATATAAGATAAGACTAATAGTAATAAAAAAAAATTTAAATGACTCTAAAATAGGCTCCTAATGATAGAGGTTATCACAGAGTTAGGACTCAACAACCTTGATTTTGAGAAGTGGATGCTCCCTCAACTTGTGGGGTATTTGACCCTTCAAGGGAGAGCTTCTGGTGCTTCAGCTCCTATAGCTCACGCCCCTGCTTCTCTTGTTCCTTCAGCAATTTACAGAGCATGCAGTTTTGATTCTACTGTTCTTCCTTAATTTGTTCCATAGTTTCTTGCAGCTTGGCAACAGATGCTTCTAGGCTGGCTTAGTAGTCAATTTCAGGAAGTTCGGGGAGGAATTCCTGCGCCCTCCTTTTGATAGAGTTATCTTGCATTTGTCCTTCCATTGACTTCTTGGTGATTGGATGTTTAATTGGGATGAATTCATCTACTCCCATCTTCACCCCAGCATCTTTGCATAGCAGAGAGATTAAGCTTGGGTAAGCCAGTTTGGCTTCAATGGAGTTCTTGTTTGCAATTGTGTAAATCTCACAAGAAATCAAATGATGAATTTCCACTTCTTTTCCAAGCATAATGCAATGAATCATCACTGCTCTCTTGACCGTGACCTCAGAACGCTTGCTAGTGGGCAATATAGAACGCCCAATGAAGTCTAGCCAACCTCTTACAATTGGTTTGAGATCTCCCCTCTTGAGTTGGTTTGGGACACCTTTTGAATTGGTTGTCCACTTAGTTCCAGGGAGGCATATGTCCTCTAGAACTTGATCCAACCCCTTATCTACTCTCACCATTCTCCTATTAAAGGATTCAGGATCATCTTGTAGTTGAGGCAATTTGAAGACCTCTTTTATTTTGTCCAGATAGAATTAAATAATTCTCCCTCTGACCATGGTTCTGTAGGTATGAAAAGCAATTCCAGTCATTCTCTGCTTATTTGTCAGCCACAGATTTGAGTAGAATTCCTGAACCATGTTTCTTCCAACCTTTGTCTCAGGGTTGGTTAGAACTTCCCATCCTCTGTTTCGAATTTGCTCTTGGATCTCCGGATATTCATCTTCTTTCAGATCAAATCTGACTTCCGGGATCACTGACCTCAGACCCATTATTTTGTGGTAATGGTCTGCATGTTCTTTGGTTAAGAACTTCTCTTGACTCCAAAGATTCTTTGGATTATTCTCTTTCTTGCCTTTTGAATTGGTTTGTTTTCCTTTAGGAGCCATGATCTTGATAAATCTTGGCTTAGTGATCACGGAAAAGCGCACCAAACTTAGAGGTTTGCTTGCCCTCAAGCAAAAGAAAGGAAAGAGGAGAGAGAGGAGGAGAGCAAATTCGAATGGTGGGGAGAGGGGGATGGCCGAACATGTATTTATAAGGGAGGGGGATTGATTTCGAAAATTTTGAAGGAGATTTGAGAAGATATGGAAAGAATTTGAGAAGATATTTGAGTTTTTGAAGAAGATTTGGAAAGGATTTGAAAGAGATTTGAAGAATGATTTAGAAAATTATTTAATTTTTGAAATTTGAAGGTGAATGATGAATGTTTGTAATGTGTTTATGCAGAAAATTATGGATCAAAACAAGAAAGTTTGAAAAAATTTGAAGTGGAAAACAAAATCTCTGTCCCCTACCTTTCTGGCATTATACGCCCAGAATGGTATCCATTCTGGCGTTTAACGCCCAAATATTGGCCATTATGGCATTTAACGCCCAGCCAGGTACCCTGGCTGGCGTTAAACGCCAGAAACCCCTTCATCACTGGGCGTTTTGCCAAACGCCCAGGATGCTGCAATCCTGGCGTTAAACGCCCAGAATAGTACCCATTCTTGCGTTTAACGCCCAAAATGGTACCTTTACTGGCGTTTAACGCCCAAAGTACCCTTTACTGGTGTTTTCTTGCCAACAAACTCTTTTTCTCTGCTTTTTGCATTGAATTCTTCTGTAACTCTGTGAATTCCTTCAATTTTGATGATCAACCTTGAAGAATGTATGTCAATATTCTATTAAGTAAAATAAATCACCTGCTAATAGCTGGGTTGCCTCCCAGCAAGCGCTTCTTTATTGTCTTTAGCTGGACCTTAACTGTGCTTCATTCAAGCCTCAATTTTGAGCATTCTTGCTCAAAATTGCTTTCAAGATAATGTTTGATCCTCTGTCCATTAACAATGAACTATTTATCAGAATCAATATCTTGAAGCTCAACATATCCATATGGTGACACTCCTGTAATCACATACGGACCCCTCCATCGGGATTTAAGTTTTCCTGGGAATAGTCTGAGCCTAGAGTTGAAGAGCAAAACTTTTTGTCCTGGCTCAAAGACTCTGGATGATAACTTTTTGTCATGCCACTTCTTTGCCTTTTTCTTATAGATTTTTGCATTTTCAAAGGCACTGAGTCTGAACTCCTCTAGCTCATTTAGCTGGAGAAATCTTTTTTCACCAACTAACTTAGCATCCATGTTTAGGAATCTGGTTGCTCAGTAGGCTTTATGTTCCAGTTCCACGGGCAGATGACAGGACTTCCCATACACAAGTTGGTATGGAGAGGTTCCTATAGGAGTCTTGAATGCTGTTCTGTATGCCCACAGAGCATCATCCAAGCTCTTTGCCCAATCCTTTCTACGGGCAATAACAGTCCGTTCCAGGATTTTTTTTAGCTCTCTATTAGAGACTTCAGCTTGCCCATTTGTCTGTGGATGATACGGAGTTGCTACTTTGTGGCTAATTCCATATCGGACCATAGCAGAGTACAGCTATTTATTGCAGAAATGAGTGCCCCCATCACTGATTAGTACTCTGGGAACACCAAACCTGCTGAAGATATGTTTCTGGAGGAATTTCAGCACGGTCTTGGTATCATTATTGGGTGTGGCAATTGCTTCTACCCATTATCACAGTTACGCACAAACTCTCGGGCATCCCTATAGAGAGTAGGCCAGTAGAATCCACATTGCAGGACCTTAGTGGCTGTTCGCTCACCTCCGAAATGTCCCCCATACTGTGATCCATGGCAATGCCATAGGATCCTTTGTGCTTCCTCTCTAGGTACACATCTGCAGATTATTCTGTCTGCACATCTCTTAAAGAGATATGGCTCATCCCATAGGTAGTACTTGGCATCTGAAATTAATTTTTTTCTTTGCACCCTGCTGTACTCCTGTGGTATGAACCTCACAGCTTTATAATTTGCAATGTCTGCAAACCATGGAGCTTCCTGAATGGCAAAGAGTTGCTCATCTGGAAAGGTCTCAAAGATCTCAGTAGAAGGGAGGGACGCCCCTACTACTGGTTCTATTCGGGACAGATGATCAGCTACCTGGTTCTCTGTCCCTTTTCTGTCTCTTATTTCTATATCAAACTCTTGCAGAAGCAACACCTACCTTATGAGCCTGGGTTTTGAATCCTGCTTTGTGAGTAAGTATTTAAGAGCAGCATGGTCAGTGTACACAATCACTTTTGACCCCACTAAGTAGGATCTAAACTTGTCAATGGCATAAACAACTGCAAGTAACTCTTTTTCTGTGGTTGTATAATTCTTCTGTGTGTCATTTAGAACACGACTAGCATAATAAATGATGTGCAGAAGCTTGTTATGCCTCTGTCCCAACACTGCACCAATGGCATGGTCACTGGCATCAGACATTAGTTCGAATGGTAATGTCTAGTCTGGTGCAGAGATGACTGGTGCTGTGACCAGCTTGGCTTTCAGGGTCCCAAACGCCTGCAGACACTGTGTGTCAAACACAAATGGTGTGTCAGCAGCTAGCAGGTTGCTTAGAGGTTTTGTAATTTTTGAAAAGTCCTTTATAAACCTTCTGTATAATCCTGCATGCCCCAGAAAGCTTCTGATTGCCTTAACATTGGCAGGTGGTGGTAATTTTTCAATTACCTCTACCTTTTCTTGATCCACCTCTATTCCCTTGCTTGAAATTTTGTGCCCAAGGACAATTCCTTCAGTCACCATAAAGTGACATTTCTCCCAGTTTAAGACCAGGTTAGTCTCTTAGCATCTTTTCAGGACAAGTGCTAAATGATCAAGACAGGAGCTGAATGAGTCTCCAAATACTGAGAAGTCATCCATGAAGACTTCCAGGAACTTCTCTACCATATCAGAGAAGATAGAGAGCATGCACCTCTGAAAGGTTGCAGGTGCATTGCATAGACCAAAATGCATTCTTCTGTAAGCAAACACGCCAGAAGGACAGGTGAATGCTATTTTCTCTTGATCTTGAGGGTCCACTACAATTTGATTATAGCCTGAATAGCCATCCAAAAAGCAATAATAATCATGACCCGCTAGTCTTTCTAGCATTTGGTCTATGAATGGTAAAGGAAAATGATCCTTTCTGGTGGCTGTATTGAGCCTTCTGTAATCAATACACATACGCCACCCTGTAACTGTTCTTGTAGGAACCACTTCATTCTTTTCATTATGAACCACTGTCATGCCTCCCTTCTTGGGGACAACTTGGACAGGGCTCACCCAGGGGCTATCAGAAATAGGATAAATAATCCCAGCCTCTAATAACTTAGTGACCTCTTTCTGCACCACCTCCTTCATGGCTGGATTTAGCCGCCTCTGTGGTTGAACCACTGGCTTGGCATTATCTTCCAATAGGATCTTGTGCATGCATCTTGCTGGGCTAATGCCTTTAAGATCATTGATGGACCACCGAAGAGCTGTCTTGTGTGTCTTTAACACTTGAATTAGTGCTTCCTCTTCCTGTGAATTTAAAGCAGAGCTTATGATCACTGGAAAAGTGTCACCTTCTCCCAGAAATGCATACTTCAGGGATGGTGGTAGTGGCTTGAGCTCGGGTTTAGGAGGCTTATCCTATTCCTGAGGAATTTTCAGAGGTTCTTTTATTTCCTCTGGTTCCTCCATGTCAGGCTGAACATATTTAAAGATATCCTTTAGCTCTGATTCGAGACTCTCAGTCATATTGATCTCTTCCACCAAAGAGTCAATAATATCAACGCTCATGCAATCATTTGATGTGTCTGGATGCTGAATAGCTTTGACAGCATTTAACTTGAACTCATCCTCATTGACTCTCAGGGTCACTTCCCCTTTTTGTACATCAATGAGAGTTCATCCAGTTGCTAGGAAGGGTCTTCCTAGGATGAGAGTTGCACTCTTGTGCTCCTCTATTTCCAGCACTACAAAGTCAGTTGGAAAGGCAAATGGCCCAACCTTGACAATCATGTCCTCAATTATGCCTGATGGATATTTAATGGAGCCATCAGCAAGTTGGAGACATATCCGGGTTGGTTTGACTTCTTCAGTCAACCCAGGCTTTCTGATAGTAGATGCAGGTATTAGGTTGATACTTTCTCCAAGGTCACATAGGGCTCTCTTGGTACAAGCACCTTCTAATGTGCATGGTATCATAAAGCTTCCTGGATCTTGAAGCTTCTCTGGTAAGCTTTTCAGAATGACTGTACTGCATTCTTTAGTGAGAAACACCTTTTCAGTTTCTCTCCAATCCTTCTTCTGACTTAAGATCTCTTTCATGAACTTAGCATAAGAGGGTATTTGCTCAAGTGCTTCTGCAAATGGAATCTTTATTTCAAAAGTCCTGAGATAGTCTGCAAAGCGGGCAAATTGTTTATCCTGTTCCGCTTGGTGGAGTTTCTGAGGATAAGGCATCTTGGCTTTATATTCTTCAACCTTAGTTGTTGCAGGTTTATTCCCTACAGAGGTGGTTGGAGAAGCCTTCTTAGAGGGGTTACTATCAGCACTCTCAGGTGTCTGATTCCTCATTGGCATTTGAACGCCAGGATTGGGTACAGGATGGGCGTTTAACGCCAGCTTCCCACCCTTTTCTGGCGTTTGAACGCCAGAACTGGGCAAGGAATGGGCGTTTAACGCCAACTTTTCCCCCTTTTCTGGCGTTTGAATGCCAGAAGGATTCCTCTCTGGGCTCTTACTGTCCTCAGAGGGATTTTGGGCAGTGGTTTGGTTATCCTCTGTCAGTTGTTCCTTTCTTGGCTTTTTGCTACTTTGAGATAAATTATTCAATGTCTTTCCACTCCTTAGTTGAACTGCTTGCCATTCTTCTGTTATCTGTTTAGATAGCTGCTGTTTTGTCTGATCCAACTGTGATTCTATATTCTTGTTAGCAATTTTATTTTCTTGGAGCATCTCTTTAAATTCTGCTAACTGTTTTGTCATCAGGAGTAATTGCTGATTAAGTTCAACAATCTGTTCTTGAGGATTAGGATCAGTAGTTACAGCCATAGCTTCTTCTTTTATAGAGGACTCACTGCTTGAGTATAGATGATGATTTCTAGCAACTGTATCTATGAGATCTTGAGCTTCTTCAATCGTCTTCCTCATGTGTATAGATCCACCAGCTGAGTGGTCTAAAGACATCTGAGCTTTTTCTGTAACCCCATAGTAGAAGATGTCTAACTGTACCCACTCTGAAAACATTTCAGAAGGGCATTTCCTTAGCATCCCTCTGTACCTCTCCCAGGTATTATAAAGGGACTCATTATCCTCTTGTTTAAAGCCTTGGATGTCCAGCCTTAGCTGTGTCATCCTTTTTGGAGGGTAAAATTAATTCAGGAATCTGTCTGATAACTGTCTCCATGTTTTTATGCTTGCTGTGGGTTGGTTATTCAACCACATCTTAGCTTGATCTTTTACAGCAAATGGAAACAGTAACAATCTGTAGACATCTTGATCCACTTCTTTATCACGTACTGTGTCAGCAATTTGTAAAAACTGTGCCAGAAACTCAGTAGGTTCTTCCTGTGAAAGACCGGAATACTGGCAATTTTGCTGCACCATGATAATGAGCTGAGGATTTAGCTCAAAGCTGCTTGCTTTAATGGGAGGTATACAGATGCTACTCCCATATGCAGCTGTAATGGGGTTAGCATATGACCCCAGAGTCCTTCTGGACTGCTCAATTCCACTTAGGTCCATGATGGAGAAAGGGAGAGGATGTGGATATTGTTATATATATATATATATTTTTTTTTTAAAGTAACCGAAAATAATAAACTAAAATGAATGAAAAATAAAATAAAAAATTCGAAAACCAAAAGAAAAAAAATCAAAGCAAATTGAAAACTAAATTAATTAATTAATTAAAAAGATTTTGGAATTAGCAATTAAGAAGATATGATTGAAAATTATTTTGAAAAAGATTTGATTTTTGAAATGTGGAAAGAGAAAAATAACAAAATGACACCAAACTTAAAATTTTTAGAAAATCAAACACAAATTTTCGAAAATTTAAAGGAAAACACAAAGAAGATACCAAACTTAGAATTTTTATAGGTAAAGAAACAGCTAGGACTATGCAATTTCGAAAAAAAATTAAGAGAAAGTAAAAGCATGCAATTGACACCAAACTTAAAATATGAAACTAGACTCAAATAAAAGACTCTAAACCAACAAAAATAAAATATTCCTAATCTAAGCAACAAGATAGACCGTCAGTTGTCCAAACTCGAACAATCCCCGGCAATAGCGCCAAAAACTTGGTGCACGAAATTGCAATCACACTTTTGTAATTCCGCACAACTAACCAGCAAGTGCACTGGGTCGTCCAAGTAATACCTTACGTGAGTAAGGGTCGATCCCACGGAGATTGTTGGCTTGAAGCAAGCTATGGTTATGTTGTAACTCTTAGTCAGGATATCAATAATTCTCAGGTTTAATTGTGAAAAGTAGAAAAACATGAAATAAATACTTGTTTTGCAGTAATGGAGAACAGGTTGAGGTTTTGGAGATGCTCTATCTTCTGAATCTCTGCTTTCCTACTGTCTTCTTCTTCATGCACGCAAGGCTCCTTCCATGGCAAGCTGTATGTAGGGTTTCACCATTGTCAATGGCTACCTCCCATCCTCTCAGTGAAAATGTTCAACGCGCTCTGTCACAGCACGACTATTCATCTCTCGGTTCTCGATCATGTCGGAATAAAATCCAGTGATTCTTTTACGTCTGTCACTAACGCCCCACAATCGTGAGTTTGAAGCTCATCACAGTCATTCAATCCCTGAATCCTACTCAGAATACCAAAGACAAGGTTTAGACCTTCCGGATTCTCAAGAATGGCCGCCAATACATTCTAGCTTATACCACGAAGATTCTGGTTAAAGAACCCAAGAGATATCCACTCAATCTAAAGTAGAACGGAGGTGGCTGTAAGGCACACGTTCATGGGTGAGAATGATGATGAGTGTCACAGATCATCACATTCATCAAATTGAGGAACGAGTGATATCTTAGAATGGAAGCAAGCATGATTGAATGAAAAACAGTAGTAATTGCATTAATCCATCAAGACACAGCAGAGCTCCTCACCCCCAACCATGGGGTTTAGAGACTCATGCCGTAGAAAGTACAATATGAAATGTGTAAAGTGTCATGAGGTATAGATACAATGGCAAAAAGTCCTATTTATAGTGAACTAGTGACCTGGGGTTTACAAGAATGAGTAAATGACGTAAAAATCCACTTTCGGGGTCCACTTGGTGTGTGCTTGGGCTGAGAATTTAAGCTTTCATGTGTAGAGACTTTTCCTGTAGTTAAACGCCAGCTTTTGTGCCAGTTTGGGCGTTTAACTCCCATTTTTGTGCCAGTTCTGGCGTTTAAAGCCGGGAATTCTGAAGCTGATTTGAAATGCCGGTTTGGGCCATCAATTCTCGGGCAAAGTATGGACTATTAAATATTGCTGGAAAGCCCAGGATGTCTACTTTCCAACGCAATTAAGAGAGCGCCAATTGGACTTCTGTAGCTCTAGAAAATCCACTTCGAGAGTAGGGAGGTCAGAATCCAACAGCATCTGTAGTCCTTTTTCAGCCTCTGAATCAGACTTTTGCTTAGGTCCCTCAATTTCAGCCAGAAATTACCTAAAATCACAGAAAAACACACAAACTCATAGTAAATCCCAGAAAAGTGAATTTTAAATAAAAACTCATAAAAACATACTAAAAACTAACTAAAATGTACTAAAAACATACTAAAAATAGTGCCAAAAAGCGTATAAATTATCCGCTCATCAGTACGAAGTCTTGAAAAAAGACACTACTTAAAAAGCAAAAAGCACAGCCTCAAAGACAGAGCTAAAAAGTCATCCAAACAAACTATAAAAAGGTTACCCATCGGAACACTACCTAAAAAGTTGTTGGATTATGACTAAAAAGCCCGAACAGCGAAGACAAACAAGTCGGAAGAAGGCTGAAAAGTCCCCTCAACAAAGTAAAAGGGGCAATACCAGGCTCGCACAAGGAGAAACCACTCAAAGATCGACCAAAGTCAGGATGCTTGAGCACGACTTCCCCGAAGAGATCGAAACTCTAAAAGCACGGTCTCACGAAAAAGTCCGAACTCAAGCAGGGGCAAAATCATATAGGTCGACGTCAGCTAAAGAAGAGGCGCAAGTACGACTTAAGGCTCAAATGCGCTTAGCCAAAAAGGATACAACTCCACTCAAAGAAGGCACAATCTCAAACAGGGCTACGAACATCATCCAAGACTAAAAAAATGTTCCATATATAGAACACTAAAAAGTCATTGGACAAATCACTAAAAGTCTGGATATCAAGCCGCAGGGACAACTTTGAAGAAGCATAGGGTTGTCAACACAAACTTAAAGCAAGGCGTGATCCAGAAGGCAAGGGTAGAAAACCCTAATTTATATGGCACAAAATCCCTAATTACCTAAAATATAAGAGGATTATTGATGACATGGCATCTTGGCCAGTTTCACTGACCTTTTCTTTATAATTTTAGGGTAGTTTCATGCATTTTCTTAGTAAATAAGCAAGTTTTTGGATGAAAATACACTTACACTTTGATTCAAGCAAACATTGTGAACTTTACATGATTTCATGAGAATTAATCATGAATTGAATGACATAATTGATGATGAATGATCTCATGACTTGGAACAGGAGCTTTGATGCACTTTAATTGCTTGATTTCAGGACAAAGGAAGCAAGAAGGAGCCACGTTAGTTGTCACGTTAAGCTAATTAACGTGACCACTAACGTGGAATGGGGACAAGCTGTAGCGTTAATGGAAAAAGTGATCGCCAATAACGCCTTCGACGACATCATAGCCCACGTTAGTTGCCACGTTAAGTACATTAACGTGGTAGCTAACGTGGAGGAAAAGAGGAGCTCCAACGTTAGTGGTAAAAGTGAATGCTACTAACGTTCCACAAGGGCACATTTAGCCACGTTAAGAGCCACGTTAATCCAATTAACGTGAAGTCTAACTTGGGGGAGGAAGCAATTGCCAACGTTAGTGACACTCACCTTTGTCATTAACGTTGGACTAAGCCAAGAATGCCCACATTAGTGGTCACGTTAAGACCACTAACATGAAGAGTAACGTGGAGCTAAGCATGATGAGCCAACGTTAGTGACACTCACCTTTGTCACTAACGTTGGTGATGGCAATCACCACCACGTTAGTAGCCACGTTAATCCAATTAACGTAAACTATAACGTGGGAAGGAGGGGCGTTTGTAGCGTTAGTGACAAAGGTAAGTGTCACTAACACTCTCGAAGCTTAGGCATGCCCACGTTAAGGGTCATGTTCCGAGGGTCACCTGAAACTATAGGTCGATCTCGGAAGAGATCTTCTGTACTGGTCAGAGTTGTTGTGTCCGGTATGTTGGACTTGGTAGTGGTGCTGATCCTTCGTCCCCAGAGGGTGGGGGGTACCTGCAAGGGACTCCGATGCTTAAGTCAGCAAGGGTATTAAGCAGGTATTGAGTAGAATCAGAGTATGAGTTATACCTGGGTGCTCCAGTGTATTTATAATGGTGTAGAGTGACCTTTTCAGATAAGATAAGTTAGTTATCTTATCTTATCTTTATCTTCATGGGAACCGCCTTTATCTCTATAGGCTTAGGCTTCCTTTGGGTTCGGGTTGTGTTCCTCTATTTGGGCCCTTTATTTGGGCTTCCCTAGCAATTTGGCCGAGCTCTTTGAGAAAAGGTCGGATTGTCCTGACTTTGAAGAGGTCGGTCGCTTTGTAGAACATCCCGGGTCGGACAGCTCGACCCAGGGTATGAACAGGTCATGTTAGTTACACTAACATGAACTCTAACATGGGGAGAAGACCCAAGAGCCAATGTTATTGAAAAAGGTGAACACCAATAACGTTTGCAAAAGACCAAGAGGCAACGGTAGTGGTCACATTAATGCCACTAACGTTGAAGTTAACGTGGATCATTAGTGGGTTGAAACGTTAGTGGAAATGGTGATCGTCACTAACGTTCTCGAACCCACATCTTCACTTAACGTTAACACCACTAACGTCCTAACTAACGTCCATGCATAACTCATACTTTTTTGCAAGCAAAGCTGAACCCACTAAAGATTGTAACTGTTTCAATTCAAAGATCAAAGGCCCATATCCAAGACTTGAAGAACTAACTAGAAGAGGAAGAAGAGTAGTATAAATAGGAGTAGTTTTGAACTAGAAGGGAGCTTGGCAATTTGGAGAACTACACCTTGTTTATTCACTTTTCTGCACTTTTAGTTACTCTAGAATGTATTCTTCTTCATCATTTTCCATTTCCAGAGCTATGAGCAACTAAACCCCTTTCATTGGGTTAGGGAGCTCTGTTGTAATTTGATGGATCAATTACAGTTTTCATTCTTCTACCTCTTTCCTTTCTCTTGATTTACTAGAAAGCTTTCAATCTTAATTCAATTGGTTAGTTGTCTTGGAAAAGAAACTCTCTATCATTGGATCTCCCCTGAGCCTTGGAAAAGGGATGAAGAGATCATACTAGAAATGCTTTCTCATGTTGGACCAAATTGGAATTTGGACGGATATAGTGACATGTAATCCTCCCAACACTTTGATTTGGAAATACATGTGGTATAATTAGTGACCATACTTCATCTCTTCCCATGAGCAATTAAATCAAGGAATTGGGTAATTGCTCAAGCTTAGAGATATTGGGTTGCCAAGGAATTGGGATCCAATCGCCTAAGATTGCCAAGGAGATCAATGAATGCATTGATTGAGGAAGAGATGAGAATGAACTTGATCCGGAGAATGCAACATCTCCTGAGTCCAATGAATCCCCCATTTCTGATCTTACCCTTTATCTTTACTTTTTTCCATTTATCTTTATGCATATCTTCCCAAATCCCCATTCAAGATTTTACAATTTACTTTTTGCACTTTACTTTCCCGCCATTTAATTTTTTACAATTCTCAACCCATTTCTGTTTAGTTCAACTAGCACGTCTTCCCAACTAAAGTTGCTTGACCAATCAATCCCTATGGGATTCGACCTCACTCTATTGTGAGTTTTTACTTGACGACAATTCGGTATACTTACCGAAGGGAAATTTGTTGAGAGACAAGTTTTCGTGCATCAATTATTTAGGAGAAATTGTTTTCAAGCTGTTGTTCAGGTAAAGGGCTTTTCCATGTTATACAAGAACTCAATTAGAATAAGGGTCATACTTTTGTTCCACCTAGATTCATAAGATAGAGAACGAAAATAATTCTTGAAATGGAAATCAGTACATGAATTACAAAAGAAAAATAATAGTATTAATCCATACAATAGACAGAGCTCCTAACCTTAACAGCGAGGTTTAGTTGCTAATGGTTCAGAGAGAAAACAAGGATTCTATAAAACTGTAAAGTGCGAAATGAGGTAGGAGAGAAGAGAACCCGAAGGGATGAATCTTTTTCCTTTAGTATCTAATCCTAATTATTGTAAATTATATTTTCTAAAACTAAATAATACGTTTTCCTATTTTAAAATAAAATAAATTTTAATCAAAATTAATTAAATAATTCGTACAGGCCTTCATTGAGCGAAGGGGGATCACTTGATTTATCAAAGGTGGCGCCAAAGTTGGGCTAAACCAAGTTTGGATTCAACACATCCGAATACAATTCTTCAAGTCTCCTTAGCTGGCACTAAACTTGAGGTATCTCATGTTTGGCTTTATCAAGCCTGTATGCAATTCTTCAATAGTTAGTGCCAAACTTGAGGTATCTCAAGTTTGGCTTCAAATGATCCGTATGCACTCCTTAGAAACTTGAGTGTTGCGCCAAACTTGGAGAATCCCATGTTTGGTGCCGTGAAGGCCGAAAGCAATGCGAGTTTCTGAAGCACTCCTGGCGCCAAACTTGGAGAGTCCAAGTTTGGCTTCACCTCTTTATTCTGTTGTGGCTTTATTTCTTCACGCATACTCTCTCAGATTCGTCAAAAATGCTTCATGAAATAAACAGAATTGTACACAACTTAAAATAGCATCCATAGTGGCTAAAAGATATTTAAATTTTGATTAAACTTAACAATTTAAATGCTAATTCACTAGGAAAAGATAGAAGAGATGCTCACGCATCAGTGAGTGTATTCATATTCCTTGTGGTTTTGTGTATATGGAACCCTAGATTAATTTGTGGTAAAAATATATGATGTATAGCTTGATTGTGGAGTTGATTGTGGCCTTTTGGAAATGGTGTTGGAGATTGAAATCTTGTTGGATTTCAATCTTGGTATGGCGTGCATATCAGTGATCAGCCTAGGTATGGTTTCGGTTTTCTCTATGTAATATGTAATATTTTTGGGCACTTAGACTAGTGGACCATAGGATAAGTTTTGAATTGTGGATGAATTTATGATGTTAAATGATAAATTTGATGATTGATAATGTTGTTGTGGATTGAATGATGATGAATTTGAATTAAATGGGATGATGAGTGGATAAATGTTATTTGTAAAGGTTTGAATTAAGGTATGTGTGATTTAGTTATGTTAAAATGGTGGTTGTAAAATAATAGTTTGGTTATGTGTATGTGAATTAATGTGGTGAATAGGGCATTATGAAGAGAATTATGAAATTAAAATGCATGAAACAGGTTGAATTGAGGATGGAGAGGGATAAATGGTTTTAGTAGTGAATGAATGAGAGATGGTCGATAAATGTTGGTATGAGGTTTTATGTTAGTTTTGGGTGTGTTTGTTTTGGTTTTGATTGTGAATTTTGGAAGTTTGAGAACCTAGTTAATTTTTGGTAAAAACTAGCTTTTGGTGAACTTTGACAAATCATAACTTGAGCCTCAGTTTTCGAAATTGGTAGAAATTTGTGTAAAATCAAAGTTCTCCACTACCTGGGAGTCTCGAGTACGCGGGAACTGTGTTGCGTATGCGAGCATGTGAATTTTCACTATGTGTACGCGAACTTTAACACGCGATGCGAGCAATCCATTCGAGTTGGGACACTCGCGTACGCGAGCAAGTAGTTGCGTACGTGACCACTTATTTTTAACTGCATGCGCACGTGAGACAGGGGCTTGCATATGCGAGACCCCTATTTTGCTGAAAATTGTATTTCTTCGTTATCAAAGGTTCTCTAGCTTTCCATACATTCTTTAAATACCATTTAAGAATACTATCTAGTGCTTAGGTCCTAATACTACTAAAGATGAGTTAGAGACTTAAATAGATGAATTTCTATATGAATTTTAGAAAACAGTGACTTAGGTTTCTGGGGTAATGAGGATGGATTTGTTTAATGAGATGGTAGAGTACTATAATGACGATTAATGTGATAAGTTGTGGAATTACGGATTGACGGTGGTTGCGACGAGTTTAGGACTTAGAGTTGAAAGATGATTTTAAAGAGTATTGAAAATGATTTCTGAGAACCACTGATATATTATTATACTGAGACTGTTGAGTCGCTATGCGCCTTGAGCAAGGGCTGTGACAGTCTCCCGCTTGTCGAGGTCGCGGTGTCGGCGTAAGGACGGTGGTTCATTCCGCTTACGTTGAGATGTGAGGGTTGAGGTTGTATCCTGTTGGTGCGTGAAATTTGAACTCACACAACTAAACCAGCAAATGTACCAGGTCGTCCAAGTAATACCTCAGGTGAGTATGGGTCGATCCCATGAGGATTGTTGGATTGAACAAGCTTTGGTTATCTTGCAGATCTTAGTCACGCAAATAGAAAAGGTAGTGGTTGTTATAGGTGCATAAAACAGAATAATAAAGAAAACAATACTAAATTAGTGTAGAAATAATGATGGGGAATCAGTTAAGGCTTTGGAGATGCTTGTTCTTCTGGATTAATACTTCTTATTGACTACTTTAACCATGAGTGATTCATTCAATGGCAAGGCTGTAAGTGATTAAAGCCGGGGCTAGTGGTCATTAATCTCCTCTGATCCAGATCAAATGCCGGTGTGGTGCACAAATTCCCACACTTCGTACAACTGAACCAGCAAGTGCATTAGGCCGTCCAAGTAATACTTGAGCGAGTTAGGGTCAATCCCACGAGGATTGTGGTTTGAAGCAAGCTATGGTTATCTTGTAGATCTTAGTCATACGGATGGAAAGGTAGGTGGTTTGATTGTTTAAATGCATAAAATAGAATAAAAAGGGAACGTTACTCAGAACTCAGAAGTCGTGTAAACTATGATAAGAAGATGGTTAAGGCTTGGAGATACTTTGTTCTTCTGGATTAACTCTGGTCTTACTGTCTTCTTCAAAAGAGAATGATTTTTTCTATGGCAGGCTATATGTGATTGACACCGGTTGAGAGGCCATCAATACTCCTCCGAATCTGAACCCCAATGTTAGTGTGGATCCATTCTGATTGAGGGTGAAGCTCCTGTACTTCATTCTCCTTAATGGTCCTACTCAAAACACCACAGACAAGGTTGAATCTTCTGGATCAGAGAATGCTACGCTTTTGGGTTCTAGCCTCTACCATAGAGACCTTAATCTCCCCAAACCTCGACTGAACTGATGTCTCGAGAAGTCCCCAACGAAGTCTTGGATTAGCTGTCGAAGAGATGTAAAATCAAGCTGGTGGTTCAATACTTTCCAGTTACGTATTCACACAACCAAAGAAGAAAACAGGTGGTTGTGAGGCATACAGTCTTAGATTGACAAACGAAGATGATTGTCACGGGTCATCCCATTCATTTGGTTAAAGAACGAAGATACATCTTAGAATTGAATCAAACATAAATTGAAGAGAAACAGTAATACTTTTAATAATCCATAAAACTCAATAGGGCTCCTCCCCTCAACCTAGGAGGTTTAAAAACTCATATTGATAGAGAATACAATGATAAACAAAAATATGGTATAAAAATTCCTGAACAAGGGTGATCCTTGTTCTATATATACTAATCTAATGACTAAGGATTACATAAGAAGGGTAAAACAGTCTTTTAGAGCTATATCCACTTTCGGGGCCCACTTGGTGAGTGTTTGGGCTGAGCTTGATTGAGATCCATGTGCTAAGAGGCCTC
The DNA here is from genome assembly GCF_000817695.3 of Arachis duranensis. Taxonomy (NCBI): domain Eukaryota; kingdom Viridiplantae; phylum Streptophyta; class Magnoliopsida; order Fabales; family Fabaceae; genus Arachis; species Arachis duranensis. The sequence goes on along the minus strand of NC_029775.3, from coordinate 48,516,812 downwards.
TAGGGCATTAAACGCTGCCTAGGGGGTCCTTTATGGGCGTTGGACACTGGTCTCTTCTCCTTTGGGAGCTGGACGCTAGAATAGGGCAGGAGGCTGGTATTGAACGCCAGTTTTGGGCCTTCAATTCTGAAGCAAAATATGGACTATTATATATTTCTAGAAATCCTTGGATGTTAGCTTTCCATAGCCATTGGTAACGCTTCATTTAAATGTCTGTAGCTCCAAAAAAGCTCTTTTGAGTGCAAGGAGGTCAGATCCGAACAGCATCTGCAGTGCTTTCTCTATCTCTAAATCAGACTTTTGCTCCAGCTCCTCAATTTCAGCTAGAAAATACCTGAATTTGCATAAAAACACACAAACTCAAAGTAGAATCCAAAAATGTGAATTTTACATAAAACCTATGAAAATATAATAAAACTTAAACAAAACATACTAAAAACTATATGAAAACAATGCCAAAAAGAATATAAAATATCCGCTCATCACGGTACTAATGGTCATCCAATCTAAACGAGGGTGAAGCTTACGCAATTCAGTCTCTGGTGATCCTACTCAAAATGCCACAAACAATGTCAGATCTTTTGGATCAAAGAATGATGCTCTGTATTCTATCCTTAATGCCACAAAGACCCTAATTACCTATGACTAACGAGATTTCATGCCACGTATCCTAATTAGCCTAGATACTCTCATGGAACCTGTGATGTATTCTCAAGCTATATGTAAAAATTGTGAATTAATTAACCGACTAATTAATGTAAAATAATAATAATTTAATTGCCTAGAATAGGTTCAAAATTTTAGAATATTAATTAGAAAATATAAATATGATTTTTGGACTCAGTGAACTTTTCTGAGTTGGAAAATGTAATTTTCTTCAGAAAATTGCGTAAAAACGTGTACCGGTGAATTAACTGGCAGTATCGGCCTAAGTCTGGCCAGTACTATGCAAGAATGATAAAAAATAATAGAAGAAGTTAGGAAATAAATTAAAGTTGAAAACTGGGCACTAATTTTAAAGGTTTGGCCCGAAAATTGGGCTAAATGAGCCAAAAATGCTAACGGGTTGGACCGGGCCCAATCCCAACACATATATATACCCTTAAGTGAGCCCATTCAGCCTCATAACCCTCTATTACACAAATACACCAGCTGCATGAGAAGAGAGAAAGAAGAAGGGAAAATACTATTCACTTCTTACTTCGATCCATCATACCTTGAGCTACGGTGCTCCGATTTGCATGCCGTCAGTTGCTACGCGAAGCTCTCTCTTCAAGCCCATTAGTTTCATCTAGCCAATGAGGTATGAATCTCGAAAATTCCTGCCCAGTTTCTATCTTAAGAAATTCAAAAATTTAGGTTTTGGTTTTGAGTGAATTTTTGTTTTGATTGATTAGGTGGTCTCTATGGTTGGGCTATTGGTGGTTTGTGCCCCAAACACCATCGAAAAAGGTAAGGAAACACTTTACCTTGTGAATTTATGTATTTAGAAATCCTAGGTGTTGATTTATGGTAATTTATATGGTTTTAGTTAAGTTCTTGCACTTGTTGGATTTGATTTGGAGCTTTGAAGGTGAGATTGGTGGTTGGTTGGTGATTGAAAGCTTTCTTCGACTCAAATTGGTGTTTTGTGCATATTGGGAATTGGCCAAGGTATGGTTTTGGTTTTCTCTATGTAATATATAATATTTCTGGACACTTAGGCTAGCGACCCATAGGAAAGGATTGAATTAAAACGGTTGTTGAATTGTTGAATGATGATTTTTGATGAATTATGATGAATTGATGATTCTTGAATATGTTGATGAATTATGATGTTGAAATTGATAAAGATGGTGTGAAAGATATAGATTGAGATAAAATGAGATTGATTAAGATGCTTGGTATTGATAGATCTATGATTGATGAATGTGTTGGTGGAGGATTGATTATAGTGTTATATATTTGATGTTTGAGATTGAAAATGATGAAATATGAAGGAAAATTTGGTAGGAATGGTGGAATTTGATACAAAGGGTGAGTTATGAGGTAATTTGGAGTTTGGTATAGTTTTGGTTGGTTTGAGTTGTGAAAATTGGAAAATTGAGAATTTGTGCACTTTTGGTAAAACTGAAATTTTGATGAACTTCAATGAATCATATCTTGAACTACCGTGCTTGAAATTCAAAGCATTTTATATCAAATGAAAGATAATTGAACAAGAATTTTGTCGAAATCCGAATTTGGTAGAACAAGATATGATTGTTGAAAGTTTGGTGTCAAAATCTGAAATTCTGCAAAGTTGCAGAATTTTGTGATTTCTGATTTGTGTGCGCACGCACACCCCGTGAATTTTTAAACCCATGCGCATGCACAGCCTTGTGCGCACGCACACACGGTGAAAAGGCCACTAATAGGAGAATTAGCACGCCCTGTGCGCACACATAACCAATGAAGTTTTACAACCTGTGTGCACGCACACATTGGAAGGTGCACTCTGTTAAGGGCGCTAGCACGCCTTGTGCGAGGAAACAGAATTATAAAATTTTGCGCTTGTGCATACGCACACCTCTATGCATACGCACATGTTTTGAAAATCTCCTTGGGCGTGCGCACGCACACCCCTGTGCGTACGCACATGCCCTGCTTTTCAACTAAAACTTTGTTTTTAAACTATTTCACCTTTCCAATAAGCTTTTAAACTTCTGTGACACCATTTTAAGACTCGGGCTTATTTTTTGGGTATCAAAATATAGGAAAGGTCCTAGGAGATTTTATTTGGTATTCCTTTGAAAAGTTAGAGAATGGAGGCTTAGGTTTCTCGTGTACTGAGGATGTGTTTGGTGGAGTGAGAAAGAAGAATAGTATATGAATTAAGAATCTGATGTACTAATGAGTTTGAATAGAAATGTTGAGTTGACAAAGGATGAGATGAGTCGAGGACTCAGAATGAAATGATGGATCCATGATATGCTGAAAAATGTTTTCTAAAAACCACTGAATTACTGTTGTATACTGAGATTGTTGAGATGCTATGCGCCCGGTAGGGACGACGGTTGGATCTCGCTTGTCGAGGTAGCAGTGGCGGTGTAAAGGCGATGGTTTGTCCCACTTGCATTGAGATGTGAGGTCCGTGACAAGAGTATCCCGCTTGCATCCCTTCGGATCACTAGAGTGTGCAGGCACAAAATCCTGGATGGTGTTCCGAGCACCATATCTCGGGGGTTTCCAATTATGATTCCGAAGGGCGGCATCTCCGTGGAGATGTGTCGGGTTGGCAGTTGAACCGAGAATGTGATAACACAATCAATAGGACAGGCATTCATCATGTGCATCTTCTATCTGTTTGTTTGCTTTCCCAACTTGTAATTGTTTGCCTAACTGTATAACATGCCTAATTGTCTACTTGAATAACTTGCCATATATGCCTATACTTGTGTTTTACCTGCATTGATATTATTTGTGTTTTCTACTGGGATTGAGGAGGTTTGGAAGGCAGTGGCGATGGGATCGCATGGAGGATAGGTTGGTGAAGGCTGTGGGACAGCAGAAAACAGTTATATTAGAAAATCCTTTAAGTTATATTACCCTTTTTACGTTATGGTTTTAAGTTATGCTTTACTCTTTTAGTTATGCTTTAAGATGTATCTTGTGATGGATATGAAGTTTTAGGATTGCCTCTGGCATCCCGGGGTCTTATATCTTACATCACTGGGCAATGTTACCATACTGAGAACATCTGGTTCTCATACCATATTTGTTTTGTTGTTTTTCAGATGTAGGTCGCAACCCACCACGGTGAGTTGCTTTGATGGTGACAGAAGCGGAGGATCCTGGATATATTTTTGGAGTCTTTTTGATTATTTTGTTTAGATCTCTCATCTTTTGTATTTACTTTTTCCTAGAGGCTCACTTTGAGAGAAAGTTATTATAAGCTATTTTTTCTATTTAAACTCTATATGCAAGTATTTAACTAGTCGGCCTAAACTTCGCAGGCTGTGGCTAGTATCTTATGATTATGCTCTTACATAGCTATATATATCTCACAGTGGATCTTGTCTCTTACGCTTATAGCTTCGTGTGAACGTTCGCGCTTTGTAATTCCGTATTTGGGCTTATTTTCTTCATCGGACTTCTAGAATTATTATTTCTTACTATATATATTTATGTATAAGCTTTAGGATTGTCGCAACCTCTGATTAACCTTTGCTTTATGGCTAGAGGTAAGGCTTAGGCTAATTAGGGTGTTACACTATAGCTCAATACTATCTGGCTAAGGCTTCGCAAGAGCTGATGTAGAATAAAGGGTCATACTCTCCTTCCACCCCAGATTCATAAAGATGAAGAATGACAATACATTATAAAACAGAACCGAACATATATTAGAGTAGAAGAAATAATGATATTAATCCATCGGAAAGAGCAGAGCTCCTATCCTTAACTAAGAAGGGTTAGTTGCTCATACATTACAGAAAAATATATAAGAAGATATAATGTAATGTGTCTGTACTTCTCCCCTCCTGGGAGGCATGATCCTCAAGGGGAAGGAATTCCCTTATTTATAGTAAAAACTCTAAGACTAAAACCTAAAATATATTTTTCTTAATTAAAATTTACAAAAAAAAAATAAAATAAGCTAAGAAGTGCTAAAATCCACTTTGGGCCCACTTTGGTCATGTGCTTCGTATGCCTGGCGTTCAACTTGGGCTTCTGGGCGTTGAACGCCCATTAGGGGGTGAGCGTGCTATTTATTTGCTCCCTGGGTGGTGTTGAACTCTAGTCTTAGGCGTTCAACAAACACTGGGCTTGCTCCTCTTTGGGCGTTGAACTCCAGTCTTGGGCGTTCAACTTGGAGGCTGGTACTTCTTGGGTGTTAAACTCTAGAAGTGGGCGTTCAACGCCCATTTTGGGTAGTGATTCCAAAAGAAAAGTATAGACTATTATATATTGCTGGAAATCATTGGAATTAAGCTTTACAACATTGTCGAGAACGCATCAATTGGACCTCTGTAGCTCAAGATATGCTCGTTAGAATGCACGGAGTTCAAGATTTGACAGCATCTGCTATCCTTTCTTTGCATTTGAATCAGACTTTGCCAAAATTGCAAATTTCACCCAAAACTCACCTAAAATCATAAGAAAAACACAAAAACTAAAAGTAGTATCCAAAATATGAATTTTGCACTAAAATCTACTAAAACATAATAAAACTTGCTAAATATGCTCAAAGACACTCACGGAATGGTACTAAAAAGGGTACAAAATATCCCCTCATCATAACACCAAACTTAATTGTTACATGTTTTCAAGCAACCAAAAACAGGATAAAACTAAGGAAGAGAAAAATACATGAGGTCTCAGAGTTGTCAATGAAGCTCAGTTCCAATTATTGAATGGGGCTATTAGCTCTTCATTCCTAAATATTTTCGGCATCTCACATTCCTTTGAAGCTTAGAACTATTGGTATCCCTTGGAACTTAGAATCCAGATGATATTATTGGTTCTCTTCTTTTAGTTTTTCTTGATTCTTGCACACAAGTTCTTTTAGGTGCTTTGCACCTTTGAGCCTAGTCATGACTCTAAGCGTTTTGTTTTCAAGTATTACCACCGGATACATAAAGGACAATGGCACTTAACTGGGGGAACCCTTTGGATTCGAATTTAGCTTTACTTAAATTCCCAGACAGTGGTGCCCAGAGTTCTTAACCGTACTCTTTAGCTTTGGATCACAACTTTAACTGCTCAATCTCAAGCTTCTTACTTGACACCTTCACACCACAAGCATTTAGTTAGGGATAGCAACTCGTTTGAGCTTTTTAGGCCAATTTTGACCCTCCTAACCATTGATGCTCAAAGCCTTGGATCTTTGTTCTTTCAAATTTTTCTTTTTTTCTTTCTATAAATTATTTTTCTTTTTCTTTTTCTTTTGCTACTTTTTCTTGCTTCAAGAATCAATATTTTTGATTTTTTAGATAACCAATAATACTTCTCTAAATTCACTATTCTTCAAGACTCAATATACTAAATTGAACATCAATTATGACAATTAAATCATCCATCCAGAAAATAAAGATAGGGCCACCACATCTTAAGTAACTGGAATAACTTATGATATACTCAAATCCTTGTGTATTTTACCACTTCTTTTTCAAAAATTTTCTTTTAAGCTTGTTGTGGGATACATAAGATATCTTAAACCCAAAAAAATATTTTTTTTTTGAAAATTTAAACTACTAGACTAAAAAGCAAAAGAAATCTTAATAGTAATCATGTAAAAGCTAGAATAGAAAACATAAAATAGAATGAAATACTGAAAAATAGAAAGAAAGGGGGAATAAAACTCAACCACTTCAGTGCTGATGGTTGCTCAAGCTGTGCTCTTCTGTGAAGATGATTCATCTCCATTTGGTGCCATTTTCTGATAATATACACCTAGAGCTCGCTCTGCAACACAAAACATAAAAAGCTTGCTTGTTCCCAAGCAAAGAAAATTTGGTCCCTTCTTGGCGTTGAACGCCAGGGCTACTTTCTGACGAGCGGATAATTATAAGCTTTTTGGCATTGTTTTTAGGTAGTTTTTTGTGTGTTTTAGTTACTTTTTAGTATATTTTTATTAGTATTTATGCAAAAATCACATTTCTGGATTTTACTATGAGTTTGTGTGTTTTTCTGTGATTTCAGGTATTTTCTGGCTGAAATTGAGGGACCTGAGCAAAAATCTGATTCAGAGACTGAGAAACGACTGCAGATGCTGTTGGATTCTGACCTCCCTACACTCGAAGTGAATTTTCTGGAGCTACAAAAGCCCAATTGGAGCACTCTCAAATGCGTTAGAAAGTAGACATCTTGGGCTTTCCAGCAACGTATAATATTTCATACTTTGTCCGAGATTTGATGGCCCAAACTGGCGTCCAAACACCCACCAGAGACCCTTTTCTGGCGTAAAACGCCAGAACTGGCACCAGAACTGGAGTTAAACGCCCAAACTGGCATCCAAGCTGACGTTTAACTCCAAGGATGGCCTATGCACTTGAAAGCTTCAAAGCTCAGCCCAAACACACACCAAGTGGGCCCCGGAAGTGGATTTTTGCACTATCTTCACTTAGTTGCTCATTTTTCTGTAAACCCTAGTAACTAGTTTAGTATATATAATACTTTTTACTATTGTATTAGGGGTCTTCTTTGGAACCCTTGAGCTTTATGATCATCTTTGGGGAGGCTGGCCATTTGGCCATGCCTAGACCTTTTTCACTTATGTATTTTCAACGGAGGAGTTTCTACACCTCAAAGATAAAGGTGAGGATATCTACTGTTCCTCATGAATTAATGCAAGTGCTATTGTTTTTCCTTCAATTCACGCCTACTTCTACTCCAAGATATACTCTTGTACTTAATTCAGTTAAGTCAGACTGAAGGGATGACCTGTGACAAACACCCACTATCTTTAGTACTCGCTTAGGCAAGATCCGTGTGCCTGACAACCACAACGTGGTCTACATGATGTTCAACGTAGTCATTGGACGCCAGCTGGAGTATACTCTCTTGGGTCTCTTATCCATGGATTCGCATCGTCTCTCCTAACAACAGAGCATCTGACCCCGTGATTAGGATCTTCGTGGTATAGGCTAGAATCAATAGACAACATTCTTAAGATCCGAAAAGTCTAAACCTTATATGTGGTATTCCGAGTAGGATTTGGGAAGGGATGACTATGAGGAGCTTCAAACTCACGAATGTTGGACGCATTGACAGTTTGCAAAAGGATCAATGGATCTTATTCCAACACAAGTGATAACTGACAGATCATTAGCCATGCGGTAGCTGTGCCTGGTATTTTTCATCCGAGACGAGAAATTCCATAGTTGATTAGCTGTACAGAGACCGTAGCCAGACCATTTTTGCTGAGAGGATCATACAGCTTGCCATGGAAGGGAGCATGCATGATTGGATGAAGACAATAGGAAAGTAGAGGTTCAAAAGCAACAAAGCATCTCCAAATGCTTATCTGAAATTTCCATAAATGAATTACATAAGTATCTCTATGTTATTTTCCGTCTTATCTATCTTTTAATTAACAATACCTCATAACCATTTGAATCCGCCTGACTGAGATTTACAAGATGACCATAGCTTGCTTCAAGCCGTCAATCTCTGTGGGATCGACCCTTACTCACGTAATGTATTACTTGGACGACCCAGTGCACTTGCTGGTTAGTTGTGCGGAGTTGTGAAAAGTGTGATCACAATTTCGTGCACCAAGTTTTTGGCGCCGTTGCCGGGGATTGTTCGAGTTTGGACAACTGACAGTTCATCTTGTTGCTTATATTAGGTAATTTTATTTTATGTTTAAGCTCTCTTTTATTTTTATTTTCAAAAAAAATAAAAATAAAATAAAATAAAATAAAATAAAAAATTTAATAAAATCATAAAAACCAAAAATATTTTGTGTTTCTTGTTCGAGTCTAGTGTCAAATTGTAAGTTTGGTGTCAATTACATGTTTCCAAATTTTCTCAAGTGTTCGAAAAAAAATTCATGCATTGTGTTCTTCATTGATCTTCAAGTTGTTCTTGATGATTTTCCTTGTTCTGATCTTTGAATTCTCCTGTTTTGTGTCTTTTCTTGTTTTTCATATGCATTTTCAAATCCATAGTGTCTAAACATTAAAAATTTCTAAGTTTGGTGTCTTGCATATCTTTCTTTTCTTAAAAATTTTCAAAAATATGTCATTGATGTTCATCATGATCTTCAAAGTGTTCTTGGTGTTCATCTTGACATTCAAAGTCTCCTTGCATGCATTACTTGTTTTGATCTTGCATTTTTATGTTTTATTTCATTTTGTTGTTTTCCTCTCTCTTCATTAAAAATTCAAAAATAAAAAATATCTCTTTTCAAGTAAATAATACAGAGAAATGAAGATTCAGAACCAACAGCAGAGGAGTCACAGAGAAAAAGCTGGGCATTTAGAAAAACACCCAGTAAGGAAGGAATTCTGGCGTTAAACGCCAGCCAGGGTATCTAGCTGGGCGTTTAAACACCCAAAGAGGTAGCATTCTGGGCGTTAAACGCCAGAATGGATTGCATCCTGGGCGCCAGGATGACACAAGGGAGGTAATTTCGTTTCAAATTCAAATTTTTTTCAAATTTTCATGTTTTTATTCATAATTTTAAAATCTTATCTTTCCACATTTTCAAAAATCCTTGCTAACAATTAATGTTTTGATTCAAAGATTTAAAGTTTGTTACTTTCTTGTTAAGAAAGGTTAAATCTTTGAATTCTAGAATCATATCTTTTAGTTTCTTGTTAGTCAAGTTATCAATTTTAAAAATCAAATCTTTTTAATTCCCTTTTTAATTTTCTTTTCAATCATATCTTTTCTCAATCAAATCTTTTTCAATCATATCTTCTTAAATATTGATTTCAAAATCTTTTTTCTAACTTCTTATCTTTATCAAAATTTATTTTCAAATCTTTTTCACTTCTCATTTTCGAAAATCACTAACCACTTTTTTTTAAATCTTTTTTATTAACTAATTGTTTTCAATTCTAATTTTATTTTATTCCTTTTTCAAATTTTCGAAAACTCTCTATCCCCTCTCTTTCTATTTATTCCATTTAACTACTAACAATTCTCATCCACTTATCTAAAAATTCGAACCCTCTCTCTCCCTCTGTGTTCGAATTCTTCTTATTTTCTCTCTACCTCATTCCTCTATTCTTCTTTTCTGCTAACACCTCAAAGAATCTCTATACTGTGACATAGAGGATTCCACTACTCCCTTTTGTTATCTTCTTTTTTATATAAGCAGAAACATGGATAAAATCATTCTTGTTGAAGCTGATCCTGAACCTGAAAGGACTCTGAAGAAGAAGCTAAGAGAAGCTAAAGCACAACACTTCAAAGAGGACCTTATAGAGAATTTCGAAAAAGAAGACATGGCAGCTGAACCCAACAACAATGCTAGAGATGCAAGGAATATGCTTGGTGACTATACTGCACCAACTTCCAACTTCTGTGGAAGAAGCATCTCAAATTCTGCCATTGGAGCAAACAACTTTGAGCTTAAGCCTCAATTAGTTTCTCTAATGCAGCAGAATCGCAAGTTTCATAGACTTCCATCAGAAGATCCTCATCAGTTCTTAGCTGAATTCTTGCAAATCTGTGATACTGTTAAGACCAATGGGGTTGATCCCGAGGTCTACAGACTCATGCTTTTGCCCTTTGCTATAAGAGACAAAGCTAGGACATGGTTGGACTCACAACCTAAAGAAAGCCTGAACTCTTGGGACAAGTTGGTCAATGCTTTCTTGACCAAATTCTTTCCACCTCAAAAGATGAGCAAGCTTAGAGTGGAAGTCCAAACCTTCAAACAGAAGGAATGTGAATCCCTCTATGAAGCTTGGGAAAGACACAAGCAATTAACCAAAAGGTGTCCTTCTGACATGCTTCCAGAATGGAGCATCATATGCATATTTTATGATGGTCTGTCTGAATTGTCTAAGATGTCATTGGACTATTCTGCTGGTGGATCTCTTCATCTGAAAACCGCTACAAAAGCCCAGGAACTCATTGAGATGGTTGCAAATAACCAGTTCATGTACACTTCTGAAAGAAATCCTATGAATAATGGGATGACTCAGAAGAAAAGAGTTCTTGAGATTGATACTCTGAATGCCATATTGACTCAGAACAAAATATTAACTCAGCAAGTCAATATGATTTCTCAAAATCTGACTGGATTGCAAGCTGCATCCGGAAGTGCTAAAGAAGCCTCCTCTGAAGGAGAAGCTTATGACCCTGAGAATCCTGTAATGGAAGAGGTGAATTACATGGGAGAATCCTATGGAAACACCTATAATCTTTCATGGAGGAATCATCCAAATTTCTCATGGAAGGATCAACAGAAGCCTCAACAAGGCTTCAACAACAATAATGGAGGGAGAAATAAGTTTGGCAATAGCAGACCTTTTCCATCATCTTCTCAGCAACAGACAGAAAATTTAGAGCAGAGCCTCTCTGGCTTAGCAAAGATAGTCTCTGATCTATCTAAGACCACTCTCAGTTTCATGAATGAAACAAGGTCCTCCATCAGAAATTTGGAGGCACAAGTGGATCAGTTGAGTAAAAGAGTTACTGAAACTCCTCCTAGTACTCCCCCAAGCAATACAGAAGAGAATCCAAAGAGAGAGTGCAAGGCCATAACTATAACCGAAATGGCCGAACCTGGATAGAGTGAAAAGGCAGTTATTCTCAATGAGGAAGACCTCAAGGGACGTCCACTGACCAATAAGGAGTTCCCTATTGAGGAACCAAAGAAATCTGAGGCTCATACAGAGACCATAGAGATTCCACCAAACTTACTATTGTCATTCATGAGCTCTGATGAATATTCTTCCTCTGAAGAGGACGAAGACACTGTTGAAGAGTAAGTTGCTCAGTATCTATGAGCAATCATGAAGTTGAATGCCAAGTTATTTGGTAATGAGACTTGGGAGGATGAATCTCAATTACTCATCAATGAACTGAATACATGGATTCAGCAGACATTGCCTCAGAAGAAACCGGATCCTGGAAAGTCCTTAATACCTTGCACCATAGGCACCATGAACTTTGAAAAGGCTCTGTGTGACCTGGGGTCAGGTATCAACCTCATGCCACTCTTTGTAATGGAAAAACTAGGGATCTTTGAGGTACAAGCTGCAAGAATCTCACTAGAGATGGCAGACAAATCAATGAAACAAGCTTATGGACTTGTAGAGGATGTCTTAGTGAAGGTTGAAGCCCTTTACGTCCCTGATGACTTCATAATCCTAGACACTGGGAGGGATGATAATGAATCCATCATCCTTGGAAGACCCTTCCTAGCCACAGCAAGGGTTGTGATTGATGTGGACAAAGGAGAGTTAGTCCTTCAATTGAATGAGGACTACCTTGTGTTTAAAACTCAAGGATCTTCTTCTGTAAACATGGAGAAGAAGCATGAAAACCTTCTCTCAATACAGAGTCAGACAGAGCCCCCACACTCAACTTCTAAGTTTGGTGTTGGGAGGCCACAACCATGCTCTGAGCATCTGTGAAGCTTTGTAAGAGCTTCCTATCAAGCTATTGACATTAAAGAAGCGCTTATTGGGAGGCAACCCAATTTTATTTATCTATATTAATCACTTTTTCATTTTATTCTCCACTGTTAGTATATGTTTTCTTTAGGTTGATGATCATGTGAAGTCACAAAAATAGTTGCAGAATTAAAGTGAAATAAAAAACAACATAAAAAATAGCACACCCTGGAGGACGATGATGATTGGATTTTTGACGGTCTAGAATTTCTCAAATGAATCCTCGTTGCAATATAGTTTCTAAACCAACATCAATCTTTTCATACAAAAATTTGGTTGTCACTAGTACAAACCCCTATTTAGATAACCGAAGTATTCAAACCATGGGTCGTCTCCCTAGGAATTACAATAAAGTGTTTTGTTATTGGTTATGAGGTATGTTTTTGGGGTTTTGGATGAGAAACATGAAAAGTAAATGGTAAAGGAAATCAAATGACAAAAAGGTCTTGGCAAGGGTTGGTGGTCAAGGATCTCTATTCTAATCACTAACCACAACTTGAGAATTGGTAAGGATCTATCCCATTAAGTCATCCTCTAACTAGTAGTAAAGGAAAGTCAAATGAGCTATATCAATCCTAGTTCATAAGTCCTAACTCTCCACTAATTGAATTAATGATGGCTAGAGTTAATGACTCCCAATCATCAATTACTTGGACATTGGTAACTCAAGAGTTCCTAAGTTACCTCTCCAAGCCAAGAAGAACAAAAATATAACTCACAACTAAAAGGAGCATTTTAACAAACACATAGAAGGAAATAAAGGCAAACATTATTAATTGAAAGAATTAAAGAGAGATCTAACTACAAAAGCAAGAGATTAACAATAGAGAAACAAAACAATTATGAAACAACAAAAAACTTACCAATTGCATTAAAGAAGAAATGTAGATCTACAAAAGAAAGTTCATAAACTACAACAAACAATACAAAGGAATTACAAGAGAAGAAGAATTCTACAACTACAAGAGAACAATTAAGGAAGAAGAAGGAAAATTAAGAGAGAAGAAGAAGAAGTGGATCTAGATCTAAAACCTAATCCTAATTCTAGAGAGAAGTGAGAGCTTCTCTCTCTAGAAACTAACTCTAACTACTAAACTAAGCTAAACTAAACTAATGGTAACTAAGTGTCTCATCCCTTCTTAACCATTGGCTTAAATAGCATTAGAAATGAGTTGGATTGGGCCCATAAGACTTCTAAAATCGCTGGCCATGAGTTGCATTAAGTGGATCATGTGCCACCATCGGAACGTCCACGTACCATGCGCATGCGCGCCACTATGTGCGATGCAACTATAGAAAATATTATATTATTTCGAAGCCCCGGATGTTAGCTTTCCAAAGCAACTGGAACCACATCATTTTGACCTCTGTAGCTCAAGTTATGGTCGATTAAGTGCGAAGAGGTCGGCTTGACAGCTTTTGGCGATTCCTTCATTTTTTCATGAGTTCTCCATTTCTACATGCTTTTCCTTCATTCCCTTCATCCAATCTTTGCCTCCTAAATCTGAAATCACTTAACAAACATATCAAGGCATCTAATGGAATCAAGGTGAATTAAATTTAGCTATTTTAAGACCTAAAAAGCATGTTTTCACTCTTAAGCATAATTAGAGGAGAAGTTATAAAACCATGCTATTTCAATGGATAAATATGGGTAAAAGTTATAAAATCCCCTAAATCAAGCACAAGATAAACCCTACAAATGAGGTTTATCAGACGAGCTTACTGGCGTTTAAACGCTAGTAAGGATAGCAAATTGCGCGTTTAACACCCAGTCTAGCACCATTATGGGCGTTAAACGCCAGCAATGGCACACAGATTGGCGTTTAAAGCCAAGAAAGTGTGTATGGTGTCTGGCCAGCATTAAACGCCAGTAAGGGTAGCATAATGGGAGTTTAATGCCTAGTTTGGCAATATTCTGGGGGTTAAACGCCAGAATTGGCAGCCAGACTGGCGTTTAGCGCTAGAAATGGGGATCAGCCTGCCGTTTAACGCCAGAAATGGCACACAGAGGGCGTTTAAATGATAGAAAGGTGCAGGGATGAGAAATCCTTGACACCTCAGGATCTGTGGATGGTGCACGAATTTGTGATCCGCACAACTAACCAGCAAGTGCACTGGGTCGTCCAAGTAATACCTTACGTGAGTAAGGGTCGATCCCACGGAGATTATTGGTTTGAATCAAGCTATATTTATCTTATTATTCTTAGTCAGGATATTAATTAAAATTATCAGTTGGAGTTATTAGATTGGAAAAATAAAAGAGAATAAAAGCGTTACTTGTTGTGCAGTAATGAGAAATATGTTGGAGTTTTGGAGATGCTTTGTCCTCTGAACTTCAACTCTTCCTTGAAATCCTTTTCCACAGGCAAAATCCCTTCCATGGCAAGCTCTATGTAGGGTGCCACCGTTGTCATTGGCTACTTCCCATCCTCTCAGTGAAAACGTTCCTATGCTCTGTCACAGCACGGCTAATCATCTGTCGGTTCTCAATCAGGTTGGAATAGAATCCATTGATTCTTTTGCGTTTGTCACTAACGCCCAGCCTTCAGGAGTTTGAAGCTCGTTACAGTCATTCAATCCCAGAATCCTACTCAGAATACCACAGACAAGGTTTAGACTTTCCGGATTCTCATGAATGCCGCCATCAATCCGACTTATACCACGAAGATTCTGAGTAATGAATCTAAGAGATACTCATTCAATCTGATGTAGAACGGAGGTGGTTGTCAGGCACATGTTCATGGATTGAGGAAGGTGATGAGTGTCACGGATCATCACCTTCTCCATAATTAAGCGCGAATGAACATCTTAGATAAGAACAAGCGTGTTTGAATGGAAAATAAAGGAATTGTATTAATTCATCGAGACGCTGCAGAGCTCCTCACCCCCAACAATGGAGTTTAGAGACTCATTCCGTCAAAAAGTATATAATTCAGATCTGAAAATGTCATGAGTTACAAGATAAGTCTCTAAAAGTTGTTTAAATAGTAAACTAGTAACCTAGGTTTACAGAATATGAGTAAACTAAGATAATTGGTGCAGAAATCCACTTCTGGGGCCCACTTGGTGTGTGCTGGGGCTGAGATTAAAGCTATCCACGAGTTGAGGCCTTTCTTGGAGATGAACTCCAAGTTATAACGTGTTTTGGGCGTTCAACTCCGGATCATGACGTTTTTCTGGCGTTTATCTCCAGACAGCAGCATGTACTTGGGGTTCAACGCCAAGTTACGTCGTCTATCTTCGCGCAAAGTATGGACTATTATATATTGCTGGAAAGCCCTGGATGTCTACTTTCTAACGCCGTTGAGAGCGCGTCAATTGGACTCCTGTAGATCCAAAAAATCCATTCCGAGTGCAGAGAGGTCAGGATCCAACAGCATCAGCAGTCCTTTTTCAGCCTAACTTAGATTTTTTCTCAGCTCCTTCAATTTCTGCCAGAAAATACTTGAAATTACAGAAAAACACACAAACTCATAGTAAAGTCCAGAAATATAATTTTTGCCTAAAAACCAATAATATTCTACTAAAAACCAATTAAAACATACTAAAATCTACATGAAATTACCCCCAAAAAGCGTATAAAATATCCGCTCCTCACAACACCGAACTTAAACTGTTGCTTGTCCTCAAGCAACTAGATAAATAAAATA